>NW_020897914.1:2704545-2712615 GCF_003984885.1 Neopelma chrysocephalum
TGAATTGAGTTCATTTTGCCTTGCTGGTTAACTTTTAAACCAGCACAAGGTGTTTTTCTGATGAAAGGCACGGTGCTGATCTTTTATGGGTCATCTCTTGTAGAGAAAGTGTCTTACCCGGGGTTCCTGGGAGTGTCTCACCCACCTCAGCTGTGGCAGGATGAATGAAGTGGTGTTTGGTGATGAAAGGGAAGGTTTGGGGGTGGTTCCATATCCCAGCTCTCTGCAGGTGTTCGGGAGGTGTGTGAATGTCTCTTACAGCTTTTAAAGCCATTGAGGTGCCACTTCTTTCCTGGGCTGTCCCTCCCTGTTTTTATTTCACCACGTCCTCCCTCAAGGTCACCCACGCCTTCTTGGGATCTGAGGTTTTGTCCACGTGGAGGGACTTGCCACGGGACAGGAGTGCTGTGAGGGAAGGCACTTTGGGATGACATTGGGAGGTCTCCTGCTGAGCTGAGCCAGCACAGCTCTGCTGGCTTCGAGTGTCTGGCTGAGCCTGGGCTGGTGTTGTCTTACAGCAGCGGATGGAAAAGACACTCCAAAATCAGAAGTCAGCCAACAGAAAGCTTTGAGTCTTCCCTGGTGGCCTCATCACATGCTGTGTGAGGAGCTCAGACCTGTTCCCCAGTTCCCCCTTCCTTCCTTCCCCCGTGACTCGGTCGCACATCTCGGAGCAGTGGCCACGGAGCTGGAGGCTGAGCAAAGCTCCGTGTGTGGGAGCCAACAAAAAGATGAACCACGAGCCTCCGGGCTGATCCAGCTCCCTGTTGACTCCAACTCTTGAACTGCCTGGCTTCCTCCACCTCCTGGGATGGAAATTTGGGATAAAGCACGGCCCTCATTACGGGAACCGCTCAAGCAGCAACCAAAAGGGCAGTGGCGGGGAGGCTCGGGAGCTCCCTGGGCCAGAGGAAGGAATATTGTGATCTGTCCGCGGCTGCCTTGTTTCCAAACACCTCACACGCTTTGTCCGCGCGCTGGGTTAAGTAGCCTGCAGAATTTAATTCCTCTGGGAAAAAAACCCGAACAAAACAGGCTCCCCACCCCCGAAGTGCAGCGATGCCGTAATTGGGCTGTGACAAAGCCGAACGTCTCCCGAGCCGGGAGCGGGGGGGTTGTTTGGAATTCTGCATCCTGAGAGCCGCGGCGATCCCGTGTCTCGGCAGACAGTTTGGCAGGGAAAGTCACAGCTGGGTGATTCCAGCGTTTCCGAGGGAAAACGCTGACAGATCCGCAGCGAGAGCGAGCAGGACGCTCATAATTTATTTTTAATGCCACGCCGTCTTTAACTGTGCAATTTCCTCCGGGGTGTTTGCTTTGAGCTCGCGGGATAATTACATCTGAGAAACCAGGCTAATTACAGTTAACAGCCTGAAAAAGCGAAAGCCCCCTCTTCCCCCCCCCCCCCCCAGCCAGGTTTTTCCACCGCCGATCCCCGCGACAGCCCCTTTTCCACGGAGGAAATCGGTTTATCCCGGCGCTGGGACGGTCCCTTCCCGTCCCGGCCCCGCGGAGGTGACGCCCCAGTGATTTGTGTTGGGTGGGGACGTGGCAACCCCTTCCAGGGCCGTGATGGGGCACCCGACAGCGGGCAGGCGGCCAGCGGAGCAGAGGGCAGGCTGGTGGCCCGTGGCCAGGGTGGCACTGCCCTCGGGGGTGCCCCAGCCTGCTCAGCCGGGAGAGGTTGCCCCGGTGAGGAAAGATGTTTCCCTCAGCCAAGCGGGAAAAAAATCCTGAATTTCCCAAGCTTTTCATGACCCAGGTCCAGCACTGGGGACCTCAACATGAAGAACTTCACCCCAGGGTGGCAGAGCATTGGAGCAGCTGCCCGGGGAGGGCACAGAGACTCCTTCTCTGGAGACCTCAGTGCAGCTTCAACTGGCTGGGCAGGGGCAGAGGAGGGGCAGGGACTGAGCTCTGCTCTGGGGAGACCAGGGACAGCAGCCAGGGAATGGCTGGAGCTGTGTCAGGGCAGGCTCAGGTTGGATCTCAGGCAAAGGTTCTTCCCCCAGAGGGTGGTGGGCACTGCCCAGGCTCCCCAGGGCAGTGGGCACAGCCCCAAGGCTGCCAGAGCTCCAGGAGGGTTTGGATGATCCTCTGGGGCACAGGGGGTGACTCTGGGGATGTTCCTGTGCAGGGCTGAGGGTTGGACTGGATGGTCCTGGTGGGTCCTTCCAACTCAGCACACTGGGATTTCAAACCCACCTGAATGTGTCATCTGCTCCAGGTGCCCCTGCCTTGGCAGGGGGGTTGCACTGGATGATCTCCAGAGGTCCCTTCCAACCCCAGCCACTCTGGGATTCTGTGACTGCAATGAATGCAGGTAACTGGGGAACATGTTTTCTCCTTCCAGTTCATCCATTCCCATTATCCCCTGCAATTACTCTGTGACATGCAGGGCATGAAGGGCATGTTGGCATTCCCTTGGGATGGGATTGAAGCCAGGATCCCATCATCTGGCCTTCCCATGGAAAGAGGCTTCCCTCTCCTGCCTCCACGCTGCTTATTCTGCATTTAACATAGGCATTTGTTTTTGGTGGTGGTGGGGTTGTAAGTGTGGTTAGCTATGGCTTTTACAGGATAATTAATGCCTTTCTTAGTCCAAATGGTGAAAAAAAAGTCTCCCCAAAAAATCCAACCCAAACCTGACAAGTGTGTGGGCTTGGATTCTCAGGAGACAGGAGCAGCCTCTGCATCCAAGGAGTGTCCTTGTTTCTGTCTCTGTCTAATAAAAGCTCTAAATGTTTCCTACAGGCCTTCCTGCCTTAATTTAGGAGTTTGGGCTGGGACAAGGAGCCCACTGGGCTGCAGGAACGTGGCTGGGTGGGAGGGATGGGAATTCTGACTGAGGCAGCACAGTCAGAGCTCCCAAGGCCTGATGTGCTTTCCCCAGAAGCCCAGGGGTGACAGACTGGGGTCCAGCTCCTCGTGGGGTTTCTGCAGGACTTGGCTCTCCTTGCTGAGGCTGAGCTGCACCCCCCCCGAAGCACAGCCCATGCTCCACCAGGAATCACTCTGGGAGCTGCAAAGGCTCAGCCTGCCCTGAATGTCGCCTTGCTGTAACACAATGTGGCTGCCAAGCTCTGTAGAGAACAAAATCCAAGAGTTCTGAAGCAAAGCAGCTCCCCCTGTGACCCCCAGCAGCCCCTGGCACTGTATCCACGCATTTGCTCTTCGAGTTTTTACACAATCTGGCCCTTAATCCTTGCAGTCTTGAAAAATAATTCATTTTCTCTTCTGGGATTCCAGTTCAAGGATTAATTTAATGATTTCTTTTTCTTTCCCATTGTTTGTTTTTAATGATCAAGGTGATAGTTCTAAATTGTTAACAAGTTCTAGTGGAAATGGGATCCCTGGGAACTTCTTTTGCACTGAGTAAAATAACAGTGAGATTGATTTAGCAAAGCCGGTTGAGTTGCTGTGTCTTCAAAGATTATCTTGGTTCTGCATGAAAGGCCAGATTTTTGAGCAGTATTTAGGCCTAACTGAAATCAGGTGCTTAAGCACCTTCAAAATAGGAGAAGCTTCTGTCTGTAGGGAGTGATAATATTGTGTGTTAAATCGGGTAATGTATTAGAACTTAGAACTCACTTTTTTTTTTTGGCTGGGTAATTTTTTCAGGTGGATCATTTCCTCTGGCAAACCACTGAGCTGGCACAGAGGGATTATTTTAGGGAAAAAAGCCCTTTCTGTGCTGGGAACAGCCCATTTCCCTGGAGGCTACTGGGGCTGGTGAGGGTGGGTGCTCTGCTGGTGACGCCTCCGTGGGGCTCTTGGTCTGAGGGCCGTGACTTTGCACAGAGGCAGAACTCGTGGGGTTGCTGTGGCTCATTTTGCTTCGCTCTCCTTCTGCTCGGTGTTTGCTGATGTACAGAGCATTTACTCCTGGCAATTATTCTGATGAGCAGGGGGTTGTGTGAAAACTGCAAACGGAGCTTTCTGGGGAAATGCCTTCAAAGGATGATCTCCTTTCGATGGAGCTTGTAATTGTTTAATGATTTTCTATATGGATTTCCGTGTGGGCTGCAGGACAGGCAGGGCTGGTTTGTCAGCAGAGAGCATCTGCTTGTGCTTCACCCTCTTGTCCCAGTGGCTGGGCAGCTGCTTTCTGAGCACGAGGGGAGATTGCTGATTTCTGTCTCCCTTGGTTGTACTGCTCTGTCTCAGACCCAAACCTCAGACTTGTCATGGTTTTTTTCCAATTGAATCAGCTGTCTGTCCCAGCACCCCTTGGCTCTGACATCCTGGGTCTGCAGGGCTGTGGAGATGCTGCTTTACAACCAAACCAGGGCTGGGGCAGGACCACCAGGACCCCAGGTCCTGCTCTCTTCTACTGCAGCCCATGGAACACCTCAGCCCTCTCCCAAGCTGCAAACCCATTCCTACTGCATTGCCTTTCCCCCTAATTGCTTGGACAGCCAGGAGCCTTATTCTAGTTTCTCACCTAAATTTATTCATGAGTGAGTTGTGACCTTTTGCTGATGTTGTCCTTTCACCTCAAACAGCACTTTCTCTTCCTTCATGTTAAACCTCCTGATACACGGAGAGAGAACAATTTTACCACCTCTGCACCTTCATTTTCTTTGACTAACAAGTCAGGTTTTCCCAGCAGCTGTCTCTTGCAAAAAGGCCACCTTTGCTCTGATGATCCTTGGAGCCAGTCCCAGGCTGAGCTCACCGTCCTTGACCCCAATTTTGGGTGACAAGGCTTGCACGGTGCTTCACGTGCAGTGTCACCAGACTCCCTACAGCAACTCTCTGCCCACCTGAAGCACAAGTTTACTCGTAGTTCTGCAAAATGCCTCTGTGCAAAGGACTTCTGTGTTTGAGGAATGGGAGTTTAAAAGGTTTGATCCCTTTCTCAGTGAAGTCGCAGCTGAAATTCCCATTGATTGCTGAGGTGTGTGTCCTGGACTTAATAAACCTTGTTGCTCAGTGCCAGAAGTGGTGAACTCCTCTTGACATGATAAATCCCGTGCCAGAGGCAGTGATGTGTCTGACAGGGAGCTGAGGGCAGCAGGAGCTCAGAGGAGGCGATGGAAGTGCAGTGCCAGGGATGGATCCTCTTCTCCTGCTCCTTTTGCTTCCCTCAAGGAATACAGAGCATATAAATAATGTGATCTCTTTTTTTTTTTCTTTTTAAAGAAGGAGAAAGAACAAGACAAAATTATCCCCTTGGCTCCTTGGGGCAGAGCTTGTGTAAGGCTGGGAAGGACTCCAGAGGCCAATTTTGGGCACAGCTGACACTTTGCTTTGCATCTGAGGTGTCTGAGTCCTTTTACAGAGGTGGGAACACAGGGAGGAGGATCCTGAGCGGCCTGATCAGTGGAAAATGTCCCTGCTCATGGCAGGGGGGTTGGACTAGATGACCTTTGATGGTCCCTTCCAACCCAAGCCACTCTAGGATTCTGTGCTCCTTCTCTCCAGCCACGGCACACGGAGCTGGGAACTGCGGCCGAGTCCCGAGGCTGGCTGGGGATCAACCAGAGATCCTGTCTGATGGAAACAGAATCCTCCTGTTTCCTGAGCCCCATAACACAAAGCAGATGTAAAGGTCTAGCAGAGACCAGGAACTCTTTTGTGTGTGAGGTGGAGGCGAAGGGCAGCGCTGCCAGTGCCAGGAGCCATGGGAGGGACAGCGGGATCCTCCGGGCTGGAGAGACCTGGCTCTGCAGGGCAGGGGCACTGTGCTGCTGGGAAGCATAACCCGACTTTCTGGAGTGATCTCCAGGTCACTAATGGCTGCAGCACAGCCTGCAGGGTGGGTGGGATGCTGTGCCTGATCCTGCCTTGCCTCCCTGCTCCGTGGAGGTCCCTCAGGAAGGATATTGAGGTGCTGGAGCAGGTCCAGAGGAGAGCAACGAGGCTGGGGAAGGGACTGGAGCACAAGTGCTGTGAGGAGAGGCTGAGGGAGCTGGGGCTGTTCAACCTGGAGAGGAGGAGGCTCAGGGGAGACCTCCTCACTCTCTGCAACTCCCTGACAGGAGGGGGGAGCCAGGTGGGGGTTGGTCTCTTCTCCCAGGCAACTCTCAGCAAGACAAGAGGGCTCAGGGTCTTCAGCTGTGCCAGGGGAGGTTTAGGTTGGATATTAGAAAGAATTTCTTTGCAGAGAGGGTGCTCAGCCATTGGAATGGGCTGCCCAGGGAAGTGGTGGATTCTCCATCCCTGGAGGTTTTAAGAAGAGACTGGATGTGGCATCAGGTCCATGGGCTGGGAACCACGGCGGGGTTGGATCAAGGGTTGGACTTGATGATCTCGGAGGTCCCTTCCAACCCAGCTGATTCTATGATTCTCTGATTCTATGACTTTCTGGAGTGATCCCCAGGTCACTAATGGCTGCAGCACAGCCTGCAGGGTCGGTGGGATGCTGTGCCTGATCCTGCCTTGCCTCCCTGCTCCGTGGAGGTCCCTCCTGCCTTCCCGCCTCCGCCAGCTGCTGAACGAGGCACGGCAAACCCGGGCCCAAGCTGTGCAATTTGCTCATGATCTGTGTACCTGCTAGTTCCTAACAGATGTTTTCCTTCGTGTGACTGTTTGTGAGCTGCTTCCCTGTCACAGGCTGGAGTGGCTGTGAGGCTGGGCAGTGAGTGATATCTCCCACCTGCAGGAGCGGCGTTCCCGCCGCAAACCTGCTTTGCAATTCCGGGAGTCTCCCATTACACGGAGCTTTATACCCAGAGCAAACCACGGCAAAATGAGGCTGTTTAGTATTTTTGACACAGGCTGTAGAAAAATAAAGTAGAAGATAAGAGCTGCAGGAGCTGGATGGGATCCACGTGACTCCGTATCCGCTCCGAGGGACGGCCGGGAGCGGGTGCTGCAAAGGGAAATGCAGCAGAAGGCGAAGCTGCCTCGTGTTAGATCTGCTCATCATCTCCAATAGCTGGAGGTTGCCTGCAATATTAATATCACTTTCAGCAGAGATGTTGGTATTTAGCTGTTGTAACTCCAGCTATTCTTGTTCCCCGGCTTCCTCTCCGAAATGTCACAAATTCTTGGCCACGACAACTTCCCGTGGAAGTTGGCTCCAGGCTTTAATTATTCATTGTGCAAACCCCACGTTTCCTACTGCAGGGCTGTGCCAGGGTAGTGTCAGCAGCCCCAAAACGCTGGGTCAGTTATTATAGGGTTGATTCTGAGCAGAAAAACATCACCATGGCTTTACTAACACAGGCTTGGGTTGTGCTTGGCTTTTCCAAGAGGTCTGTAATGGATAAAAGGACTGCAATTCCACATCTCCTGGGCAGGTTGGCAGGTGTATGGGGATGTGATACCATCCTTTGAGTTACCCTTGAGGGGAAGGGGGTTCTGTCTCAGAAAAGCTGTGGATTTTTCTTGGCTCCTCGCGAGCTGTACCAGTGAATCCTCAGCCTGGTCTTTGGAATAAATTTGCACCAAAAAGTGAAACCAGCCAGGAAGAGTCTTATGCTGAAGAGAGGAATTTTGAGAGTGCTATTTCCTGGGATATGGCGCTCTCCAAAACAATCAAAAGGCTTTAGGAAGCTTGAGTGTTTTGGGAGGCAGCTCTGTGGGGGGAGGAGGATGCTCCGTGTGGGAAAGCAGTGCTTGCCCTGCTGCACCCTGTGACCACATTCCCAGAAATGCCTTGTTCACCCCCTCTGGAGACAGACAGGGCTAAACCACAGGGATGACTCTTGGAAATCTGTTGCTGTGTGCATTTTGCACCAAATTCCCAGGTGGGTTTACCTGCAGAGATGTGTGGGTGCCTGGATTCCCCGCGGGCGCTGCCGGAGCCGTCTGTTGGGAACGGCTGCTTCCCATCTGCTGTGGAGCTGGGACCAGGACAGGCTGCAGGGAGGGACCTCCAGGCACAGCGTCCTCCAGGATGGATCCATCCAGAACAGCAGGATCCGGCCTCTTGCAACAGCTAAACTGAGACCAGAGTGGCCTCACCTGCAATATTGGGGTGGTTTGGGGGGACACAATATAAGAAAGATATTAAGATATTGGAGAGTGTCCAAAGGAGGGAACGAGGGTGGGGAAGGGCCTTGGTTTGGAGCCCTGTGAGGACACTGAGGGCACTTGGTGTGTTCAGCTGGAGCAGAGGAG
>NW_020897914.1:2713015-2846108 GCF_003984885.1 Neopelma chrysocephalum
TGTGTGGGGTGGCAGGAGCTGCAGGTACAGGGAATCTTGCTTGAGACATCCCGAGATAACAGACTTCCAAGGCAGGACACAAAAACAGGGGGTATGGAAAGGCAAGGAGTGTCCCATGTCACAGATTAAAGGCAAACAGGCATTTTTCCATGTGTAACTTCAAAAACCTGGGATAAAATAAGAGCCAAAAAATTTCCTCTGAGACGTAGCTCTGAACAAGGGGGTTTTTCCAGTCAGCTCAGATCTCCCAGCCCTCCTACTGGAAGGGGCCCAAAGTAACAAGAACTGTTTAACTTGGAGATCTGGGAAAAGGGGAGACTTGGCCCTGCCAATGTGATCCCCTTTTGCTCTGTGTGCAGGGGGAAATTTTTCTTCCTTTCCCTCTCCTGTTGTCAAATTCATGCCCAGAATGAACCAACAAATCCATCTCTTCAGAGATCAATTACAGTGTCTGGCTGCGAAGCCTGGAAATCCAATTAACTCCCAAATATTTTCTTTTTCCTGTTTTAGGGCAAAAAAAAAAAAAAAGAATGAGGGGAGAGAAAGAGAGAGACAAAGAGAGAGAAGCACATTGAAGCGGGGGCATAAATCACCTGGAAAACATTCCAAACATTAAAATAAACAAGGACGAATTTCAACTTCATTTGTCTCTTTTTGAGATTCTGTCACTGATTTATTTTACTGCTCTGTCTGAGCTTTGGTTTTGCCTTTGCTCATGTTCTCTGTGTCTGGAGCAGAGCCCCAGGGCCGGATGCTCCTGTGCTGGTGCCTGTGGAGAACATTGTCCCTCCTGCAGGGCTCTGCTCCCCTCACCTGGGGCTTTCAGGGGTTAAACTCTCTCCATCCTGCATCTGGGGGCTGACCAGCTCTGCCTGGGTGTGAGTGGCCTCGTGGTTTGGGAGAGGAGGTGACCCATGAGACTTCCCAGGAGGAAATAACTCTGCTCCTCAGTCACAGACTGGGACTTTTTGCAGCCAAATTGAACCTCTCCATCTCAGCCTCGTGTCCTTGATCTTTTACAGGACTCGACTGACTCCATTTGACCAGCTGTACAATGTCCTCAGGCATCCAGGAGGCTTCAAGGAGACTCTTCTTCCCAAGGTAGTGGAATGTTGTCCATGTGGGAACTCGCTGTGCCCATGGAAGTGCCTGAAGGTGAGCGGGGCCTGGGTGTGTCTCAGCCTGATGGTCTCACAGAGGTATTTAGAGAAGGACTGGGAAGGGGAAAGAAGTAAAGACTGACTTATTTGTGTTGTTTCTGGTCTTGGGAATTGGCCAACCAAGGGCCTGGCAAGTCCCCAGTGACAGAGCTGCCCACCAAAACAAGGGCTGAGAGTGGCAGTGGAGTGAGAAGCAGCACCTTTGCCTGAACAAGGGGATTTTCTGTCTCTCAAACTCCTACTGCTTGGCTGGAGCCATTTTTGGGTGGGAATGCAGGTGGTGGTGGGTCCCAGTGACAGGCACTGAGCACCTGTACAGCAGCTGCAGGTGGGATGGAGCTTCCTTGGGGGTCTGGAGTGGCAGCAAGGTGGGGGACAACCCTGGGACCGCCCAAACAGGGAGGGGTCAGCCCTGGTCTCTGGGGCTGGAGAACCTCTGTCTCACTCCAGGCAACGGGGGTTTGAACCTGAAGCATGTGGGGGTGGCCCTGGGCAGGGCTGGGAGTCGGACTCGTGATCCTTGTGGGTCCCTTCCAGCTCAGCCTGTTCTGTGATCTGTGCTGCTGCCTGGAGTCCTTGTCCCCCTCCTTCAAGGAGCTTTAGTTTTCATTCCAAAGGAGAATGAATAATCCTCGGGGGCTGGTGGCAGGAGGAACTGTCGCCCTTCCTTCGGCTCTATCAGAAACTCCTCGAGAGGCCGTTAACAAATAACCTTCCCTCGGGAGAAATTAGCTCCCGGTCCCGATTCAATAGCTGCTCGTTTGGAGATGTCCTTGTTACCTTGTGCGAGTGGCTGATCTTCCTTTGAATCCTGCTGTTCCCGGACCCCGTGATTGCTCCCGGCAATCACGAGCTGCACATTAGCGGCTCATGCACTGATTGCTGAGCGATCCCAACACAACCTTTTGTGGAAAGTTTGGGGAGTTCAGAGCTCTGCGCTCAGGAAGCTGCGCGGATCTCACTCCTCACACATCCTGGCGAGGGAGGCTTCAGATGAGGGCTGGTTTGCAGGGGAGATCTGGGCTGGGAGTCTGGCTTTAGAAACAAAATCTTGTAGGCATTGTCAAGGAAACCTGGTGAGAGCACAGAGTTGTCCGACAGCCTTCAGGCAGCCTGGAGCAAAAGCTCTGAGATGTGCAAATAGGAATCCAAACGGATTTTTTTTTCCCCTCCAGCCCAGTGTTGCAGAATTGGAGAATGGCACTGGGATAGCTCAAAAAACCCCTGAAAACCTCCTGCTGTGTCATCTTGCCCTGACCTTCCAGTGAGAGCTTGTGAGTGAATTCATGGAATTACAGGATGGTTTGGGTTGGGAGAGACCTTAAAGACAATTTTGTTCCACCCCCTCCATGGGCAGGGACACCTTCCACCAGCCCAGGTTGCTCCAACCTGGCCTTGGACACTCCCAGGGATCCACAGCTTCTCTGGGCAACCTGTGCCAGAGCCTCCCCACCCTCCCAGGGAAGGATTTCTTCCCAATATCCAATTTCAACCTAATTCACTCAGAGACTGGCCTGTCAGACCGACCTGTGCTACAAACTCCCCACTCCCCTTCATCTCCTGAGCTGCCAATGAACCCAGGGATGGAGATCCAGAGAAATCCATGGCCAGCAGGACAGAGCAGGCTGGGGACATTTCCCCAAGAAACCTTTGTTCTAGACAAAACCCACTACTCAATTTATCAATCCCTAGTCACACTTCAGATTCCTATATCCCAAATCCATGGCATAGATTAGATCAGCCTAATTTGAAATGTGAAAGCAGGCTGGAAATCATTGCTGTGCACACTGTAGGGGGTGGGCTTTTTTTTCCTGTTCCATGGCTGAACTAGAATTCAAATGAATGAATAAAATCCATTCTGGTAGTTCCCAGTGAGGAGTATATTTCTTTGGAAAAAGGAGGAAAAAACCCCAAACCCCTCCCACAATTTTATTCAACCCCGAGTGAAGTGTGTTGATTTGGGGGAATTCAGTTAATTTTCCTACTCCTCAAAATAGGTCAACTTTGAAATAGAAAATGTCACATTGAAACAGAAAGCTGAATAGAAATGTTTAGAAAACGTGAGGTTGTATATACATATATTTGGAGGTTTAACGAGCCTGTGGATGGAGGGAAAGCATCCAGGCTATTTATAATGCAATTAGGCTGAGATTGAGGACTCGTTTTTGCTCTCAGTAAACTGCATCTCTATTTCATTTAGAACAATCTCCTTCCTCCATCAAAGGCCCTTCTCCCAGCTATAGCTGGGAATATATGGCTATAGCTGGGGATACAGAGCTATAATAGAGCTGGAATGACTATGGCTGTACTGTGTCAGATAACTGCTGTGGTTTTCTTTTCCAAGGCTTTCCAGGCGTGTTCACGTGGGAATATTGACATTTGGGAGCCAGGTATGATGGTGTGATGTTCCAACATGAAGCTGTTATCAAGGAAATTTGTTCCAGCAACTTTCCCCTGCAGGTTTTCTCAAGGTTTTTCCTATTCTCTCCCATTCTGTACCATTAATTATTAAAAAAATAAATCTTACAAAATCCTCTCCTTTCTGGCTTTTTTGGTACCTTTCAGTGTTCCTTCACCCTCTCTCCTTGCAGCATCAGTTCTGGATGTGTAAGTAGTAAGTTGGTTTCTATTCTCACTCTGGGGGTTGGTTTTCAAACTGTTTATTGAGTAATAAAAATAGACAATTACAAGTCATTGCCCAGGGATAATGTGCTAATAATTTTATGACTGGACAAAGGGTTGGAACTGCCCCCAAATGGTGGTGAGAAGGAAACCTAGGATCTATTGCCAGCAGAGGAGAGGGACCCTCACTGCTGATAATCAAAGCTGGTGCAACGACTGTGAGCTATTAAAATTACTTTGGGCATGGGGGGCTGGCTGATCATTATTGCTTTCAGAGCAGAAGTGGCTGAAAGCTTTTTGGAAGGTGTTTAGAAGTCAGTGCTACTCAGAGGGAATGTGATGGACCACCAGGACTGCTCATGTTCAAGTCCACAAGGCCAACAGCTGAAGGCCTGGGAAAACAGAGATTAAAGGGTGCTAATGCTTTCCAGCAAACATGAGTCATCCCAGAGATAACAGAAGGATTGAGTTTCTCCAGGCACTTGAGTCCACCAAGCAGTGTCCCAGCCTTGGTGCTGCAGAGCTGAGGCAGAACCTGCTGCTGCAGGGGGAGCATCAGGCTGCACCCACCTGGGTGAGACTGTCCCATCCTGTCCCCCCAGACCCGGGGGGTTCATTATTTTTAAGCTCTATCTGTAGCTGCTTTGGTTCCCATGCAGTGAATTATTGAGGCTCCTGATGAACCCCCTGTGTTGCTGTGGGGGCAACAGGAGCTGGGGGGGGGTGGAATTTAAAGTTTCCAGGGTGCCTCTGCCCACCCAACATGGGCATTAAAACGCTGCCAGGAGTTGCCAGAGAATCAAGAGTGAACAGCAGCGCTCAGCTCACTGTCTGAAACCATCCTGGGGTGCTGTGTGCCACTGGTGCTCTCCAGGAGGAATTCCTACTCATTCTTGGGAGCAGAACATCATATTGGCACTGTCTGGGTATGGAGTTCAGTGGAGGACTGACTGAGGAGGGCCCTGGAGAGGCCCCTCCCAGGAGCAGGAAGGAGCTGTACTTCCAAAGCAGCAGCAGATCCAGCCCTTGGAGTGGGCAGGAAGCCATGGAACTGGGAGTAGCTGTTTGCAGCTGCCAAGCCCTCCCATTTGTATGTTGGTGGTGCAGATAGAATCTCATAAACCGGCCTCCATCCTGCTTTACTGCAGGTTTAATGAGCGGAGGAAGAACTCGGCTGTTTATTAAAACATTGGACAGTAAAGTTTAACAATAGACAATAAAGGGTTTTGTTTTTCCATCCTTCTGGTTTGTCAAAGCAACAGCACTTTGGGCTGGAGAGGGACCTGCTCCCAACCTCTGAATCCAGAGTGCCAGGAGGTGCTGGGGAGAGAGGCCAGGGAGTTACAGAGGAAGGAATGCAGGGGGAAGCAGAGCCTGGTGGGATGGGAAGGGTCAGTCCCCAGAGCACCCCACAGGGCTCAGGTGCCCATGTCTCAGGCACAAGGTGAGGTGTGAGAGGAAACCACAGCTGGACCTCAAGTGACCAGGAGCCCTTGATCTAAGAGGGCTGAGGGAGCAAAAGAGAGGGAGAAAGTCATGGATGGCTTGGAGGAGGTGGAGGTGGGGCTGGATGGACCTTTGTTCCAACCAGGGCTGATGCTGTAGAGACACCCCAGCCTTGGGGTTCTGCATTTGGCAGTTTGCACCCAAAAATAGATCAATTTGGGGGCATCAGGGCACACCTGACCAGACTCCCATGGCCACTGTAAGACAGCAAGCCCCCCAGTGTTCCCTGTCCTTGTCCTGGCCATTCCCTGCCAGCCCCTCTGGCTCAGGGTCCTTCCAGCCAGGTAGCATTGTACATCATTCTGTCACCCTGGGGACAAACTGCAGCCTTACAAGGCTTAAATGGACTCAACCTGCCTCCTCAGCCCTGGAAAATCTCCGTGCATCTCAGGGATTAAATCCTGACCCCAGCGAAAACAAGCGAGCGTTTTCCGGCTGAGTCCGGTGGGCTGAGATTTAATTCCCAGTTTTAAAGGCTCTTTAAAATCAGCTGTGATATATAACCAGCCTTCTCAGCCTCTAAATACCTCGACAAGATTGGCAGCGCTCCAGGAGGGCCATGGGCAGGATTACCAGCAAATCCAGAGGTCAGGAGAGAAACTGGGGAGCCCGGCTGGGGCAGAGCGGAGCCACAGAGCTGGAATTGCCTCCGGTTGTGGCTGCAGCGTGTGGGAAAAGCTGGGAAGCAGGTGAAGTCCTTTGCTTTTTAACCATGGAAATGCTGTGGATACATTTCTGTTTGTGCTTGCCCATTTTGGAGTGTGTTTGTGCAGATATATTTATATACACACACACACTTCCCTCCCCGCAGGTGCACACACCAGGATCCGTGTATTTGCTCAGCCTCCATCGCTCCATAAACTGCAAAAAACCAGACAAAATATTAAAATGAAGTCCCTTATCACTGCCAAGTCATCAGAAACTAATATTAGAGCTACTGGACAATTTTTTTCCCTGAACTATCCCCACTTCAAGATCCTGATTTAATGATTCTTTCCGTAGCTCTTTACATTCCATTATTTATAAGAAACAATGTTCAGTCCTCCCTTGACAGTATTTGCAGGGCTGCGGAAAGCAGTGCGGCAGAAAGGTGGGAGAACAATTTTGGTGATGTTTCCATAGCTACCTAGCTGCTAAATGTGGTTTATTCCATTTTAAAGTCGCCCAACACACACACACACACACAAGGCACACACACACGAACCCTCTCACACTCACAAATCCCCAAAGGCAGGGCCCTAATCCCTGCTCTGCCTATTCCAGCCTGAGCTGCCATTTGTATATTTAAAGGGCTACTTGCTGCATAAATAAATGGCTGGATAGAGCAGGAGGATAAACATATTGTTTCGCTCTCTCTGCTCTCTCCGACGTGTGTGTTCCAGTCGGTCCCTGTAATATTATTCCGGATATTTTTACCCAGCCGTTTAGCGCCGGGGAAGTCGGAGGTAGGAGGGTGTCCTCTCGTGGTCTGTGGCATCTCTGCAGCCTCGGAGCAGCCCGCGGAAAAAAAGAAGGGGAGAAGGGGGTGTCTTGGAACAGCGTCGGGATTTTAGGGGAAAACCTCTTTGGCTGGAGCTTCCAGATTCTGGGACCATGATGTGCAAAACCATCTCGGCATCCCCCTGATCCAGGCAAAGGAGAAATACAGCCCCGTGCAGCTGGAGGCCACTCATCACACACAGGTTTCCAAGCCTATCCCTGGAAGGAGGTAGAAAATGAGGTGTGGGGAAGAGGATGGTTGGTATCAGCCTTCCAGAGCAGAGGAAGTTTGCCCTGGGAAGGCGTGGATGTCTGGAGAGAGATGTGCTGTGTTAGAGAGTATCCCAGTGTCTGTGATCCTGGGGCACAGCTGGAGGGGAGGGAAGGGGGGCAGGAGACCTTCAGAAATGCCTAATGTGTCATCCTGGAGGCTTCCCATTCCTTCAGCAGCACCAGGGATGCTGTGATCCCACTGGTGGAGCAACACAGGGATTCTGTGATCCCACTGATGGAGCAGCACAAGGGATTCTGTGATCCTGCTCCTCCAGCAGCCCATGGATGCTGTGATCCCACTCCTGGAGCAAAACAGGGATGCTGTGATCCCACTCCTCCAGCAGCCTGTGGATGCTGTGATCCCACTCCTGGAGCAACACAGGGATGCTGTGAGCACCTGGATCCTCATTCCCCACACCCCACACCTGCCCTGCCTGTGCCCTGCAGCCCCTGGGATCCATTGTGTGGAGGGGCTGGGAGGAGGATGAGGAGCCTGAAGGCACCTTTGACACTG
This sequence comes from Neopelma chrysocephalum, assembly GCF_003984885.1. Taxonomy (NCBI): domain Eukaryota; kingdom Metazoa; phylum Chordata; class Aves; order Passeriformes; family Pipridae; genus Neopelma; species Neopelma chrysocephalum. Next base: position 2,720,570 of record NW_020897914.1, read on the forward strand.
AGTGTGTGCCATGTGTGCCATGTGTGTCCTGGCAGCTCATCCTTGGCAGTGCCCTGGGCCAGGCTGGGTCCTTCCCTGGCGTTGCAGATTCCTCCCAGCCCTTCCTTCCAACCTGCAGCTTGGGCATCTGCTCCCTCTGGAGAGACTTCCCAGCCAGCCCAGTGCTGCCTGTGTGGGGCTTAACCCTCTCCCACCCACACTCCATTTTCCAAGCACACACGGCCCCTGGAATCAATCCCTTCCAGGTCTGAATTTGCCAGGGCTGCACTGCTGGGACTCCTGTGTGTCCCTGCAAAATGAGACAGGGAAAAACTGGAAGCAGGACAAGAAATAGCCACAGGCAGGGACAACAGAGAGGCCATCAGAAGAGAAGACATACCCAGCAGGAATTTCCCACCTTAAGGTTTATCTGAATGTAAATAAAATGTATATAAGGATGATATTCTTTACTCAGAGGGTGGGGAAGAGGTTGCCCAGAGAAGCTGTGGCTGCCCCTGGATCCCTGGAAGTGTTCCAGGCCAGGTTGGATAGGGCTTGGAGCAGCCTGGGACAGTAGAAGGTGTCTCTGTCCTTGGCAGGGGGTGGAACAAGGTCCCTTCTGACCCAAACCATCCTGGGATTCTGTGAAAAAGGTTTCCTAAGGAGCTTTTTGCAATGACAGGGATAGGGAAATCTCTCTCGAAGTGGAGAATTTTTGTCACCATTTTTTTTTTCTTCTGCCTGTAGAAAAAAAAAGGGGGAGTGAAAAACGCTGCTGCAAATTGTGTTTTATTAGTGTTGGGAACCAGGTGTAAAGCAAATAAATCATCATTGGAAACCAAAAGCACCTCTGACTGCCCCTCAGCTGCTCATGCATGCTGTTGTTCTGCAGGTTCCCTCTGCTCCACAGGGTTTCCTGGGGTCTGCCAGGGTGCCAGGCATGGTTAGTCACCACTCCATCCTGCTGGAACGCCTGTGCTGCACAAGGTGGGGCAGTGGATACCTCTGGGGGATGGCTGGGACTCAGCCCAGCCCCGTGTGGCTCTGCCAGCAGCGAGGCTGTGCCTGCATGGAGCCCACAGCTGGGATAACCTGGCTGCAATTGTCCCCTGGTTTCATTGTCCCAGCTCTATTCCTTCCCAGGCATGGCCCTGGCTCTTCCTGGCATTTTGGGGAAGATGCTCCCCCCTTTCTTTGGAGCCCTTTCCATAGAGCTCAGCTCAGTCTGCTGTGGATCCACAGATATTCACAGAATATTCTGTCGGAAGGGACCCACAAAGATCATCAAGTCCAACTCTTCAGTGAATGGCCCATGTGGGGACTGAACCCAAGACTTTGGCTTTGTCAGCACCACGATCCAACCACCTGAGCCAACCCAACCCCTTTTCCTTCCCTAGCTTGCTCCAGCTCTCAGCAGCTGCAGTGCTGCCTGTCATTCCTCCCATTGTCCTCCAAGCAGTGACAGCCTTTCCCACAGCCCATTTCCCACCTGTGATTGCCAGATTTTTCACACCTGTCTGTGCCAGGAGAGCACAGAAGCACAGGGGGTGTTGGGGCCAGGCTGGGCAGTGTGGGCAGGAGCTGCTCCCAGCTCATCCTCAGCCCAGGGCCTGGTTGTGCCCCACAGGGGTCTGGGTTGGGACTGGGGTTATTAAATATCTGCATTAATGACACAGAGAGAGGGTTGGGGGCACCCTCAATGAATTTACACCATGAGCTGACCCCAAACTGAGGGTGCAGGGACACACCTGGGGGACGGGGCCATCCAGAGGGACCTGGACAGGCTCCAGAAGTGGCCCTTGGGAATCTCCTGAGGTTTAACAAGGCCAAGGGCTGGGGCTGCACCTGGGTCGGGGCAGCCCCGGGATCAGTCCAGGCTGGGGATGAGCAGATGGGGCAGCCCGGGGAGAGGGGCGGGGGGGGGCGGGGGGGGGAGAGGCTGGACATGAACCAGCCCAGAACCCCCTGTGCCCTGGGCTGATCCCCCAGCGTGGGCAGCAGGGCAGGGGGGGATTCTGCCCCTCTGCCCCTCAGGGGAGACCCCCCTGCAGAGCTGCTCCAGCCCTGGGAACAGCACAGGAGGGACATGGAGCTGCTGGAGAGAGTCCAGAGGAGGCCCCAAGGTGGTCAGACGGCTGGAGCAGCTCTGCTGGGAGGAAAGGCTGGAGAGCTGGGATTGTTCAGCCTGGAGAGACCTTCCAGTGCCTGAGAGAAGCCTGAAAGAAAGATGGGGGGAGACTATTTCCAAGGCCAGGAGAAGGGGGAATGGCTGCCCACTGCCAGAGGGCAGGGTTAGGTGGGATATTGGGAGGGAATTCCTGGCTGTGAGGATGGGGAGGCCCTGGCACATGTTTTCCAGAGAAGCTGTGGCTGCCCCTGGATCCCTGGAAGTGTCCAAGGCCAGGTTGGACGGGGCTTGGAGCAACCTGGGCTGGTGGAAGGTGTCCCTGCCCATGGCAGGGGGTGGAATGAGATGATCTTTAAGGTCCCTTCCCACCCAAACAATCTGTGATTCTGTGAAACAAAAAACTGAACCCTTATCAACAAGAACAGCAAGAGTAGCTCCATAACTGTGTTATTTTCCTGCCCAATGTGAGCTCCAGTGGTGGGCCAGGAGACATCCCCATTAATGGCCAGTTCCTGACCGAGGTGTGAACACCCTCCTCAGGGACTTGCTTTGGAATTTCAGGACATTTGTCTTTGTTGTTTCCTGTTGGCCCAGGAGGGGCTGGTTGTCAATCGATTCCCCGGGGGCCTGGAGCTCTCCTTGGCCATCATTAGGTGTGATTATCAGCAGCAGCAATAATCACCTTGTCACTGTTTCAAAGACAGGCTTTGCCATCTTTGTGCTGGCTGCTTCTCGTCTCCAGCCCCCCAACAGGCACGTGCTGGAGGTCAGAGTGTTTTGCTGGCTCTGTGTGACAGGTAATACCTGAAGTCTGGGGTATCATCCAGAGACTGCACTGCAGGCCCCTCTCCAGCAAGAAGCAGCAGCACAGGAACGTTTCTTCCTGCCTTTTCTGCCTCTTGCAGCACTGGCACCAGGCAGAAAACTCATGGGACCAGGCAGAACCCAGCTTTGGATTTCCTGCTGTGGGACAGGGACAGGTCTCCTTCCCATTACCCTGGCAAATAGCAGGAGTTGCTAAAGAAAGCTGCCTCCCTGCAGCAAAGACATTCTTCCAGCCCTGCTCTCTGGATTAAGGAAGACTGAAGGAGGTTTTTTTTGCTTTCTGCTTGCCTTTTTTTTTTTTAAATCAGTTCAATGTTTTACAGCTCAAATTCAAACAGCAGCTTAAGAGCTTAAACAATGAAACATAAGGATGTGCTGGCATGGATGGGCTGTCTCTCCTCTCCCGTTCACAGCTCTGCTTGGCATCAGCCTGGGGAGAAAAATACCTGTGTCTCACTCCCACAAGCTGAGCAGCCTTGCCAGGCTCCTCACTGCCTTTCTGGGAGGTAAGAGAGGTGTGCAGAGCTTTGGGAAAGCCAGAGAGGGGCTTTGGACAAGGGCTGGAGTGACAGGACAAGGGGAATGGCTTCCAGCTGCCAGAAGGCAGGGTGAGATGGGATATTAGGAAGGAATTGTTCCCTGGGAGGGTGGGGAGGCCCTGGCACAGGTTGCCCAGAGAAGCTGTGGCTGCCCCTGGATCCCTGGAAGTGTCCAAGGCCAGGTTGGACGGGGCTTGGAGCAACCTGGGCTAGTGGAAGGTGTCCCTGCCCATGGCAGGGGGTGGGATGGGATGGGCTTCAAGGTCCCTTCCAACCCAAATCATTCCATGAGGATTCTGTGATTCTGATGGGGTTGTGCCACCTTAGACCCACTGATCCAACCTGCCCAGCAGCCCTTGGCATGGCTTCTCCCTCTCCCTGATGCCAACAGCTGTGGCTCTGTGGGGTGCTGGGGTCCCTGAGGTTTTTTGGGAAGTTGCTGTTGTGGGGCACGTTCAGAGATGGGGGAAATAACGGGCAGGGTTTGGGTTCTCTGGACAAGTGTGTGTGCTTTGGGTTTCTGAGGAGCCACCCAGGCACTGCCATTCCCAACCTGGTTCCAGATGGATGGAGCTGCCTGAAAATAATTGCAGAGAGCTGTCCAGGGAAGCTTGTTGCTATTCAGGATCAGTGGTCAGCCCTGTCTGCTCCTCCACGTGGGCACCTCTGAATCCCAATGAAGCCTGGCCATCCTGGTCTTTCTTGTTCTGTCTCCTCCACTCCCCACTGCCCCTCATCCTCCTCTCCCCCTCTCCCTCTCCCTGCATGCCCAGCTCGAGTCACAGAGCAGAACTTCACCTCCTTCATCATCTCACAGTTACTGAGAAGCATCAGTTGTCCAAGAAGCCAAAGGAAGGCCGAGAGACATCACAAATCAGAAAAGGGGGCTTTTTCTGTCCACCAAAATGTGTCCTATGGAAACCCAACTGCCCCCAAGTTATTTTGTTTTCAGGGCAGAGAACAGATCATGTTTAAATTCTGGATGGAAATAAAAGCCAAGGAAAGGATGCTCCACTTGGGGAAAGGAAACTCCTCCCAGGCTTCTGGACCAGATGCCCAGCTGGTGTAAATAAAAAAGTGCTAGACTGGTTTACTCGAGCTGCAGCTGTTGGAAAAATGCTTTTTCCAAAGCTTTTTCCTGCCTGGCTTGGTTTTTTTTTCTATCTTCCTCCAGTTTCAAATGCCACTGGTAAAATCCAGATGTGAAGCCTGTGCCAGTGTGTCCCTTGCCCAGCCGGGGAGGCAGCGGGATGGCCCAGAAACATCAGGCCTGGGGCCAACTCAGGGCCAGGAATTCTGTGCTCCCCTTCCCCTGCCAGCAGCCCCAGTGTCACAGAATCCACCAGGACCATCCAGTCCAACCCTCAGCCCTGCACAGACCCATCCCCAGAGTCACCCCCTGTGCCCCAGAGGATGGCTCGTGTTCACCCTGGTGAGGAAAGGTAAATTTGAACAATAGCTGCAAAAAGAAGGAAAAATATCTCTTTTGGCCAAACCTTGTAGAGAGAGCTGCTCTGGATGGACCCCCCAGTCCTACAAGTTATTCACCTTTTAATCCCCCTCTCTTTGATTTTGATGAGTGTTTTCTCTGTCACCTGCTCCTTTAAACTCTCCTTCATGGGAACCATAACTCCTCTTTGCTCCTCTACCCCATGGATTGCCCTCTGGATGGGAAAGTAAACAACAAATTTATCTGAAAATACTTCTCCATCTTACGGAGAATCACAGGGCCCAGGTCTAGAGGGGCTGAGGTGGGTTGTGTTTGACCATAAACCCTTTGGCTGCACCTCTTTGGGCAGCCAGGACTGTTCCATACTCCTCCTCCAAAGTATCACTCAGAATCCCAGAATGTGCTGAGCTGGAAAAGGATCCACCAGGACCATCCAGTCCAACCCCCAACTCTGCACAGGAACATCCCCCAGAGTCACCCCCTGTGCCCCAGAGGATCAGCCAAACCCTCCTGGAGCTCTGGCAGCCTTGGGGCTGTGCCCACTGCCCTGGGGAGCCTGGGCAGTGCCCAACCAGCCTCTGGGGGAAGAACCTTTGCCTGAGATCCAACCTGACCCTGCCCTGACACAGCTCCAGCCATTCCCTGGCTGCTGTCCCTGGTCCCCCTCAGTCCCTGCCCCTCCTCTGCCCCTGCCCAGAGCCCACAGGACACATCCCTCAAAGGCTGCTGGACCCAGATGGAGCTGGAAGGAGGACCATCATCCCAAAAGTTGGCTCTGCAGCAGCTTCCCTGATGCTCCTGCTCATCCTGAACCCTTTGGTGTCCCTGCAGTGCTGACCTGGGGACAGCCCAGGCTGCAGGGCCCAGACCCGGCTCAAGGGATGGCCTTGGAACTCTCTGTTTAAAGTCCTCTTCCTCCAAACTGACCATCTGTGCTGTTTTCTCTCTGAATGATAAACACTTAAGGGTCACCTGCTTTCTTTAATCTCCTCTGGCTCGTATCCTTCTGAGCTGCACATCATATTAATTATATGCTTTTTATTCCTGGCCATGCTGACACGGGGGGATCATTGCTGCTCCTGCTTCCTCTTTTTATTATCTCACTGCTCACACTCACCAGCCTCTGGTATTCTGCACCACGAGAGGACACTTTGCTGATCACCTTCCTTCATTAAGAAAACTTAATTTTAGTGCTGACGGGAAATTAGATTAAAGAAAATAAACCACCCAAAAACAGCCATAAGGTTTCTTGTTGGATTAAATATTAAAATTAATAATCCGGCGCTTCATTCGGCTCTGTATTTATGTTAATATTTAATTCAATAACAGCCCATGTTTTAGAACAGTTTCCCATTTGTTTAAAGCTACAGTTGAAACTGCAATTGCTGCCTAAAGTAGGACAATATGTAAGTAACTGGTTTATGCAAGGAGCAAGGACAGCTCCAAAATCCTCTACCTGGCAGGGAGGGGAGGTTTGACAGGGGGAAAGGGGAGCAGGGAGATGCAAATCCTGCTGGCTGGAGGAAAGCCTGGGAGCTGGAAAAGAGTCTGAGAGGCCCCAGTGCAGATCCCAGGGACTGGGAGGGCTTTCAAGGGTGTGTTGCCCCTGTTGTGGCACCTCCGTAGCATCAGAGAGCTCCAGGGGGTTTGTCCTGGGAAGGACAAGCACTGGGAACAGCTGTGAAGATCCAGGGGCACATCTGGAGGCCTTGCAGGGTCACCACTGCTCATGTTTGGGATGTTTTCTCCAGAGAAGTGTCCCAGAGGTGGTGCAGCCACACCAAGGCTGAGCTGGGATGTGATCCAGGGTCGGGTGATGGTGGGAAACGGCCTCAGGTGTCACCAGGGGAGGTTTAGGTTGGATATTGGGAAAAATTTCTTCCTGGAAAGGATGGTCAGGCATTGGCACAGCTGCCCAGGGCAGGGGTGGAGTTCCCATCCCTGGAGGGATTTGGAAGCCCTGTGGATGTGGCTCTTGGGGACGTGGGTCAGTGGTGGCCTTGGCAGTGCTGGGGAATAGTTGGACTTGATGGTCTCAGGGGGCTTTTCCAACCTGAGTTAATGTGTGTTTCTGTGAGGGTGCTGAGTTTTCCACTGATGGCTTTGAGGTGACATGGAATACCAATCAAGATGCTATAAATAAAAAGCTTTACTTTCCTTTTTCCAGTGCTGAATCAAGCCTGGCTTAAGTGAACCTCAACTGCTTCTGCAGTCCTGGGGTTCAGCCTCAGCATCCCATGGCAAGGAGAGCTGAGTCCAGGAGGAGAATCCATCTCCCAGGAGGTTTCTTGTTTCAGTGTGGAAAATCAGCTGGGAAGAACTTTATAAGTTTTGCTCAGTTGTTCTCTTTTTCCAAGGGGTGGAAAGGGCTGTTCTCCTTTTCCAAGGGTGGGCAAAGCCCCTTGCAGGGGCTGGTGCCAGGATTTTGCCTGCTGGAACATATGAGATATTACAAAAGCTCTTTTCTTCCCCAGGATAGCTGTGATCTTGGAAACCAGAATAATTATATAGTCTGGCCTGATGTGGAGGAAGAACATGGAACACGTAGCAATGATCAGGAAAACTGAAATGCTGTGGAGGTGGAGTTCCAAGTGAGTTTTCTGAAGTTTGGATACATCCCCAAACTTCCTTGAACCTTCTGGGGCCTAATTAAATTCGAGAGGACTGATAAAAAAACATGCATGGAAGAGAAAACTTTTCTTTCCATTAAGAAACTGCTTAATAAAACAGATTATGTGTAAAATAGAAATATGGGCCTCGTGAAGGAAGAGTGAAAAGACACTAATGAGCAGTGTCTGAGTGTTAATGAATCATATTAGCATGCCATTACCTGCAAATATTATAAATAGACCAACCAGTTTTAGGTTCCCTTTTCTTCAAAGAACCCTGTGTGGTTTCTGAAGGTGGCCTGATGCAGTTAATCTCATTTTACATGAGGGGAAACTGAGGCAGAAGGGCATCACTTGCACTCACCCCTCAAGCCCGTGGTGCAGGTGGAGATGAGAACATTGAGGGTTTATTTTTATGTGCTGTGATTTGACTTTGGGACATGCAGAAACCACCAGGCACCGTCCTGAGCTCTGTGTGTGGAGCAGCTCTTCCATCTGCCTGGAGACAGCGCTGAGGAGGTCACAGCTCCAGCAGGTGCCTCCTTTCCTGGATCCTGGATGTTTTGTTCCTCTCTGGACCTCGTGTGGACATTGGCACTGGGGTCTGCTCCAGGAAATACCCCTGGATGGGGATGGCTCCTTGGTTCTAGCAGGACTTTGCCCACACCAGGGCATGTCCAACTGGAGGGTGTGTGAGTCCCACCAGCCAGGCACCCTCAGTGAGGGGACCAGGGCTCTGTTTCCCGTGGTTTGTTGATCCCTGTTTCCCTCCTCCATCACCACATCACTCTCAGCCTGTTCACTGAAAGCCAGGAGTGATTTAATTTTTGTTTCCTGATTCTTTGGAGCTCTGCTGGGAGCTGATGTTGACATCCCTGATTGAGAATGATCCCAGTTACAGCTGGATAGGACTAGGAGAGATGACTGGTTTAATGGCAATAGCAGTAAATGTGTGTTTGTGGGTGTTTTGTCACCTCTGACTGTGCAGAAGGATCACTGCACTGCACTTGGGCTCAGCCTAGAGACTGATTTTGGGGAGAAAGGTAGAAAAGAAACAAAATGCCCCTGGGGAAGGGCTGGGAGGGCCTGGAGGCTCCACTGGCTCACCAGGAGCTCTCCTGCCTTGCTGTTATTTACAGCCCAGCTCCCGGTGCAGTGATGGACACCTTCAATAACACTCTGCATTAGGAAGCTGGAGGAGGTGCTACCAATAATTGTGAAGGATGTCAAGGAGGAAGAAGTGATGTGTTTAACCATATGGGCTGGGATTCCTCTCCCTCTCCAATCCTGGCAGAATCAGCTGTGTGCTCATTTGAGCTCTCTCTGTACTCCAGGCACAAGCAAGTTCCTCCTTCCAGAAGGCCATTTGTCCTGTCCCAGAGGGGTGTCCATGAGGGATGGGTTCAGGAGTTCTTGGGAGGTTTTTTTCATCCTGTTGACAATCGAGAGCACAGACACCTTTTAGACTGAATTCGTGACTTGTAGTCGGTGCTGTTGGCAGAGACAAACCCTCTTCCTTCCTGGAGAAAGCACAAATAACTGTAATTTCACAAAATTTCTGACAGTGAGCCCTCATTTGTTAAACAGCCCTGGCTGTCAGGAGTAGCTGATGCTTTGGAAGAGGACGGGAGGTGGTTGTAAAGTGGAGTGAAGGAGCAGTGTGTACCTGCTGCTCTCTGCCTGACAGCAGGATTGCATTTTGATGGCCCTCTTGGCTTCAGAGTCAAGGTCCAGACCTTTGGAATTGCTCTGGCCTGCACTGCAGACCTGGGGAAGTGAGGAGCCTTCCTTATATCTCCCGTGGGATAGCTCTGGTCTCACCAAAAGCCACTGGGACTTTGTCTCCTACGTCCTCAGACAATGCAGGGAAACAGATTCTTGAGCCACATGAAAACCATGGAGGGCAGATTCTGCTGGAATAGGAACCAGGGAAGTCTTTCTGTGTCCATCTGCCTGAGCAGTGACTGCTGCTTTCCACAACTGGCTGGCTTTTTTTCCCCTCCTCTTTATTCAGAGGAGATTGTGAACATGTTTTACATCTGCTCTTGGTGCACCTGGGTTAACATCAGCCTGCAGAGCCTGGAGGTGGCCTGGATGTGGAAGCAGCCACAGTTTTGGGCTGGACTCACGTCCTGCTCCCACCACACTGCTCGTGCTCAGCCAGGCTGGGATGAAAGCAGCTCTTCACTGGGAGTGCATCTCCTTCCAGGTTGGGATCCCAGCGTGTGCTTCTGAAGACAGGCTCTCACTTGGCTGTCTTGCTATTTTTCCCTTCTATTTATGAACAGATGAGGGGAGGAAAAGGCACAAATGACAATATTTTGCCTTCTTTTCCTGCTGGAAGCCAGGCTGAGCAGCTCTGTTTCAGCAGCCGTGGCTCTGCAGGCTCCTGGCAGGTTGTCCCTGGCCTGCAGTCCGGGAGGGTTGTCCTGGGGAAGGGGAGGGATGTGACTGTGCAGGATGGGGGAGGGAAAGCTCATCCTCCCCCTTCTCTCACATTCAGATTTGGAAAGTCTCCTCAGTGACAGGGCAGAGCCCCTGGGTAGGACAAGGGGGAGTGGCTTTGAGCTGAAAGAGAGGAGGTTTAAATTAAATATTGGGAAGAAATTGTTGGTTGTGAGGGTGGGGAGGCCCTGGTACAGGTTGCCCAGAGAAGCTGTGGCTGCCCCATCCCTGGAAGTGTTCAAGGCCAGGTAGGAGCAACCTGGGCTAGAGGAAAGTGTCCCTGCCCATGGAGGGGGTGGAACAACATGGTCTTTAAGTTCTCTTCCAAGCCAAACCACTCTAGGATTCTGGAATTCTAATCCTTGCCCTCATCCTGCTCCCAGGCATTGTCCCCAGGACAGCCTGCTAAGCTGAGATCCCTGCAGGGAGACAAAGGTGTAGAGGGCTCAGGAACCTGGGGCTCAGCAGCTCTCCCAGCTCATCTTGTCCCACTTATAAACGTGTTTCAATTCAGCTTCCAAGCTCCCACCTGTCTGTGGCACCAGGGAGAGGCCACCCATCCTTGGGTGAGCACCAGGCTGGGCACTGGTGCCTGTGTTTCACCACACACATATCCTAAAAACTCCCCCAGAGTCCTAAAACCCCCTTTCAATTCCGAGCAAGCAGCATCTTCCCTTCTGCAAAGGGAAACGCAGCAGAATTGCAAATGTCCGAGCTGCCAGGATTTCACTGCGCATCCAGCAGCCCACAGTAGGGTTTTTTTTTTCTCCTCCACCTTAGGGGTTTAGTCTGCACAGCAAGTCCAGTAATGAACTGTTACTCTGGCAAATCAGACTTTCATTAGGTTAGGATTGTGCCCGGGTGTCTGCGTTCCTCGATAATGAACCGTGATGTTGTGCAAAGCCCCGGCTGGAGCAGAGCCCTGCTCATCTCAGTGCCATCATTCACCCATCAGCACCAGCACAGCCCCTCACTCCAGCCAGTCCCACAGCCAGGGGGACTGGGAGAAGGTTTCCTCCTCGCTGAGCAGCTTTTTTGGGGGTCAAACAGTGCTTTTAAGCGTTGGGTGTGACTCTGCCTTCTCGTTCCCGATGCCCTATAAACAAACGCTGATTTTTTATCCTTTTTTTTTTTAGGTGCTCATTATTCATCACCAGCAGGTCCTGAAATTGCAGCGCGTGTCTCTTCTGCTGTGAAAACATTAATAACTGCTCTGGCTAAGCTCAGAAAGATCATTTATTTTACAAATGTGCAGAAAATTCCGGCCAGCTGGGATTGAAGCCCAGCCTTTCTTCGTAGGCGAGGCTTTCAGGCCACGTTTTACCAGGAGAAAGGAGGAGTTTTACACAGGTCTACATTTCCAGGTGTGGACAGGCTGCTCACCCACCAGCACAACCTTAAGCCAGGGGTTGGTAGAGAGCAACAACCAGTAAAACTGAGCCCAAGTGAGGCACAAACACGGGGATCTGGAGCTATTTCTGCTCTGTGTAAGGGGCTTGATCAGCTTGATCCAGGTTTTCTTCCTGCATCCCCCCTTCTCCTGTGCATGGGAGGCTGGGGCAGGGGGGATCCTGTGCCTTCCACACGTGGCTGGGGGGGCTCAGCATCGTGGCTCTGCCTCCCCATCCCTCCCCCAGCCTTGGGATGCTCCCAACGCTCCTGAGCTCCATCAAGGACGAGGAGCAGGAAATCCCAGCAGCCTCTTAAGAAACATTTTAATTAAAACCCTGACATAACGAGAGCTTTAAAGGACATGAAAGACAACAGCTGTGGAGCTGCTCTCTGGCCCCCCTCCCTCCTCCCCCCTCTCTGCAGTGCTCTTAGAGCAATTTTCATGGAAAGCTTTTTGGGTTTCCTGTTCTCTGCCCTCCGTGGTGGTTACCCAGCCCTCCCTCCCTGCCAGTCCCCCCTGGGGAAACAGGTGACAAGGTGACAACCTGCCTTCCCCACCCCCAGGGCAGGTGCTGCTGCAGAGCCCGTGTCCAGGTGGGAATTGGGGGCATCAGGGAGGAAGAGGAGGATCTTTGGATGAGCTTGGGGCAGTTGGTATCTCGGTGTCCAGCTGGAGATGTGACACCACTGGTTCTGCAGGGCAGGGACCCTCCTTGGGACATGGCCAACCACCACAGCTGAGCCCAGGGTGGTCTCAGGTTGGCTGGTCCACCCAAGCTGGGGCCAGTTGCTGGTGTCCCTGGGCCTGGTTTTGCTGGACAGTCCCCAGCCTGGCAGCGTTGGCACAACAGTGACCAAACCAGCAGAGCTGCAATCAGGGACTTCTTTTTTATCCTATTTAGATTGGATACAAGGAAGAAGTTCTTCCCTGTGAGGGTGGTGAGGCCCTGGCACAGGTTGCCCAGAGAAGGTGTGGCTGCCCCTGGATCCCTGGAAGTGTCCAAGGCCAGGTTGGACGGGGCTTGGAGCAGCCTGGGATAGTGGAAGGTGTCCCTGCCCATGGCAGGGGTGGAATGAGATGATTTTTACAGTCCCTTCCAACCCAACCCATTCTGGGATTCTATGATTTTATTTAAAATATATTTCAGGAGACCAGCACTGACAGTGTTAATCCAGAGCTGGGAATGTCCAACCACCTCCTCTTTCTGGGGGTTCAACACACCTGGAGATATCCCCAAGACCACGGAGCTGGGCTGGACCAGCCATTCCAGAGCTGCTTCCAAACTCCATTGCTGACACTAACACAGGATTTAGGTAAAACATGAGGTGGCATTAGTGATTAAAGTGGATATTTGGATTTGATTCAGGAAATCTGATGAGGAGGAGGAGCCCCTCCATCACCTTGAAGAGGGTAGGATGATGTCATGGCTTTTCTTTGATCTGCTCCCCTCCTCCTCACCCCACATGGCCTAAAATCAGCAATCCAGCCAATCCAGTGGATGCAGGAGCAGGGCCAAACTCTTCCCATTGGGATTCCTCATGCTCTGCATTTGCAAATGGAAAGAACTCACCGGTTCAGGGCTTCCAATTAGAGCTGGGCAAATGAAAAACTTCTCAGCTCACTGCCCAATCCTCCACCAAAAAATGCAAATAAGAACTGGTTTGGATCAATGCAAAGTACAGACCCTTTGATTTTTTTTTCCTCCTCCCAAAATAAACCCTTCTCCTTCCCACCCTGATTAATTTTAGATCACATGAAATGTTTTATTCAATTGCAGCCCGAAATGTCATTTCAGAACATTAGCTGGAATAATATTCCTTTTTAAAAAGTGACAGAGCGAAAAAGTTCAACTTTGAAAACTTTTTTATTCTTCTCTCATGGATGGAGGAACAAATTTGTTTTCTGATGAAAAAAAAAAAGGGGTTTGTGAATTTTTTTGGTGGGATTTTAAGAGCCCAGAGAAGGGATGTGACCAAGCCCTGGGGGGCTGGGGGTGATCTTGCTGGAACCACCAAGCACAAGTTGGCCAAAAGCATCTTCATGCCCCAAGAGCTCCCTCCTCCTTTCTCCTGCTCCGCTGCCTGCTCTTTAATCAACTATTTAAAACCCAGCTCGGAGACTTTTCATCAATCTCCAAATCCCTGAGGCTTTGAAAAAATAAAATAGACTGGGAGAAAACAGCACATGGGAGGGCACAGAACGTTCTGAGCCTGCCCAGGGGGGTGGGATGTGGTGCTCCCGGGGTGGGGGGAACAGGGAGCTTTGGGGGAAGGGGCAATAAATTGATTTTCGTGGATTCTGAGGCGGCTGTGCCGAGCATGGAGGGTGGATCTGGAGGCAGAGCTCTGAGGGGATCAGTCAAGATTTATTTTTCTTTTTTCTGGAGTGAGATGAAAGGGGGGAGGGGGGAGGGAGAGAGACGAGCAAGGAGTCCTGTGGAAAGGAACTCATTATTTTTTATCTTTTCCAATGACCTTGTTTGTTTTAGTGCTGCTTGAAAGCAGGTTTCTTTCCTTGAGGAAATTTGGAGAGATCTGGAGGCTGGGGCTGCTGAGAAAGGGGGAAAGGGGAGTTGAGTGAACAGAAGAAACACGGAAAATAAACAGAATAAATGCGAACGGAGCTGGAAAAAGTTCTCCAAGGAGAAATACCCCTCTGGGGCTTGGTGTGTGATGGAACACCAGCTCTGGGGAGGGGGCTGCTCTGAGGGGGTGTTGCCTTTTCCTCCATGGAGAGCTCAGGATTGTGCTCACGTGTGGCAGAGGTGGTGTGGCTGAGCCTGGGCCAGGATGGGGTGTTGCTTCCCATGGGAGAGCTGTGAGGAGGGAAGGGAATGCCCACAGTGCCTTACAGGGGGGTTCTCAGACTGGGCTGGATCTATATATTATAGAATGTCATGGAATGGTTTGGGTTGGAAGGGACCTTCAAGCTCATCCCATCCCACCTCCTGCCCTGGGCAGGGACACCTTCCACTAGCCCAGGTTGCTCCAAGCCCCGTCCAACCTGGCCTTGGACACTTCCAGGGATCCAGGGGCAGCCACAGCTTCTCTGGGCAACCTGTGCCAGGGCCTCAGCACCCTCCCAGGGAAGAATTCCTTCCATATATTTAACCTATATCTCCTCTATTTCAGTTTGAACCCTTTGCTCTTTGTCCTGTCACTGCAGTTCCTGGTGAACAGCCCCTCTCCAGCTTCACTGTAGCCCCTTTAGATCCTGGAAGGTGCTGTGAGGTCTCCACACAACCTTCTCCTCTCCAGGCTGAACCAGTATCCCCAGACCGTGTGGGGAGCAGAGGCATCTTCTGTGTGACCCCCCTGCTCCTCACCCTGATCCTGCCTGTGCACCCCCTTAAGGAATTACTGCAGAGACATTACGAGAAGGATTTAATCTGATTTTTTCCCCTCTTTGTATTCCAGTGGGCTTTGATCCAGGCTGGGAAGCAGTGCCAGCTCATGGACACATGTGTGTGTCCCTCCTCAGCCTCCACGGGCAGTTCTAAAGGGTCCGGTCGCCCCTGGAGGTTCACATTGCTCAGGGTTGGAATTTTGCCTTGCAGAGCCCCATTAATTTAACCCTGAGGGGATTTTTTTACTGTTTTTTTTTCCCCTGTTCTCCCATTCTGTTCTGCACGGGGAGCACGTGGACTCTGGGAGAAGACACTGCCCCCCTGATGGCACCATCCTGGACCTGCCAGGGAACACCCCAGAGCTTGGCAGTGACCCAAGGGCCAACTCTGCCCCACTCATGCTGCCTTTGAGGGGGAAGAAAATCTCCCCAGACCCCCACCAGGTGCCCCATGGCCCTGATTTCCCCTCCAGGGTCCCTGTAACTTCCATCACCATGTCCAGGTCCAGCTGATCCCGTAGCTGCTCACCAGCCTCTTCCCTCACATTAAACCAGTGGCATCCAAGCTCCAGCTCCTCCTGTGAAAAAATAAACCCCAAAAAGCTCCCAAAAGGGCCAGGGCAGCTGTTCTCCTGGCACAAAGCCCTCTGACCAACAGGCAGGGTGGTTAATTTTAGCTCAAACCACCCCTTGCTTTCAACTGTCGGCTCGGGTTGATCTTCTCGTGGTTCCTCATAAATACTCATGAAAATGCTTCCAGTGCTCCTTTGGCATGGCTGGAAAGGCTCATAAAGAATTCGAGGTGCCAGGATTTAATTAGGTGACCTATGCTGGGCAGGAATTTTTGCCTCATTTATGGAAATCAGAGTCCCTGTGAATGGAGAGCAGGGAATGATGTGGCCACGGAGTTGTCAGAGCAGCCTTGGAGAAGGAAGGGATGGGGGCCCAGCCCAAAGGCTGACCTGCAGTTTCTTATCAAATCGGTATTAAAAAAGGATAATTTAACTTAAAAACAACAACTGGGAGCTGCATTTAAAGCCCATCAGAAGTCCCAGAGAAGGGACCAGGGCAATGTTTCCCAGTCATGCTGAGGTCCGTGGCCCTTGGGATGTGCTGAAGGCTCAGGTCTGCAAACTGGGGGATCCCATTGCCTTGGAATGATGGGATCCAGAGGGACCTGGACAGGCTCCAGAAGTGGCCCTTGGGAATCTCCTGAGGTTTAACAAGGCCAAGGTCTGGGGCTGCACCTGGGTCGGGGCAGCCCCGGGATCAGTCCAGGCTGGGGATGAGCAGATGGAGCAGCCCTGGGAGAAGGGCCTGGGGGGGCTGGGGGGGGAGAGGCTGGACATGAACCAGCCCAGAACCCCCCGTGCCCTGGGCTGATCCCCCAGCGTGGGCAGCAGGGCAGGGGGGGATTCTGCCCCTCTGCCCCTCAGGGGAGACCCCCCTGCAGAGCTGCTCCAGCCCTGGGAACAGCACAGGAGGGACATGGAGCTGCTGGAGAGAGTCCAGAGGAGGCCCCAAGGTGGTCAGAGGGCTGGAGCAGCTCTGCTGGGAGGAAAGGCTGGAGAGTTGGGATTGTTCAGCCTGGAGAGGAGAAGCTCTGGGGTGACCTGATTGTGGCCTTGGAGTGGCTGAAGGAGCTACAAGGAAGATGGAGAGAAACTATTGACAAGGGCCTGGAGTGAGAGGAGAAGGGGGAATGGCTTCCCACTGCCAGAGGGCAGGGATAGATGGGATGTTGGGAAGGAATTCTTGTCTAGGAGGGTGGTGAGGCCCTGGCACATGTTTTTCAGAGAAGCTGTGGCTGCCCCTGGATCCCTGGAAGAGTCCAAGGCCAGGTTGGATGGGGGGTTGGAGCAACCTGGGCTGGTGGAAGGTGTCCCTGCCCATGGCAGGGGGTGGAATGAGATGATCTTTAAGGTCCTTTCCAATCCAAACCACTCTGGGGCTCTGTGACTCTGACAGCAGCTCTTTTCCCAGTGCAAATGCCAGCCAGCCAGGCCTGGGAAAGCTCCAGCTGAACTCCAGAGGCTTCAGGATGGCTTTGATAAGGGTTGTATTCAGTGGGAAGTCTCCTCTAGATTTAGCCCTCAGACTTTAAAGGGAATGATTAAGAAAAAAAATCCAATTTTTTTTATGTTTAACCCACTGCTCTGAGTTGCATCTGAAGCCCAGAGAAGAGAAGAGGAGCGAGGAAAGGTTGTGTGATGGGGAGCAAAGGGAGAGAAGAGAAAAATGAGATAAAAAGGTCTTTGTAGTAACTGTGCTTCAGCAAGAGACTTCCCAGCTGCTGACTGGGGTCCTGTGAGCATCCCATTGATCCTCCCAGGCAGTTCCTGCTGACGGGAGCATGTGTGGATAATCCCAACCCCTGCCCCAAACCCCGACAGAGAGAGGTTTTTAATCAGGTTTAACCCTCCTGTGGAAGAAAATACCTTTTTATTTCAAGGGGAAAAGCTGCCGAGGGGTTTCCCTGAGTTCTGATGCCGTTATCCCAGGGATTTCAGCCTTCCCAAGGACAGCTGAGCCAGGGGTAGGGTTAAACACCTCTTTATTTCAAGGGGAAAACGCTGCCAAGGGGTTCTGATGGATCAGGGTTAGGACCCTAACGATGGACCCAGACATTGCCCTGGGGGTTTTGCCTTTCCCAAAGGCAGCTGAGGCAGTCAGGGCCCTGCCCCAGGTCCCTTCCCAGTGGGATCCCACCATCAGCATCCCACATTCCGAGCGGTGTCTCCGCGCTGGCGGCGAGGCCGTTATAAATAATTTATTCTCTGGGCAGAGCAGGGAGGAAGAGAGAAGCTAGCTTTTAATTAAAATGATATCTTACAGATCAAATAAATACGAATAAGATGCCAAAAACAACTGTATAAATCCCGACCACTCTCCTGTGTTTTAATTATTTGTGTTGATAAAACAAGAGCGAAGGCATTTGGCTGCGCTCGGGGGGCGCGGAGGCGAAAGGTTACCCTGGAATTTTTTTGTGTTCTCTTGGAGGAAACAAATGTTTCAGAAGCACAGATCTGACAAACCATAACTCATATCAGGGATTAAATTGGAATTTAGAGAACAATTGTTAATATTTCAAAGTAATTGTTTAAGAAATTATCATTTTCGGTATCTGGCGCGAAAAATAATTACCCGCCGCTAATTTTTCTTTTTTTCAAAGGCTGCTATTTGTTGGAATAGTGTTGGAAAGATGAGGAGGTTTTGCTGTGAGCTATTTATGTAGTTCAAATGAGGAGATAAATAGGAAGGGACTTTCATGTTCATAGGCAAATGAGCCTGACTAATGTACAGCTCCCAGCTCCAAAGTGGGCCTCGGATTTATTTGAAAATTGGGGGGATTTTTTAATGGATGGGACTTGCAAGTCGCAGCAGGTGAGAGAATAATCAAACCTGTGCATAATAATTAGAAAAGGGTCCTCAAATAAACCCTTCCAGCATGAAGAGCCCCCACCTGCCCTCGGCAGGATTTTGGGGTGGAAAAGGAGCTGTTTTCCTGCTCCTGCTCTTCAGAGGGCACCAGGAGGCTGAGGCACCTCTGGCCTGCTGGAAAGGGGGCTGAGAACTGGAATGTTTAGAGGATCATGGGAAAAAATAGTGTAGAGGGGATCTTAAACATCATCATCTGCATCCCACAGCTTGAGAATGGGGTTATCCAGACCCCAGAGCATCCTGCCCCTTCCCCTCTGCTGGGGAAAGCTCATCCTCCTCCCTTCCAATGTGGTTTTCCTCAAGGGATGGGGAGAAACAGCCCCAGGACAGGTCCAGCAAACAGCAGTTTGATTTGTCTATTCAGACAGGACATGGCAAAGGGAAACTTCCCATGAAGACACCATTTCAAATGGAAAAGGAGAAATTATTTTCTGGGGGTTGTTAATTTTTTTTCTGCAAAATTATCACCCCATCCTTTGGTAGGAATAATTCCCAAGTGCATTTTGGAATATCTCCCTTGCTGACACAACCTTTTTAACCGGTTAGTTTTTCTCCAAGCCACACTGACGTTGAGGGTGATTTGGAAAGCACAACAGTTTTATCAAGCCTGCTGTGAAAAGCTATTTGTCACCTCAAAAAAACCCCATTTTTGCCTCTGAACTGGGCGTTTTTGCCCCCAGTGAACCTCCCCAGTTGTCCTGTTGGCCACTGGGCTGTTGTGGCTGCCCCGGCCCCCTGAAGGCCCCGTGCTGCCAATAAATCTGGGGGGTTTGAGTTGTTGATGTGTCTTCCACCCCCTTCATGCTCTACCTTTGATCCCTTTGATCTCAGGGGCTCCAGACTGCCATGAAAACCCCACTCTGGAGGCTAATGAGGGACACACTCGACCCTGGCAGACGTGGTGATTAAGGATTGCTGCAGAACGTGGGGGAAGCAAATAAACTCTTTTTGGCTCCAGACTCTTGGAAACACCCCAATTACAAATCACAGGGGCTGTGGGAAGACATTGGTGATCAGCTAATTAGCAGCAGGAGCGCTAATTAAGGCAGCTTTGTGTTTGCCTGGTTTGGGGCTGTCCCTCCTCTCTTGGGGTTGCTGGGATTGAGGGTCCCCCTGCACTGCTGGGTTTGGGATCCTGTTGTACTGGATATTCTGTGCTTTGTAAAGAATTGCTGTGGTTTAGGAATCAATTACAAGTGAAGGGCAGGGAAACACAGGTAAAATAGTCCTGGGTTGTGTGGTCCTGCAAACCCAGAGGGGCTGGGAAATCACTGCCCATCTGAGGATGGGCAGGAAAACACAGAGAGGGAAATGTTCTCTTTCCCCATGGAAAAGAGAGGATGATGGATTTACACCCTCCTGCTCTTGCAAGGCACAGTAGGCCCATGGCAGCTGCTGCTAGGGCAGAGAGGTTGTGGCTGCCCCATCCCTGGAAGTGTCCAAGGTCAGGTTGGAGCAACCTGGGCTCGTGGAAGGTGTCCCTGCCCATGGCAGGGGGTGGAATGGGATGAGTTTTAAGGTCCCTTCCAACCCAAACTATTGTGGGATCCCATGATTCTAAGGGAGAGCTTGGAAAATGTGGGGAACAAACAGGCACTTTGCTCACCTGACCCTCCCTGCTGTGGGAGGATCAGAGGGATCCTCTGAGGGACAGCCCAGGCCAGGCTGGCTTTCAGTGGATGAGGGAACAGGGTTTGGAGCCCTTCCTTTGGGAAGTCAATTTGTAGCATAGATCTGTTCATAACAGACTCCTCTGCCAGGATTTTTTCCCTCTGCCAAAATTTTCCTATTCTTAATTTCACAGAATGGTTTGGGTTGGAAGGGATCCTAAAGCCCATCTCATCCCACCCCCTGCCATGGGCAGGGACACCTTCCACTAGCCCAGGTTGCTCCAAACCTCGTCCAACCTGGCCTTGGACACTTCCAGGGATCCAGGGGCAGCCACAGCTTCTCTGGGCAAGCTCTTCCAGTGCCTCTTAACTTTGGAGTAAAGATTTCCCTCCTGGTGTCTCATCTGACTCCAGCCCACACTGCTGCTCTTGCATCTGTGTAGAGGCATTAAAAAAAAATCTCCCTTTCATGTTGTTTATCATCTCTAAATATCAGAGCTAACAACCCAGGTTTCCTTTGCTCTTTCCAACGTGCCTCATAAATCATCCACAGACAATTGGGATGGTGCTGGAGCTCTTCCCTGCCTTCCCTGGCCATGGGAATGGACTGCAAATTTCCACGTGGATCAGAGCTGGATTAGTTGCCTTAACCCAGAGGCTAAAGAAGGAGGGATCCTTCCCTCTCCTGCAACACATTGATTTCACAGAGGCTAGAAACTGTTGGTTTGTGGCTTCTTTATGTAACAAAATAAATTGGTTTTTAGGCTTTTCTTTCCCATAAGGTTTGTTGTGGGGGAAAACCAGGGAGGGAAGCACGGAGGGAGAATCCAATCCCATCCCAGGCAAAGCTCATTCCTACCCCGGGTGTGTCCTTGTCCCAGGGAACAGAGACTGGGCTGGTTTCCTCAGAATTGCTCTGAGAGTGATCTGCCCACCCCACAGACCCTCCCAGCAGGCCAAGTTGCTCCTCAGGATTCTGAGGCAGGATTTGGGCCCTCGGAGGTGACACGGCCACGTCACCCCTGGCAGCACAGCCCGTGAGGAAATCCTTGCAGGACCCAGGGGCAGGGGTTTGAAGAGCTCCTTCAAAGAGAGATTGTGGCTGCCCCACCCCTGGGAGTGTCCAAGGCCAGGTTGGATGGGTTTGGAGCAGTGGAAGGTGTCCCTGTCCATGGCAGGGCGTTGGAACTGGATGGGATTTAAGGTCCCTGCCAACCCAAACCGTTCTGTGATTCTGTGAATAGTGGGGTCACCACCCTTGGAAGTGTTCAAAACAGGTGTGGATGTGGCACCTGGGGACATGGGTGGCCTTGGCAGCGCTGAGTGACTGGTTGGACTCGATCTTAGGGGGCTTCTCCATTCTTAACAATTCCAAAAGCAGGTGGTGGATTGGAGATCATGGTCTGACCAAGGGAGGGATGGCAGCAGGGACCAACCTTGTCCCTCCTGGGAAGGCCATGTGTTTGCACCCAGGACACCTCAAAAGAGGTGTGTTTGTGCCAGCAGTGAAGGTCCCAGGAGGCTCTCTGGGGAGCGAGGGAGGTGTTGAGATATTTTTGCAATACAGGGGAGCTGCTCGCGAGGAAAATGCTCTAATTAGAGGAAAATATTTGATCTTCACAGGCTTTTGGTGAAATATCTCAGAAAGGCAGCAGATGTTGCTGAAATTATTTCATTCAACTGTTTTCCCCCTTTTTCTTCAATTTTTTTTTCTTTTTTTTGTGAGGCACATTGAATTAAAATTCAGCAAACAGCTCACGGCAGTTTGTTGAGGGGTGTCAAAAACTTGCTCTGAAGCAAAGCTGCTGTTTCATCTGAAGAAAAATATATGTTTGTGTGCACCAACATTGTTTTGCCTGACTCCTGAAAGCCACAAATTGCCAAACTCCAGCTCACCCTGGGAGCTACCAAAGACACCTCAAGGCACCTCAGTGCCTGGTGTCACCCTGGTCAGCACAGCACCCACATGATCTGCATGGTCCTGCCTTGTCCCACTCCTTTCCCAGTAGTTCACCTTCTCCAATGAGCCAGAACGTTCAAATCTGGCTCCTCAGTCCTAAAAAAAAATGGTGCATAAATATAGGACTGACTTAAAGACCTTCCAGGAGGTCTTGTGGAGGTACCTGACTTCCTCAGAGGCGCTTCAAATGAGGAATATCAAAAGAGAGGAACCTGAAACCAGGTTTAACCTTCAGTCTAAGGAGGCTTGGGAGACCAAAAGCCCCTTTGTAGTACATTTTGCTCCATTGTACATTGTGCTATTGCAGTCCTGGCTGTGGCAGCACTGAGAAAGCCCTGAGCTGATGTACAGTGAGAGGCAGCACCTGCCAGAGCTCCACTGGGCAGGGGGACAGTGGAGAAATGATTCTCCCTGTGTAGAAATGATTCTCCCTGTGTAGGAGAGTTAATCAGGCGTGTGTGTAGAACCCCAGAATCCCAGAGTACCCTGAGCTGGAAGGGACCCCCAGGGGTCAGTGAGTCCAACTCCTGGCCCTGCACAGGACACCCCGACAACCCCACATCCTAAATGCCAGCAGGGTGTCCTACAAGCCCTGTAGGGCAGCTCCATTCAAACAGGGAGGAATCATGGAGCTCTCACCTTGAGTTGTCATTGTTCCAGGGTCTGCAGAGATCTGGCTGAACATCAAAGGCTTCCTCAAACCAGAAACTCCATTGCTCCCATGAGAGAGTCCAAACAAGGGGCTTCATGGGGCTGCTGGTCTCGGGTCACCCCAAAAGCATGTGCAGGACACCACATTGAACCCCACAGGACAGGTCACTTCATTATGTTGGGGGAGTCAATGCATCGATCAGTTTATCAAATGATAAACAGGGTTTGTGCTTTCATCAGGGCTGGGAATATGAATTGATTTGACAGGCTGGAGCTCGGTAAAACAAGGAGAAGGGGCATCGGGGCATCACTGTATTAATTAGCCATGTTGAAGCTGCTTTCAGCTGCTTCCGAAGTTTAATCAATATGCTACATTTGAGTCCCAAAAGGCTTATGAAAACAGCCTTTGAAATCCTTTAAATTGTTGCCTCGGTGAGGTTTCAGACTCTTGGCGTGTTCTTGTTCTGCAGTTTTTCTTCCCCGGGTTTTTTTTTCCCCCTCTCCTGAAATGAGGAGTGACCCGTGAGGACTGGGGTGGGAGGGCTCCCTTATTTGTGCCTCCAATTTGCATTTGCCAGGAATAGAAATAAAATGAAAAAGATGTTCTGTTTTAGTATAATAATAATAATAATAATCCCAGACACTAATGAGCTGCCCTCTGCCTCCCTGTTTCTATATGCAGTAAATTACCTCCGTGGACTTAATCTGATGTGAATGGGCACGGCACCATTTAAATCATGTTTTCCTGAGCCCTCACAGACTGTTCAGGCTTTGATTTAATACAAAGCAAGGTTTGAGCTTGTTAAGACGTTTTACTGAGAGGGAGGGAGGAGAGGGTGGAGCTGCAAATAACGCTGGGAATGAGGCTGTGGAGAGAAGGGGATGGAGGGACTGGGAGCACGGGATGAGGAGGGAGCATGGGGAAGGCAGAGGTGTTGCTGTGAACGATTGGTGTTTTCCCAGGAGGGGAAAGGAAAGCAAGTGGAGGGACAATGGGAACATGGGGGGCACGAGGAGAAAGGCAGGAAAGCAGGGATGAACCAGGAGGCAGCAGGGGAGGTGGCCCACTGGTCTCAGTGCTGTTGGGGACATGAGAACACCCCTGAGGAAGAGGAGGCCACCAGGAGAGGCAGCAGAGGGAAGGGCACGAAGGCTCATCCTGCAGGCTGGGTCTGGGAAATGGGTTCTGACCTTCCTGCTCCAGGACAGCCCGGGGAGGGCACAGGGTCACTGCCACCAGCAGCTCTCTGGGGAGGTGGGACCAGGGGGGATGGAGGGAGGGCTCTGCACCCCTTGGGAAGTGTCCTGGTGCCTTGCCTTGCCTTCCCACAGCCTTTTCCATGGGTTTGTGACGAGCTCAGTGCTTGTCTGAGAGCCCGGCTGGACCTGGGACAGCTCCTCTCCCAGGGGACCCCTGGGGGCTGAATTCTGCAGTGAGTCAGAGAATCAGAGAATTACAGAATCCCGGGCTGCTTTGGCTTGGGAGGGACCTCAAAGCTCATCTTGTCTCACCCCCTGCCATGGGCAGGGCCACCTTTCACAAGCCCAGGTTTCTCCAAGCCCCGTCCAACCTGAACACCTCCAGGGATGGGGAGCCCACAACCCCTCTGTCCCCTGGCCAGGGGTCCAGCAGAACCTGAACCAAATGTTCTGAATCCTTTTACAACCTGTCCCAGCATTCTGCTACTCTGACTTCTCACCCCCAAACTTGCCCAGATGTGCCTGCAGCAGTTTCCCAGCTCACTCCTCCCCGTGCCTTCAGCAATTCCCCCCGTGTGACTCCCCAGGGGCACTGCCACAGATGTCACACCAGTGGGAGACCAACAGGGCTTGGAACAGTTCTCAGGGCCCCAACACAATTATTCCAATTCCAGAGGCAGGCCCTGAGCTGTGCCTGCTGCTGCACATCCCTGCCACACACACTCCCTGCATGTGCACATCCTGCTGTTAATAATGGGAGATGCCCCAACCTCTCCAGGGGCAACACTTTGCTGTGGGCAAGGTACTAAATCACATTTGAAGTTTCTAGGCCAAAATATCTTTATTTTTACTTTTTGAGGAACCAATCTCCCAAAAAGGCAAATTGCCAGGCCTGACTACCTCGGGTCACGTGGCAGTGGGTAGAAAAGGAGGTAGCCTGGCAGGAGGGGAGGGGATGCCCACCCTGCAGTGATGGTGTAGAAGTGATTACATGAATTAGAGAAAAACAGGGCTGAAAGGGAGCCAGGAGTTGTGTGTGCAGCCCAATCCAAGGCAGGGTTAACCTTTTCCTTATCACTTCCTACAGGAACATCTCTGGAGGCACCAGTCAGCTCCCAGGTTTTTCATAGGATCACAGAATGGTTTGGGTTGGAAGGGACCTTCAAGCTCATCTCATTCCACCCCCTGCCATGGGCAAGGACACCTTCCACTAGCCCAGGTTTCTCTAAACCCCATCCAACCTGGCCTTGGACACTTCCAGGGATGGGGCAGCCACAGCTTCTCTGGGATTCAACCTGTGCCAGGGCCTCAGCACCAGTTCCTGGCACCAATCAGACCCAAAAGAAGTGTGACCCTCAGAGCCAGGAGGCCCCAAAACCTTTCACCAGTGGTGTTTTGCAAGTGTAGGTTGGTCAGTGTGTGCTGAGGGCACCTCTGCTGCCCCTGGCACCCCACTCTGGCCTGAGCCACAATCACAACAGAGAGAAGCTCCCACAGATTCAGAGAACCATTAAGGCTGAAAAAGCCCTCTAAGATCCTCCAGTCCAACCACTAACTCAGCACCACTGTGTTCACCCCCACCCCACGTCCCCAAGTGCCACATCCACACACCTTTTGAACACTTCCAGGGGTGGTGACTCCAGCACTGCCCTGGAACAAGCCTTTTTCAATGCCTGACAACCCTTTCAGTGAAGAAATTTTCCCTAAAATCCAGCCTAATCCTCTTGAGCTTTTCCTCTCCTCCTGTCCCTGTTCCCTGGCAGCAGAGCCCGACACCCCCCGGCTCCCCCCTCCTGTCAGGGACTTGCAGAGCCAGAAGGTCCCCCCTGAGCCTCCTTTTCTCCAGGCTGAGCCCCCCCAGCTCCCTCAGCTGCTCCTGCTGCTCCAGCCCCTTCCCAGCTCCACTGAGGATGGAGTGAGGGGACGCTGATGACATCCAGACCAGTGGGGCTCTTCCATTTGGGTGGCCCCATGTCCTTCCCTTCCCTCTATGCCAAAGGATCAAGGATGTGGCTGCAACAGGAACACCTTGGGCACATCTCAGGCTCATCCTCAACCCTCCCAGCTCTGCCTGTGGTGGGTGGGGGGGCCACCAGGTCCCCCTTTCCTGTCAGGTGGGTGTGTCGGCTCCAGATGGCCCCAGATGTGTTAATACAGCAAAATTCCCCTTTCCCCATGGGATGGTGGCTTGGGATGCAATTTATGCCTCCTGGTTGAGCTCCTGAATGTCTCTGTAGGTGCAGAATGGGCTGCACAAGGTCAGGACTCCCCCCTGGGCCATGGACAATGCAGGGAGGAACATTAATAGCTTCTGCTCAAAGAGATGGGTCTGAACACTCGGAAGATCAATTATTTTCTGAGTCCTCCTCAGAGGCCCCCCAGAGAGGAGGACAGAAAGACAGAGGTGTCAGAGCCAAGAAGAAGGGCACTGAGGGAGAGAAGGGCAGGGAAATGCAGGGTCTGCAGCCCAGGGAGGCTCCTCCTGCCTCGTTTGCTGCTGGCAGAGCTTCCGAGGAGCACAAAAGTCAGTCCTGGAAGAAGTTCACTGTGGTTCCTTGTGCATGGGCTGCAGGAAAGGCTGGATCCGTGGCCAGGGCACCACAACACGAGATTTGAGAAGGAAACCTCGAAGGGATGCTGCTGGCCAGCTGTCCTGGAGCTCAGGCCATGCAGGGGGCAGAGCAAAGCACTGCTGACAGGTTCCTGCACCCCAGTGCAGACCAACACCACCCAAACCCGTCCTGGGATGTTCCTCTGAAGATTAGTGAAGGGTTGGATGGTGCCCTGATTCCTGGACCCCAGAGCAAAGGGTGGGATGTGTGGGACAGGGGTGGGAGAGCCCAGGGCAGTGCTGCAGGACAGCTGGGAGCAGGGGGGGAAGGAGGTGCTGAGGAGTCACTGCAGAGGAGAACAGCCTGAGGGCCTCAGGGATGGCTTGGAAATGAGCCCTGTGCCAGTGCTTTTCTGTCTCCATCACTCCTCCCACTTACAGGAGAGCAGAGGGAGAGCTGGGAGTGTGCATCCAATCAATACTTGGGATTTGTTCAGGAAAAGGAGCTACAAAATGCACGTCCCTTGCCAGAGGAGCCTGGTTTTATCCTGGGGAAGCCACGAGTGGTGTCAGAGGGAATATCTGTGGATGAATTCATTTATATATACCCAAAGCTTTTGCTTTGCTTCCTGCCCCACACCCTGCTCTCTCCAGCACCCAGAGCTGCTCTTCCCAACAGGAAAGAAGCAACAGGGACCCACCTTGACTGTGGAGTTGTTCCTGCTCTGGGGGAGGCAGCCCTTTGCTGCAGAGAAATCCTCCACGCCTCATGTCATCCCCAGCTGTAAAACTCTAAAGGAAACCCTTCATCAGCACTGCCACAATTACCTTCCCATTTTCCTGCTTCACCTCATTAAAAGGAAAATGTTACAATTAAGGCAGGGATGGGAGGAACAGATTAAGTGCATTGATGAATCGGCACTTAGACAAGTGGTTTAAAAATAATAAACCCTTCTCCAGAGCCATCCTGAAAGGGAGTGTTTCTCATCCAGGGGCTTCTTGGCTCAGCTGGGACTGGTGGTTTTCCATCACTGGAGCTGAGGGTGGTGTAGGAACAGGGTTTGCTTTGTGCTGGTGGGTGATACACTCCCAGGATGGGCCTTTCTCCACAGGGAATCTTTTCCCTTCAGGTCTAAGGAGGTTTTTTTTAGTGTGCTTGGGGTGTTTGAAATGGAATCGGACATCACCTGCTTTTATTCTTGTTTTTCAAACCCCTTTCTCTCCTTCTGGCCCATCTTTGTTACAGTCATAGCTTTGTTCTCAAAGTCCTTCAGGTTCTTATTTTAGGCCAGGTCCCTGCTGAGTGAAGGGAGTGGTGAGAAGACAAGGGGCAGGAGAAGGGATGTTCCCAGCCCCAAATCCCTGCTCCCTTTGGGATATCCATGTGCCCCAGAGTTACCCCAGGGAGCACCTTTGGTGAACTCTCTCTAACCTAAAGCTGCTTCAAAGGCAGCAGAGCAATGTTTAAAACCCACACATGCCCATTTTAAATGTATTTTCATCCCGTTTCTAATGTATTTTCATCCCATTTCAAAGCCTTTTTTCACTTCCCTCGTGGCCTTGAGCCAAGACTTCGGGCCTGCCCTGCCCACGTTTGCTCCACAGCCAGCAAGTCCCAGCCCTCCTGTAATGAAAACGTCACTAATGATAAATATTTAAAGGGATGTGATGCTTATTTTTATATTTACTACCCTGACCTTTATATATTTGGCTTTTATTTTATGTTTTATGTGGCTTCCCTTTGCCTTTTTCACAGCCACACGGTGCCAGGGAGGAATAAGCACCATAACAGCTCCAAGATTGCTGCTGCATTATAAACACACACACAGGGTGTACAATTACAGAACTTTAATGCCTGGGATAATTACTGGCTGCAGTTTGCAGTAATGCCCGGGGTGATGTGCTGATCAAGCCATTCAGACACCACGAAATCCACATCCCCAGGGGATTTCTGAGGGGAAATCATTGCCTACCATCCTGTGGGTAATTACTGTGCCTTGTGTGGAGAGGCTGAGACTCAGAGACTCAGAATCACAGAATATCTGAGCTGGGAGGGACCCACCAGGACCATCCAGTCCAACCCTCAGCCCTGCACAGGAACATCCCCCTGTGCCCCAGAGGATCATCCAAACCCTCCTGGAGCTCTGGCAGCCTTGGGGCTGTGCCCACTGCCCTGGGGAGCCTGGGCAGTGCCCAAGCAGCCTCTGGGGGAAGAACCTTTGCCTGAGATCCAACCTGAGCCTGCCCTGACACAGCTCCAGCCATTCCCTGGCTGCTGTCCCTGCTCCCCCAGAGCAGAGCTCAGTCCCTGCCCCTCCTCTGCCCCTGCCCAGGCAGTTGGAACTGCAGGGAGGTCTCCCCTCAGTCTCCTCTGCTCCAGCTGAACACACCAAGTGCCCTCAGTGTCCTCACACAGCTCCAAATCAAGGCCCTTCCCCACCTTCATTCCCTCCTTTGGACACTCTCCAACATCTTAATATCTTTCTTATATTGTGTCCCCCCAAACTGCCCCAAAATTGCAGGTGAGGCCACCCCAGGTGGGAGCAGAGTGGGACAATCCCCTCCCTGATGCCCCCAGGACAGGGATGTTCCTCCTGGCTGCCAGGAGCAGGCACTGGGAGATGCTGGAGGGCACTGGGAGCCTCTGTACTGGGGCTTTCCCTGCTCCTCCTGGGCAGGACAGGGTGGTCAGCCCCCATCAGAGCCCTCCAGGAGCAGGGATAGGATTTAAGGATGTCTGGCATATCCATGGGGACACGGCCAACAACAAACCCTCAGCACAGGGAGAGGGAACCTCTCCAGGGAGAGGGAAATCCTGCAGGGCTTGGCATCTGGCAGCCCTGGCAGAGCCCCACATCCGTTTTCCCTTCAAGGAGTGGGGAAAAATAAAAGAAAGAAGGAGTTAATAGGCTTGATTGGGCTTTGCTGCAAAACTTTCAAAAGAGAGGAAAAAGAAAGTGCTGAGGCAGCTCCTTTTTGAGGCTTTGAACTTTAGGCTTTGAAAAGAGGTGGGGAAAAATCTTAAGGAATTAACGAGGACTACAGGGAAATTATTGAGGGGGAACTTTCAGTGCTTGGAAAGACATGAAAACCCCCATATATATATTTTTATATATATATATTTGCATACACGTGTCTGTGAGAGCGTGACCCCTTCACCCAGCCATTCATCTTCCTCTCTGATTTTTATTTCATGGTGTAGGAATTATTTGATTTGCTGCCACAGTGGCTGGGAAGGGCAAGAGCTTCCTTTTCTCCCACTTTAAGAGCTGTGGAAAAGGCAGAGGCACCTCAGCAAAGACCTGGGGCTGCCACCACCCTGGCAGCGTTTGCTGAATCTCTGCCTTGATCACAATAATTCTCTTTCCAGGAAACATCAACCTCCTTTTTTTTTTTCTTTGTCAAAAAAAACCCCTCAAGATAAATATTCTTGGATGAAAACCTATAAAAAACTCAGACTGACAAACTATTTTTTTAGGCACTTCTTTTTCTCCCAACAAGAATATATCTGTCAGGAGAAACAGATGTTCTCTGTGAAAAAATCCTCTTTAATTACAACTCTGTCAAAAACCTGGAGACAGATCTCTCTTTTTTTCCCCCCCCAAGCCCATTAAAATGTGTGTGAATGGCCAAAGCTTGGAAGCCACGGCTCCTATTGTAATATAATATTTAAATAAAACATTTCTCTATTAGGTTGAGCACCAGCAAAGCCAGGAGTCCAAACTCCTGGACCAGTTCAAGTTGCTGAAGGTTTGCTTTTCCAAGCTGAGGTGTGGAGCTTAAACTTGAGCTTTCCATGGCTTGTTTTTGGGGACACTGAACAACCCAGATTTTTTACTCCAGGTGAGGAGACTCCTCCTCTCCAGAGTTTAGGACTCCTGCAAATCAGGCCAAATATTTGGATAATAAAATAAGAGTTTAAGATCCGGCGTTTCTTCAAACCTGGCGCTGTTCCCTCAACAATTCCCACTGTGTGCCCAGTAAATATTTTCTTTAGTAAATACATTAAAGCTCTAACTAGAAACCTCCTCTTTCTGGGGGCTTGTCTGCTCTCCAGAAGCTTTCAGACGATGGCAATGTGACATAAATGTTAAAAGAGGTTTCTCCAGCACAGCATTTCCCCCTGGGCTGCCACGCCACGTGTTATCCAGGGGAATAAAGTTCTGCTGGAGATGGTGGCAGGAATGCAAGCTTGATATTTCTTTATTTATTGGTTACAGTAATTGGCTAGAACATGGCTGAGTAGTTGGAGGAAAATAATCAATAGTTCTCGTCCGCTAATGAATGATTTTCCAGCAGTCGCTGGTGTAAATAGGTTTCATTAAAAAAGCAAATCCTCCCAAACAAGAAAATTAACGAGGGCTTATGAAACCTATGGAATTGCCCAGGTCTGAAAAGCTGACAGAGATGACAAATATCTGCTATTGCTGGGTGGGGGAAGTGGGTTTTCTTTTCAATTTTCACTCTTGTCGCTTAAATAATAACAATAATCAGCCAATCCATTATTACTCTCCCAGAAATCTTCAAGGGCAAAAAGTGCCAGCCCTGACTCAGGACAACACCCTGTGCCCTGGGCTCAATTCCTGCCAAACCCGTGCCCTGGGAATTTTAGGAGCTGACTCTCCCATTTCACACGAAGGGACTGGGAGTGATGGACTCACTGCTTTTCCTGACTTCTGGGGATAAAGTGATGTCAAACCAACCTTCCACTGAGGGATTTTATCCCAGCAAGTGGCTGTGCAGGGCAGAGGAAAAAACCCTGGCACTTGGCACCAGTGCTGCTGGAGGATTCCGGGGTTAAAAGAGTCGGATAAAAGAGACTGGACTGCCTGGAGTTGCTGATTTTGAGATGCCTTTCAAACACTCAGCTCCATTTCTTCCATCCGAGGAAGGAAACCCAAAAAAGTTGTTTGTTTTGGCCAGGCCGTGACTCCCTTTGCCCCAGAGGAAAGTGAAACTCTTTGTTTGCAGCTCCAAAAACCCCAAACCCCAAAGGCACTGGGGGAGCAGTTCCCTGACACGCTTTCTCAGCTTCTCAGTTGCTGCTGGCAGAGTCCAGGGGCCTTCAGGGGCTCTGAGGAGATTTTGGCAAGAGGCAAAACGCACGAGAACTCTCAGTGGCAGAGAAAGCCTTTGCTCTGCTCCTTGCTCTTGAAGGAGATCCCCTCCTCCTCCTCTTCTCCTTCTCCTTCTCCTTCTCCTCCTTCTCCTTCTCCTTCTCCTTCTCCTTCTCCTTCTCCTTCTCCTTCTCCTTCTCCTTCTCCTTCTCCTTCTCCTTCTCCTTCTTCTTCTCCTTCTCCTTCTCCTTCTCCTCCTCCTTCTCCTCTCCTCTTCTCCTTCCCCTTTCCCATTCTTTTCCTTCCCCTTTCCCTTCCCCCTCCTTCCCATTTCCCATTTCTTCCCTTCCCATTCCCCTTCCCTTTCCCTTTCCCCTTCCCTTTCCCCTTCCCCTTGCCTCTCCCATTCCCCTTCCCTTTCTCCTTCTCTTCCTCCCCCCCATCCCCCTAAATCCCTGCCTGCCCTTCCCTTCCCTCCCTTTCCATTCCCATCCCACCCTTGCTGGAGAAGGTTCCTGGAGGCAGGAGCAGCTTTGGGCACCGTGTCTGTGCCAGGAGCATCCACCAGGCCCGGGTTTTCCATGGGAATTGCACTGTAATCTCCCTTAGAGGGAGTTGCTCCCATTTTTCAGGATGTCAAGTCCTTTAGGGATGCGGATGAAAAGAGAAAGTGTTTCACTTGCTCTCTGGGAGCCAGAGCTGTAGATCAAGGCCCTGCTCATTCCCCCAGGGAGCAGAAATCGGGTTTTTTCATGCGCCAGTCGAGGCCATTCCCTGGGGAAACTCAAACACTTCTCTGCTCTTTCAGCTGGAGGTCAGCAGGAGAGATTTTTCTCCTAAAGCTGGATAAATCCAGGCTGTTAGTGCCTCTCCTTCCCACTCCCCTTAGTTATTGCTTTTGATTTCCTGAAGGGTGAGGCCCAAACAAACCCTTCTGCCTCCTAACTTTGTCCTTGTCTCTTTGTACAAACTGGCTGAACTTTCTTGCTGATGCTCTGGAACCTGAGCAGTTTTGATTCCTGGGTTGTTTTGTGTCATCATCTGGATGCAAATGCCCAGGCAGGTGGCCCAGGAAAGGGTAAATAACCTGTGAAAATTCAAAGTACACCACACAACCTGGGTGGAGGTGGAGACTCTTCTCTGTCACGAAGGTGGTGGCCCAATACCCACCACTGGGTCTGTGGGGTTTTGCTTCAGCAGAGGTTTTAAGGGGTTTCTTCTCCTTCAGCTTCCTGCCTCACATGACTCACCTCCTGCTCCCATGGGCTGATTTTGGGGAGATAGTGACCCCTGCATCTTGTCCTGGCTGCGTGGAATGTGGCCAGGGAAGGCCCATGGAATTGTAGGTGTGCTGCTTAGGGACATGGTTTAGTGGTGGGTTACTGGTTGGAATCAGTGATCCCAGAGGACTTTCCCAACCTTAATGATTCCATGAAAGCCGAGCCCACCCCTCCCCAGTGGCCAAGAGCTCATGGGCAGCCAGGCAGAGCTCTGGGGCTGTGTTTGGGGGATTCTCTGTGGGTCAGGGTCAGCTCTGCCAGGAGGTTGCTCTGCCATCAGCCACCCCAGCACTGGGACCTGCCAGCACTCACAGGAAGGCTCATTGCAGGCCCGGGGGATTGGGAAGGTGGAAGCCAAAGCTGGATGACTGTTCTGGCCATCAGAGCAGCCTGTTTTCATCACAGGAACCCCATTACCTGGAAACCCAGCCAAGAATCTCAGCCAGAACTGCAGGCACGACCTGAGCACGAGGAATGTGCTTGTTCTTGGCTCAGCTGCAGGAAGCCCCTTCCCAGCCCCTTCCCCTCCACCTCTCCAGAGAACCATGAAACATTTAGGGCAGAAAAAGGCCATTTAGGAGACCTCAGCCAGAACTCCATGGACCTCACTGTGTGTCTTGACCTTGGTTTCACCGTCATGGACAGCCTTGGCTACTCTCCCTGTCCCTATTCCTGCCCCTGTTCCCACTCCTCTCACCTGGCATGGGTGCCAGGGGACCAGACCATTCCTGCTGCCTGGCTCCAGTATCTCCACAGATCAGGGGTTTCCGAAGCCCTCCCTTGTCTGTGATCCTGCAGCCATAAATCCCGGGCCTCTGTCACCAACAGGGATCGAGCCTGTCTGCCAAAACTGACTCCTTGGGAGCCCCTGCAGGCACAGCAGAGGTGACCATCCCCTCAGGATGGAATCTGTCCCTCTGGAGAACTCCTATGGAAACACCCAGCAGTGTCCACAACCCACATCCCCCCGTGCCTCCTTCCCTGTGACACCTCATCCCTCTCCCAGCCTCTTCTCCTGACCCCAGGCCCATCTGCTGTGCTGCAGCTGAAGACATGGAGGGCTGGATTGAATTTTGGAGCCTCAGCAGCCTCTTCACATCCATGGCCTTGCTCTTCCCAGGAGGGAAACACCCCAAATCTGGATGATCCCCTCAGGTGTGAGGTGGTGGCACATGGGCCTGTGCAGGGCTAAGGGTCGGACTTGGTGACCCTCGCGGGTCCCTTCCAACTCAGCACATCCTGGGATGCTGTGGAATTCCCACTGCCCTGCAGGGCTTTGCCTTCTGGCACCCGCAGAGCTGCTCAGGCCAAGCTGTGGGATGAGGGAGTTTTCCTTGGGAGAAATCCCCTCTGAGGATTCCTGCTTCCCCCCCAGCCCCTCTCCTCGCTCCGGAGCTGAGTGAAGGCAGTGTTATTGTTTGTCACCCAGAGCACTTGGAAAAATTACCCAAATCCATCAAAGTAATGAATCTTCTCAGCAGGGGCAAACAGACAGAGACAGACAGGCCCTCACCCAGAGCAGGCAGCTCGGAACACTCAGGCACAGGAAAGAGCTGCCCTTTCACTCCCATGGCCGGGGTGTGAAGGGGACAAAAACCAGCTCTCAGCAAAAGGAGGTTTGGTAAATTTGAATCACAAACCTTGGAAAACAAGGTTGGCAAACATCTCGTGATCTGAAGAAATTTGGACCCTTGTCCTGAGACCTGTTGACGTGCAACCCGGAGATATAAACCTGGCTCCAAGAAGAATTAAGAAAGGACTTTTTGAGATGATTGTTAAAACCATGTCTAAACCCCTGTAATCCCTCTATCCCCTACGTAATCCTGCTTGAAGAAAGATTAATTATTTGGAAATTGCAGTAAAAACTTGTGTAACTCCCCAATTAACATAGGTTGTCCCCTTCATTAACATGTCCAGCCCCAGATGCCTTTAAAATTGTGTTCTCATGTTCAATAAAGCATTCCAGTTTTCCCCATACTGGAATTGTGTCTAGCTATTATTTTTCAGACCTCCACTGGGGTGGCTCCTGGGTGGGGTGGGTGGCCCTGCACGTGGTGGTTTTCCACAGGGGAGCCACCCTGGGGTGGGGATGTGTCCTCCTCCAAGTCCCTGTCACCCTCCTGGTGTCCTACAACAGCAGCTCTGGGAATGCAGGAGCCACACTGCAGGTGATGCTGCCTTACACTGATCCCTGGGGAACAGCTGGAATTTTGGGAGTGCCAAAGCCTCATCCCCTTCCTGCAGCCTTGGCCAGTCCCTGCAGCCCTCAGGGCTCTCCAGCCGGTTTGTCTGTGTCTGAGGAAGCTTTAAAACCCCTCAGGGGAGAGGCTGAGCTGCCTTTTAGGGCTGTGTGTGGCTTGTCACAGTGTGCAGCCCATAAATAATAAATAGTGGTGTTCCTGGCTCCTCCAAGCTTTCATTTTGTTACCCAGGAATAATCTAGATGTGTGTATACATATATATTTATATTTATATATGTACCTTGGGTATGTGTATATAAACAGGCATTTATACACAGGTTTGAGGGTTGGACTTGCTGATCTTGGAAGTCTTCTCCAGCCTTAATGGTTTTATGATATTTGGTGGATATATTCCCATTAAATGTGCTCAGAGGGGCCACTCTGAGACCACTGTGTGCAGGATAGTTTTGAATCAGGTACATTCAGAGCTCTCCCATCCATCCCCACACTCTCACATGATCCCAATTAAATCCAATCACCCTGGACTTGCTCCCTCCTTTGAAGGCCCAGCCCTTCAGTCCAACTTT
This sequence comes from Neopelma chrysocephalum, assembly GCF_003984885.1. Taxonomy (NCBI): domain Eukaryota; kingdom Metazoa; phylum Chordata; class Aves; order Passeriformes; family Pipridae; genus Neopelma; species Neopelma chrysocephalum. The sequence continues at coordinate 2,755,800 of NW_020897914.1, forward strand.
GAAGTTGCAAACTCCTTCTTCTTGCTCAAAATTATCTTTTTTTTTCCCTGAAAAAATCCTGGCATGGGGAAAAAATAAATCAGGGATGTTGCATTTCACTGCTAACCACGATCCCGCTCCTCCAAAGAAAAAGGGGAACAGCAGAAGGCAAATTGCTTTTGAGCACCAGAATCCCTCTGTTGTTCAAACCTTTCCCATTTTGAGGTTTTTTTTAATATTTATTTCTATTTATTTTATATTTATATTAATTATATTTATTTTATATTTATGTTTATTATTTTTATATTTATGTTTGTTTTATATTTATTGTTATTTTTATATTTATTTATTATATTCATTATTTTATATTTTTATGTAGTCTATATTTATTATATTATATTTATATTTATTATATATATATTATTTATATAAATATATTTATATTTTATAATTTTGGTTTTATTTTATATTTATTATTTTATTTTTATATTTATTTTATATTTATTATCTTTGCATTTATTATTTATTTATTATATTTATTGGTTTATATTTTTATATATTCTATATTTATTATATTTATTATTTATATTTATTATTTCTGGTTATATTATATAAATATACTTATATTTTATAATTTTTATATTTATATTTTTATATCTATTTATGTATTATATATTTATTTTATATTTATATTTACTTTTATATATCATATATTTTAATATATTATATTATATTAGCCCACAAAGCAGTGGCTGTGGTGGTACCTGCAGGGCCTGCCCTTGCCCTGTGGAAGGTGTGGGGATGGAGAGTGGGAAGGAAGACGGATGGATCCGGAATTGTCTCTAATTTATGGGGCTCCGTGGTCCCCGCGCCGTCTGTCTCCGGGAAATGACACCACCACTTCAGGAGCAGAGATTAATCTGAGCGGGCAGGAGAAGGACAAAACAAATCATCTCCTGCAGGAATCTCATTTGATGCCTCTCAGAAGAGCCCCGGGATGAATGGCTTTTGGAAAGGCTGTGCTACAACATGGATTTTCCCCCTTTTCTCCATTTTTCCCGCAGTTTGAGGTCTCTGAGGAGTGTGGGGGAGGCAATCCCAGGGCTGGGTTTGGCAGTGCAGGAGTTGTCACTCCACAAAGAGCCCTGGGACCTGTGGGATGAGCTGTGGTGGGTTGAGGCCGGATGGAACTCAGAGCACGGGATAGAAGAGCTGGAAGCTGAGCTAAACAGGGGCCTGTGGGCACAGGGAGATTTGGGATCCCCCTGAAGGCATCACCCCCTTTTCATTAACCACGGGACCAGCTCAAGGTCAGGGACCATGAGAGGAGCTCAGCTTGTCTGAGCACAGGGCCAAGAACACCAAGGTTGGGGGTTTGATCCCCACAGGGGTCATTGAGGAGCTGGATTTGATGATCCTGCAGGTCCCTTCCAACTCAGAAGATTCTCTGATAGTCTCTAGGAAGGGCCAAGTTGTGAGGAAGGTGCTGGGATCCCTCTGGAATGACAGAAAACTCTGGAGGAAGCAGGTGCACATCCTGAGCCCCCACGGCTGGGGGACCAGGGGGTCCCAGATGGACAGAGAGCCCCTGACATTGGGAGTGCCCACCTTCTGCTGCCCACCCCAGTGCCAGGGTGCCCCCTGAGGTGGCTCCTACACCCCCAGATTTGGGCCCATGGGGCTCTGCAGCAGCACAGAGACTCTCCCTGCATGTTCTTGCTGGGCATCATCCCCACACAGCCATGGAAAAACCATGGAAAAGCCCATCCTTCCTAAAAAAACCCATCCAAATCCTCACCCTGGGAAGTCAGCAGGGGCATGGCAGCCTGCAAACCCAGCTGGGGACCTGCAGCAAGCCCTGTGCAGAGCCCACTCTTCCCCTTTCTCACTCCACTAAATCCACCCACTGCCATTCCCAGGAGCTCCGTGGGAGCCCAGCACCATTCCAGCTGGATCCCAGATTGATACAGGATCGATTGCATTGATTTTTTTTTTTTTAAGGTGCAGCCTCGGAATAGCTGAGACTGGGAGGCTCAGCTGAGCATGTCCTTCCACCCAATAATTTGTCAGGGCCCGGTGTAGCAGCCTAATGACGGCTGTAATTTATGGCTGACAGAGGATATTTATCTCGGCTGCATCCTCTCCTGTTCCTTCCCTTCCTCTGTCTCGTTAGGAATGGCATCAATAATGTTTATTGTAGCTTTTAATTTTTTATCGTTGCTATTCTTACCTGTGCTGCTGGAGAGGAGCAGAGGCAGCAGAGCAGGCAGAGGCTTTGATAAGTGTTCAAGGGGAAAGGAGGGATTTAAGGAATTCTTCCCGAACGCTGTGGTGGAGAACGGAGAGAAGGGGGGTTTTCCTTCCCAAAACTCGCCCTCTTATTCCCACTAACTCTTCCCAAGGGAAGTAGTCACAGCCCAAAGGCTGCCAGAGCTCCAGGGGGGTTTGGATGATCCTCTGGGGCACAGGGTGGGACTCTGGGGATGGGCCTGTGCAGGGCTGAGGGTTGGACTGGATGATCCTGGTGGGTTCTTCCAACTCAGCAGATCCTGGGATTCTGTGATTCCGTGGATCTATGCAAGGATGCTCAGGCCCTCAGCTCTCTCCAGGGCAAACCCAGGGCCCACCCATCAGCTCACACTGTGGAATTTCCTCCAAATTCCCCCCAAATTGGGCTCCCGGCCCAACCCTCATGCCAGGCAGCTCCTGCGTCTCCCACCCAGGCTCAGGTTCCAGACACCTGCCATCGCCACCTCCTCTGAGTAATTTAATTTTACTTGACTTTTCCTGTTATTTACCTGGTTTTCCTGCCCCGTTTCCCTTTGCCCCTCGCTCCCAGAGCCCGGCATTCCTGGCTGGATTTTTGCACTTCACAGCAGCCTCTTCTCACACCTCTTAAGTGCTGCCCCGGTCAAAGGGAGCTCTCAGAGCTGGGCCGGCAGTTGCTTCCCTGGGGGGTTTTGGCTGCCTCCACCCGCATATCCAGGGCTTTGGGCTGGCTGACAGGGCCATGCCCTCGTGAACAGCAACTTATCTCGGGCAGGGCTTCACCACCAACCTCAAACCTCTCCCACCATCGATGTGAGCAGCCCCCAGTGCCCCAGCTCTGCCCCCACCCCACACAGGGTCACAGGGCACCTACTCATGCCCCTAAAAAGATCTGAAATCCCTCCCACCTCCAATTTCCCTCTTTTCCCCCCATTTTCTTTCAATTTACCCTTGAGGTTTGAAGCCCTTTAAACTGCCAGGACCAGGTTGGATGAAGCTCTGAGCAGCCTGGTCTAGTGGAAGGTGTCCCTGCCCATGGAAGGAGATGATCTTTAAGGTCCCTTCCAACCCAAACCATTCTGGGATTCTGTGACCAGCAGTTCCCAAAGGGATTTATTCCCCCTTCTTTCCAGACACGAATAATTCCCACCCCAGTGGTTTTTTAGCATCATTCCAGGAGCCTCTCAGCCGAGCTGGCCATTTACAGATTAGACAGACATTGCTTACATTGTTCATAACCGATTATGGGATTGACACTTTGGCTTCCACCCAAAATTTGGAGTCCCAATTTAGCCTAATTGGAACTGAACAGCAGAGCAGGCTGGGGGAAGGGCAGAGTGACTGCTGACAGTTTAGTTAACGCTGATTTTATTGATCCCTGAAAAGCCTCTGATGTTGCAGGTTCCTCTTTACAGGGCAATAAAGTTTATAGCTCAGGCTGTCCTGGGGGAGTAACATCTACGTGTCTCCAACTGCTCTCGGTGATTTCAGAGGCCCTGGCCCCAATTTGCTGAGGAATAATCAGAATCCAAGCAAAAAAAAAGCCTAAATTCGGTTCTGGAATCAAAATGTCAGATACCAGATTAAAAAAGAATCCCTTTCACATGTACGATTATTGTGTAAAAATCCTTTTAATTATTCTTATTGTTATTGTTATTGTTATTGTTATTGTTATTGTTATTGTTATTGTTATTCTTATTCTTATTCTTATTCTTATTCTTATTATTTCTATTCTATTCTATTCTATTCTATTCTATTCTATTCCATTCCATTCCATTCCATTCCATTCTTCTATTTAATTCCCTTCCATTCTGTTCCATTTCATTCCCATCCTTCTGTTTAATTCTTCTACTTCTTTCTCATTTTGTCCCACAAAATGCTGCAATTCCCGAAGCTCACCCTTAATATGTAGCCTTCCCTACATTTATTCTCCCAAGACCTCTCTGTTGTAGCCTGGGACCCCTTTCCCGTGGCAGCTGGAACCTTGAAAAGCACCCAAAAAAATCAAGAATTTTGTCCAAAAAACACCCACGGAAGGAGCAAGATAAATTCCGGATCAAGCACCAGTGATGTGCCACTGAAATTTTGGTCAGATCCAGGGATCCTGCTGCTAAAACCCCATGAAAGGCACGTGCCCTGGAGCACAGGGGTGGCTGCTGGAGCCGTGACCGCCGCGAGTCAAAGCGAGTGTTCAAACAAGCCCCAGGCAGGCAGGGGGGTTGAGGGGTTTTTTCCCTCCCAACCCCTTTGCTCCGAGCCTCTGACCACTGGATTGTCCCTAATGCACTGCCAGAGCTGCTGCTCCTCATCCTGCGGCTTTGAGCTCATTTGTCAAACCCGGAGATCTTTATGAAAGGCTGTTAGCAGAGCATTTACTTCCCATTTCTCATCCCGGGCTGTCATCACCTCCCAAGATTAATTAAGGAAAAAAAGAAAAGACGTCTTGTCTCTCTTTTGTTTCCCCATTCCTTGCACATTTTTTTCCCCGGCCCCCTTCTCTCTGTTCATGTCCTGAATATTGCTGGGGAGCAAAACAAGCAAAACTCGATATTTTCCTCTTCCTTCTTGTGGCCAATATATCAAATTTTTTTGCCTCGCTGTAAGTGGAAGTGGTTGGGTGAGCTTTGCCCGGAACATCAATTCTCTCTCATGGCCTCAGCTGCTACAGCTAAGCCAGGAAAGATCCCAAATCCATTGACTTATGATTGCTCTAAGTGCTGGTTGCAGACTCACAGCCCCAGTGCCAGGGTCGGTGTCCTGTCCCTGAATCACCTCCAGGGTCACACGGTGCCATCGATCCTGGTCCCAGAGGGGTAATTGGGTGATTTTGCTCAGACACCAGTTCATGTCTGTGCTTCTTACACCCTTTCCTTCTCTCAGGAATCATACAGGTTATGTTACCTGTTACCACAGGTTTTTCCATGGCCATTCCCAACAGCCCAGCTCTTTGTTCTGCTCCTGAGCCCACTGTGGTCGCAGCTGTGTGGGTGAATTATAGTTAAAGCAGAGCCCCCCTTGCCCTGCCACCCTCCCAGCCCTGCTCCCTCCTTCCCTCTCTGTCCCCACACTGCCCTTATCCCATCCCAGGAGATTCCTTCCCACCCCTTTATTCCGTGGCAAACTCCTCGTGTTCCACAGGGCTTTAGTGAGCAGTTCACCTCTCCCCAGTCTGACCAGTTCACCCAGTGGCTGGCTGTGCCCAGCACGCTCCCAGGGGACGGTTTGCTGGCAGCTGGAGGAGGAGATGCCTCCTCATCCATGTGTGTCATGGCTGATCCAGAAAAACCAGCCTGGAACCTGCGGAAAAGCGGGAGCTGTGCCCATCAGCCTCCCCCCGGGGCCCTGCAATCTGCTCCTCCTGCATCCCAAAGCTCAGCCCTGACATTTCGCCTCGCAGGTATGAGTCAGACAAGGAGGAGGGAAACCCAGCCAGCTCAGGCTCCCTCCTCGTGCTGGTGGCTCCCAAATGCCGGGGTGTGACAGTGGGAATCCCCCCTTCCCATGTCACTGCCCCCAGCTCTGGCTCCTGCCCCGCGGGAGATCACGAAAGCGCTTTTTCCTCACTCCTTGCTCTCCCAGCGACTCATCCCGAGCCCACTCAGCCTCTCCCTGCTCGTGCTGGACTCCCCTGCTCTGCACAAGTTCAGTCCCACGGCTTGTGGAGCCATCAATCACCCCCTGTCCCCACAACCCCGAGCCACACACGGAATAAAGCCCTGGAGCAGCGGCTCCTCAGCTGGTGTAAATCAACACGGATCCCCCAGCACGGAGTTCAGCTTCCACCCAGCCAGGGAGGGAGGGGGGGAGGGAACCCAAAATGCTGCTCCTCGGGGCAAAAGAAATTCGGGCAGTAATTAGATCTGGAGCGTGATTACCCAAAGGGAAAGGAAAAACAAATGTGGGTGACAGATATTTCCAGGATAACTGCAGTTATTAATGCTTTTCTCTCCCAGTGACAGGCACGAGGGATTAGTATTGCCTGAAAAAGTCTGGTTTACTGTGGGAAAAAACGAGGGCTGGAAATGAAGCAAGTAGAAGGCCATATGCTGCTCGGTGTGCTGTGGGGTCCTGGGAGGATAGGTTTAGCCAAAACAACAAAAGGCAAAGATGTGAGGCATATGTGAGGAGAAACATGAACCTGTTGCTTCTAAGTTTCCAGTTCAAAAAGGAAAAAAAAAAGAAAAAAAAAAGGGACCTGTTATTCTGTGTTGCACAAGGAATTAGTGACCCTGGGGGCACAGGGGATGGTTCCAATTAAGGCCTCCCCTTCCTGCTGCATCGGGTTGGGTTTTTTTGGGTGGGAGGGTGAAGGTCCAGCCCTGCCTCTGTCAGGAATGAGTGATTTTGGGTCACTCAAAGAATCACCATCAAAGGCTTCAGCAAAAATACTTGTAATAGGAATTTATAAAAACGCAATTCCGTGAAGTTCAGTGGTGAGGTTCAGTCAGTCCGACGTGTTCACAAAAAAAATCAAAGTAGAATCGAGCTCAGATGGTTTACACAGGTCTGAAGGGGCACCCACTGACTCATGGGGTTTGGAGGATAATCCCTTGCTCCCTAAACTCCTGTTGCAGCTCAGCTGTGGCTAAATCCGACCTCAGACTCAGACCTGGACACCAGTTTATGTCCAAAGGAATTAACTGCACAGATCTCAGGGGTGTTGGTTGATCATGAGCAGCTCACCAAGGATCTGTTGGGAGCAAGGGGTCTTGGCTAAGGAAGGTTCCCTCAATCCCACGTAAGGAATCTCAAACCATGAGAGGTGTCCCAGCTCCAGGGGAGAGTCCCTGCAGTGCAGCCCAGCTGCAGTTTAGAAGGAAATCAAATCAGGCCCCTCCAAAGATCTGCCATTAGTAGAAAAGTCTCTCAAGCCTCAAAGAGCAACTTTGAGGGGTGTCCCAGCTCGAGGGGGGACCACCTGCCAAGCAGAGCTCGTGAAGGCTCACCTTGTCTGCCAAAATTATGGGATAAAGTGGTTGGCTTATATGGAATACAGTGGGAAGGGTGTATCTGTCTTGTACCCACAACTTCTTTGTTCCTTGATAAATGAGCCTTGGCAAAGCCCCTGCTGTTCCTGAGTTAACCACAGCCCCTGCTGTTCCTGAGTTAACCACGCTGCTGGTGATCCCAGCACATGTGCACCAGGTCCCGGGGTCACTCTGTCCCTCTGGGTTTCCCAGAGGAGTCCTTGGCCCTGTCCCAGCTCAGACCCCAAAGTGCTGCTGGTTGGGTTAAGGGGTTTTGTTGAGTGCATTTGTGCTGCCCTCCCACCCCCGGAATCACAGAATCAGCTGGGTTGGAAGGGACCTCTGAGATCATCAAGTCCAACCCTTGATCCAACCCCGCCGTGGTTCCCAGCCCATGGCACTGATGCCACATCCAGTCTCACCTTAAACACCTCCAGGGACAGAGAATCCACCACTTCCCTGGGCAGCCCATTCCAATGGCTGAGCACCCTCTCTGCAAAGAAATTCTTTCTAATATCCAACCTAAACCTCCCCTGGCACAGCTGAAGACCCTGAGCCCTCTTGTCTTGCTGAGAGTTGCCTGGGAAAAGAGACCAACCCCCCCCTGGCTCCCCCCTCCTGTCAGGGAGTTGCAGAGAGTGAGGAGGTCTCCCCTGAGCCTCCTCTTCTCCAGGCTGAACAGCCCCAGCTCCCTCAGCCTCTCCTCACAGCACTTGTGCTCCAGTCCCTTCCCCAGCCTTGTTGCTCTTCTCTGGACCTGCTCCAGCACCTCCATGTCCTTCCTGAGCTCAGGGCCCAGAACTGGACACAGCACTCCAGGGGTGGCCTCACCAGTGCTGAGTCCAGGGCAAGAATCGCAAGAATCACTTCCCTGGCCCTGTTGGCCACACTGTTCCTGAGCCAGGCCAGGATCCATTGGCCTTCTTGGCCACCTGGGCACACTCTGGCTCCTGTTCAGCTTCCTGCCTCCATGCAGCCCCTCCTCCCTGCAGATCCCCTTCTTCCCAGCAAGGGCTGGGCAGGGAGAGCAGGAGCTGGTCCCTGTGTCCTTCTGCACAGCTTGGACAGACAACCAGGAGCTTCAAAAGTGACTCCATGTGTGTGTGGGCTGGGAATGGCTTGGGAATACCATGGGCTGACCCACCCTGTGGGTTCCTTTGGTGGGTGTGCACTTCCAAGCAGCTCCCTCTGCTCTGAAAGCATCACTCAGCACGTCTGGATGCCCCGAGCCAGATGTGCTCCCTCAAAACCAGCAAACCCTGCTTTTAACAGTCTGCAAGCACACAGGGATCAAAAACCAGCATTAAAATGAGAGCAAGGACATCTTTTTGGCCTTTAAATATAAGAAGTGCTGACATTTAGGCAGTAATGAGATTAATTTCTAACACAGTTGTTTGTCAATAAGCATTAAACGGTTTGTTTTCTGGAGTTTGCCCCTGCCTGTGCTCCCCGTGGGCTTTGGAAACAGCCTGGGAAACTCCACCCGGGGCATGGCCCCAGCCAGATGCTTCGGGGAAAGCTCCAGACCTTTCTGGGAGGGAGCTGGGTGATAAACTGGCCACATTTGAAGCTGGAATTTTAGCTAAAAATCGGGTATTTAACAGACCATCCAAAACACACGGCACCAGCAGGGCTCCCCACCACAACCAGTCTTCTTACCTGCTGCAAAGCCGCTCAGATCTTCATTTTCCCTACGGATTTGGTCCAACAGGCAGCTCCCAGGATGGGCACAGACCCCGGGCTCTGCTGAGACAAATCTAACTCGCGTTCAAAGCCGCACTAAAACCCCCATTCTTCCTCGGGGAAGATGTAAAAACCATCCCCCAGGGCTGCAGGGGGGTGGGGACACCCATGGCCTCGCTGATGAGGTGACAGGAAGGTGTGAGAAGCTCCCGAGGAGGTGGGAATTGTCACAGCTCAGGGCAACACCAGCTGGGAAAGGTACAAATGAGAGGGAGGAAACATCCCACTGTGCTCCGCAGGTGCCGCCTCGAGCTGGATGACCCTTGATAACAGTTCTTTTGGGTATTCCTAACTGGATTAATTTGTCCTCTCCTTGGATTCCTCCCTGTCCCAGTAACCCCCAGCTGCCACAGTGCCTCATTCCACAGGATATCTGCTGTATTCCAGCTTTTCAGCTGGAAGGATGACTTGGCTTTTTTTTTTTCCCAAACAAAATCATAGTCTGACACAAATTGCCTGTCTCTGCTGGTGCTCTGGTTCTCCAAGGGACTCCTGGCCTGGAAATACGGGAAGGGAAGGAGCACCAGCAGATTCCCACCCGGCAGCCGGGTCGGCTCTCCTGGGATCTCATGGATGAGACAGTGGGTTGGAAGAGTGACACTTCCCCCCCCTCTGTACTTCAAATGGGCCTTGAAACATCCCTCCAGGTACCTGGGAGATGCCAAAGTCTGGGCTGAAGGAAAAGCAGAGCCCTCTCCTACAAAACCTGCTCAGGAGAAGCCAAACTTCTCCCAAGCAGGAACAGAAATTCCCATAAACACCAAACCCATGATGCTGGCAAGGACAGCAAGAAACACTCCCTCTTCCCATGGCTGAGAATCACTGGAAAAATCCTCCCTTGGTTGTTTTCCACCAGAGTATTCCATAAAAGTTGTGGATCCCTCTCTGTCCCTACTTCGAAAAATTGTGCCTTTTCTGTTTGACCTGAATGTCTTTGATCAAAAGATACCCAAAGGCAGAGGATGGGGAGTGCAAACTGCTGCACCCCTGCCCTGCTGTGGCTCTTCTTCGCCTAAACCAGAGAAATTTCCTCCAAATTCCTCTCCATGTTTCCACAGCTCAGTGGAATACACCGACATGGAAAACTCAGCTGGAAAGACACAGCCCAGGTGGGAGCTCCTGGACTTCTTCCCACGGGGAAGTCAGACAGTTATTTAAAGGTGGGACTGAACCACAACAGACACAAGGAGATGTAAAAATATTCCAGAAGCAGGAAGAGAAAGGAATACAATTGTTTCTGTACCCCGTGGATGAATAACTTGTAGCCTGGGGGAAGCAGAGGTTGTAAGGGAGCGAGTGGAAGCCGAGCTCGGCTCCTCTGGTGTTTGCAGAGGGGAACAGCTCCTCCTGCCTCGGCCAAAACCGCTGCCAGCGGCGTAAACTGAGAGCTGCTGGGGCAGGGAGCGAGGGAAAACTTGGGAGATTGCTCTGAAAACACGAGGAGGGAGAAGGAGAACGGGGCAGGTGAGTCTGTCCCTGGCTGTGGCCGGCTGGGAGTGGAGCATCCTGGCTTAGAGGAGGGATTGGTGCTGCTGGGGCTGCTCTGCTCTGACACACAGGGGAACCACGGCAGCAAAGTCAGGCTTAAAGCGCTTAAAACCTCAGTTTTGAGTGGCTAAAGTTAGAGGAATGACCCTTGGAGATGACCTTTGAGGTCCCTTCCAACCCGCCCCGCTCTCCGGTTCTGTGCTGTGGGAGCGGTTTGGGGCGGATCAGAGGGATGTGAGGAATTAAAGCCTTTTAATTCCTGCTCGACACAATCCCAGAACTGCTTCCCACCAGAGGTGCATCCTGAGGAGGATGGCAGCGTTTGGGATTTGTTTTCAAATCACTACTGAAACCTAGAACTGAGTTTTGCTGCGTTTAGGCTTGTACAGTCCTGCCAATTCCCATGATGGTGCCTTGATTTATTGGCTCTTCCCTAAACACAAATGTGAGAGAACTTCAATAGGCAAAGTTGGCCTCGACTGCCACTTTTCAAAATACTTGAAAAGACACTTAAATTAGGGGGAAAAATGCAGAAAGTTCTCCAAAAAGGGACAGAATAAATTTAGAAATCATCTTCAGAACTGTCTGCATTCTGAAAGTGTCTAAAACTAAAAATAGAGGGAAACAGATGATTTTTTTTTTGCCCTCCTTAATTCATTTCTCTTTTTTTTTTCCACTCCTCTCCTGGGGGTCTCCTCTGAGTTTACCCATGCCTGGTAAACATTTCTGCTGTTATTTTTGACTAACTGACAGCCCTGGGCAGCATCCAAGCACAACCACAACAAACTCTGGGAAGCCCAAAGCGAGCTGAGCGCGGAGAAGCCTCGGAGCAGACTCGGAGCAGTGTCACCACAACTCCATCCTGCCTGTGGGATGCCACCTGCACGAGCTCCCTGAGCCATCCTGGCTGGCATCTGGCAGGAGCAAGGCCCTGGTACAGGTGTCTGGCTCTGCTGGAAGCAGGTTTTGGGATGTGGAAGCTGGAAAACCGGCTCCTGGTTGCCCATCTCTGCCCATGGCACCAGAGGGAGCTCACACAGCCCAACGTCGTTGCAGCTCCACAACCCCAACCACAGTCCCCAGGGGATGGGGGGGTGATTTTTTGACCCTGTGACTTTGGTAATGAGGATGACAAAGACAAGAGCAGCCCAGCCTGGCTGCTGGAAAGGTTTCTGCTTCGGTCTCACCAGCTGCTTGGCATTTGGGAATGTTTCAGCACCTGCCAAAGCAGGATGGATATGGAAAAAAAAGGAGAAACCATGGGGAATTCATCCTTCACTGTGGCATTTGCACAACCCCGAGCCCAGCCCTCTCCTCATCAGCAGTGAAAAATGCCTCCTCTCCACCCACAATTACCTGTTTGGCTCAACCTTTGGAATGCTGGCCCTTCCATGGAAGTGATGGATGAGCCTGGGCTCGGCCCTGTCACTGCAGCATCTGCCACCCCAAACCCCCTCCCCAGCCCCTGACAATCGACACTCATTCCTTCACCACGGATCAAGGGAGAGCGGGAAAAAAAGTGGCAGTGATGAAAGGCGCCTGGAAAAGCGGGAATTAGCCTATGGAAGAGAGGAGATGAATGGAAGGGCGTAGAGTGGGGGGGAAGGAGAAGGTGGAAAGATGGAAGGAGAGGAAGGGAGGGACTCCCTCGAGCGCCCAGACCCCTTTTTGACAGCTGTGGTGTGCCCCCATCATTAAGCCCCTGCTGGTTTGCCCCTTTGCCAGGATGAGACATTCCAGGGCTCTCCCGAGGAAAGGGAGCGTGTCCCAGCTGACAGGACACTCAGCACCCACCTGAGCTCCAAGGCAGAGCAGGGAGCTGGGTTAAACTGCACAGATGGCAGCTGGAAAAACCAACCCACAACTGCAGGGTGCTGAGCAGGCAAAGAAAACTCCTGCTCTGGTGCCACGGAGACCAGAGGAGAAATGTCTCGGAATCTAAACCCCCTCTGGATTTCACTGGATGCATCTAAAGATGGGAAGCTTTACCTGGAGGAGTTCAGGAAGTCTTTGGGAACCTCCCTCCACTCTCAGGGGACCTGAAAGCCTCTGAGAAAGCACTGCTCTGCTGGTGGCATTTTTCCAGGCTGGTGGATCATTTCCATCTCCAGAGCAGCCAAGAGGAACCTGGATGTCAAATCATTTCAGGTTTATCATGTCAAGACCTTCAGCTGGGACAACTCTGCTTTCAAGTAGAATCCCTTTGGAAGGGAGCTGGTTATTTTCAGGGAAAACTCTGGGATAAATTTATAGTGGTAATAAATCCCTTTCACTTCATGGGTTTGATCCCAGGCTTGCCCTGAGCCAAACCCCTCCTTCAGTCGGGATTTACAAGGGGAAAACACCCAACAGAGGGGAGGCTGGTGCTTCTGAACATGCTCTGAAAATGCTCATGCAGGCAGAAAGGGTCTCACAAGAATCATTCCTCAGATCCAGACATCCCAAAGCCAGGACTGTCCTTGCCCCTCTGCCAGCTCAGCCCCTGAGACCCCACAAATCTCATTAATGGCACCATCCCTTCAGGGAACTCTTTGCAAGGGCCATAACACAGAGAGACCTTTTAAAATGAGAGAGAAATCATCTCTGTTCCAAGGCACCGTGGTTCTAAGGAAGAGATAAACACCAACAATCCTCCTGGGAATGCTGGAGCAAGGCCAGGCCAGCACCAGGATCTCCCATGCCCTGCTTTGCTGGGAACCAGCAGCAGTGAAATGATTTATTAAGACCAGGAGAAGAAATAAAACAAAAAGCTTTCCCCAACCTAAGGGCATCCCCAGCATTAATGCAATAATAATACTTAAAAGAGGATTCCAGGTAGTGGAGTTCATCCTTTTTGGGGTGGGAATAGCTGGGTTTACTCTTCATCCCGCCCCTTTCCAAGTGGGTTTGGCAATAAAATTATAGGGAAAGCTTTCAAAGGCATATTTGGTACCTGCAAAGTCAGGCCAGGTGGTGGCTTAATGTCTTCTGAGGAAAAATGTTGGTGGAAAAAAAAATAGGGTTTAGTCCCAACCACAGTGTAATTTGTCCTTGGGAAGTATTAATTCGGGATTAATGCACAAAAGGTCAGGAAATTTTCATTCCAAAAACACATTTTGGGGGGAAAAAACCAAACAACAAACCTTTTTTCCAAAACTTTCACAAGTTCCAAAGATTTTGTCCAGAAAGGATGAGTGTCCTCCAATGGACAAAAGTTTGGAGACAGGCAGAAAACAAGGAAAACAAGGACATTTCCCTGTTACTCTGGGTTTTAACTCCTCCAAATTTTTGCAGCCACCTTCACACTTGTAGGCTAAAATAATAGTTTTAAAACAGAAGAAACACTCTTGCCCTCCTCCCTCCCGTTCCCCCAGCCCTTTTACTCCCACATTTGTCTCTAATGGAAAGAGCTGGATAACCTAATTTGACGTTTTGGGATATATTCCCTGCAGGAACTGCACAAATGCCACCTGCTCCCTGCGTGTTAGATTTGATCACAAATCACCAGCACCCGGAGCTCCCCAGGATCTCCTGATATTTTAATGGCCAAGAAATGTCTGGCCACTGATGGCAAACGAGCCCAAATTGCACGCTGAGGTTTTGCTGTAAATGCCAAGCGTCGCCTCACCTGTTGTCTCACCCTTAATTGGACCTCCTTAATTACGAGAAGTGAAATAATTAATTATATTCAGTGAAAAGAGCTACAAAACCTTCTACTTCAGGTTCAGAGTTAACCTTGGGAGGGTGGTTGGGCACTGCTCTCGGGGACAGGGTGGGATGGTTGGGGTGTCCTGGGAGGGGCCGGGAGTTGGGCTGGATGAGCCCTGTGGATCCCTCCAACTCAGGAGGTTCTATTTTACAGTGATTAAACCACCAGATTAAGGTCCAGGGATCAAAGGTTGAATGGTTGGGTCTCCCCACATCTCCCCCAGGTTCTGCAACACCTCTGAGCAGGGAGGCCACTCTGCACCCATGAGGTGCCCTCACTGAGGGCTCCATCTCCTGTACCTCCAGTGGGTCCTAAACCACCCGAACCTGCCCTGAAACACGAAGTTTTGTGCTCTTTTTCTCAAGAAGCCAAGTGACCAGAACGTTTCTGCTCAGGGCTGCATGGCTGGAGGGAAATTGGTTTCAGCTTCAAACAAGGAAGGAAAAAAAGGAAAAAAAAAAGAATGAATTGGGGTAATGTTGGTTTAAGACTCAGCCTCCAACTTAAACCCCACAAGTACACCCTGGGTAACCAGCCCTGCTTGAAAGCAGAGATGTTGAAGGTGCCCAGGAGGGACACGGCTTCCCTGGGCTGCAGCATCCCAAGGGATGCTCCCAGACAGGAGAGCCAACTTTGGTTTCCACCTTCTGTCTGTTACCCCACTTCTCCAAGGAGCAGGAAGGGATGAGGAGCCCTGAATGCAGCTCTCAGTGTGCAGGGCTGACACTGGGAGAGGAGCATCTTCGGGCTGAGCTGTACTAGAAACAGCACCAGAATCATCCCACAGCCTGCAAAGTTTCCACATGATTATGGGAGCAAATATTTGGGCTGGAAGTGCTGTTAGTCATTATTTGCAGTTCATTTTCTCTTATTTGTTCTCTGTCTTTTAAATAATACAAGAGAGAAAGCCAAGCTGACAGCTCAGAGCATTCCCAGCCAGGAGCAGAAACAACACCTGGTTTTTCTCTGCAAACACCTTGGATGTGCACAAATCCCTGGGAAATGCCCTGCCAGGGAGGAAGCTGGCCCCGTGCTTGGAAGCACAACAGCTGTGGCACTGATGGATCCTGATCCTCCACGGTGAAAATCCCCCCTCCTGGCCTGTGCTCTGCTTGTGCACCGAGTTCTTCTGGATTTACACCCCGGGGCACAGCAACAGGAAGCAGTTCCCTGTTTCCAGGCCTCCCTGCACTGGGGGGGCTTCCCTGCTTCGTTGCTCTTTGGCACCTAATTTGGAGGCCTGATTGTGGCAACAGCTGTTCCTCAGGCTCAGGGCTCAGCACCATTCATCACTCAGGAGGCAGCGGAGCTCCCGAGGGGAGGAAATCCTGGAGCAGGGGCAGGTGTGGGCAGAAACACCCCCCAGACAGGATCACAGACTGGGCTGGGCTGGGAGGGACCCACCAGGACCATCCAGTCCAACCCTCAGCCCTGCACAGGAACATCCCCCAGAGTCACCCCCTGTGCCCCAGAGGATCATCCAAACCCCCCTGGAGCTCTGGCAGCCTTGGGGCTGTGCCCACTGCCCTGGGGAGCCTGGGCAGTGCCCAACCAGCCTCTGGGGGAAGAACCTTTGCCTGAGATCCAACCTGACCCTGCCCTGACACAGCTCCAGCCATTCCCTGGCTGCTGTCCCTGGTCCCCCCAGAGCAGAGCTCAGTCCCTGCCCCTCCTCTGCCCCTGCCCAGGCATTGGAACTGCAGGGAGGTCTCCCCTCAGTCTCCTCTGCTCCAGCTGAACACACCAAGTGCCCTCAGTGTCCTCACACGGCTCCAAATCAAGGCCTTTCCCCATCCTTGTGGCCTCCTTTGGACACTCTCCAATGGCTCAATCTTGTCCTTCCATTGTGTTACCCAAAATTGCCCCAATATTCCAGGTGAGGTCACCCCAGGGCAGAGCAGAGCGGGACAATCCCCTCCCTGATGCCCCAGGACAGGGATGTCCCTCCTGGCTGCCAGGACACTGCTCACTCAGGGACAACTGGCACCACCAGCACCCCCAGGGCCCTTTCCCAGCTCTGCTCTCCAGCCTCTCATTCCCAGTCCATCCATCCGGGGTTGCCCCATCCCAGGGGCAGAATCCGGCCCTTCCCCGTGTTGAACTCCATGGGGTTGGTGATTCCCAGTCCCCTGATTTCCCAGCTTGCCCCTGGAAGTGCAAGGCTCCCTGGGAACGGACGTATGAGAGGAGCTCCTCAACAGCAGAACAGCCCCGTGGTGATGTTGGCAACAAAACTTACTCAGGCACCTGGAAAAACACCTCCCCAAAACACCTCCATATTCATTCCAGGCAAATGGTGGGGTCCCATAAAGGAGTTGGACTCAATGATCCTTGTGGGTTCCTTTCAATTCATGACATTCTACAATTCTTGCTCCTGAGGCACAGATGGGGAAGAGCAGGTTCCTTCCAAAAAACACCTGGTTTATCCCGGAAAAATCTAAACAGAAGGTGCCAGTTTAAGTTAAAATTGAAATGCTTCCAGAAATCTGATCAGAAACCCCCAAAGCAGAACATCTGCCCAAAAGGCAGAAGCACCTCAGGGTGGAGGTGGCACTTGGGCCCTCAGATTTGAGCCCACAGGGAAGATGAGTCATGGACAGACCTCCATCAAACCCCTCCCAAATCACAGCAAACCCTCCATCTCCAGGGAGAGATTTTGGGCTTTACATTGGATATGAGGAAGAAATTGTTCCCTGTGAGGGTGGTGAGGCCCTGGCACAGGTTGAATCCCAGAGAAGCTGTGGCTGCCCCTGGATCCCTGGAAGTGTCCAAGGCCAGGTTGGACGGGGCTTGGAGCAACCTGGGCTAGTGGAAGGTGTCCCTGCCCAAGGCAGGGTGTGGAATGAGGTGGGATTTAGGGTTCCTTCCTCCCCAGGCCATTCTATGGTCAGTCACAGAGAAGGAGAAAGGACTCTGTTTCCATGGACAAGTGTTTGTGCTGAGAACCAACAGAACTTTCTGCTGAAACCATTTCCAACATCCTTCTGGAAAAGGAAAAGAGGAAAAACCCTGAACTGATCTAAAAACTTGGCCCACCAGAAATCAAATTAATGTAAAATGGCAACATCCCAACCAGGCTCTGCTTAGTCTGTCCTCTGAGTCATCCATTGATGTGACTATTAATCATGCCTTGTTATAAAATCCACCCTTGGAGGAGGGAGGATGCTGTCAAGACTCCAGTGAGGTCTTGCTTCCAGTGAAACACAGGTAACATTTGTGTTGTGTTTTCAATTCCTCTTTTGGGGTTATTTTCCATTGCCATTGTAACAATAATCCTTCTGCCTAAAAATAGCATTTTGCTTTCCCAATTGGAGTGACCTTTTGTGTTCTGTGAGGATTAGCACAGAACAAGCCTCTCCTTCAGTTTAGAGCTCACAGTAAGTACTGGGGCCTCCAGGGGTTTAAGCTGAGCTTTGTGACCTCGAGTTTGCTCATGGGGAGACTGAGGCAGAGGGCAAGAGAACCACTGACCTGGCATTGTCAAGGGGACAGGGGCTGGGAATGCTGTGCTGGCTCTGGAATGCCATCTAGGACAAGAGGGAACAGCCTCAAATTGCACCAGGAAAGGTTTAGGTTGGACATCAGGGAAAAAATGTCTTCATCCAAAGGGTTGTCAAATTTAGGAGGGGCTGCCCAGGGCAGTGGGGAGTCCCCATCCCTGGAGGATTTAATGGGGATGTGGCACTTGGGGACACGGGACACTGGTGGCCTTGGCAGTGCTGGGGAATGGTTGGACTTGATGATCTTAGAGGGCTTTTCCAACCTACATGATTTGATGATTCCTTAGGAACCAAATCTGAGAGTCATGAAAAATCTAGTTCACTTCATCATTGGGACTTTTTTTTAGATTTTCTCCCCTCTCTTACCCTAAAATAGTGAAAATTCTCTTCTCTTTCAGAGGGAGGATCATTCCAGTGTTACCAAGGTGCCTGTTTCTTTGCAAAGTCAGAGTCTGCAATTAGTGAACTTTGGTACAGCACCAACAGGACATTTTCCCTCTGGTTTCATAGTTGGTCCAGTGGGGTATTTCCTGCCCCAACTGCCAAAAGTATCCCTCTTAATTTCCTCCTTTCTGGGAGCATTTGGATGCAGCAGGGACCACAGAATCAGGTAACACTGGACTTTAATATTAACAGCTACTTTTTATTCTGGAGTCACCTGGCTTGCTTTAGAGAAGATATTCTCCATGGCAAAGTCCTCATGCCTTGTTTTACAATGGCCTCCTGGAATATTTCAGTATTCCCAGCTCCTTGGACTGCCTCTTCCAAGAAGCCATGTATTTATCTCCCAAAAAACTGCAGGAACTACCTGGTAATTTTGGACAGGATGATTTTCCCGGCCCAATCTAGTAAGTGTCCTGAAATTTCTGGGAGGAAAGAATCCAAGTGGTGCCATGTGAAATGCCTAAATCTTTTAAGGAATAATGTTCCATTCCCTCAGCACATCGCTCAGGGTGGATGGAGGTGGGGAGAAGAGCAAGCTCAGCATTCCAGCTGCAATTTTACTCATCACCTGTGAGAGATCAACCCCTACCTTTGCAGGGAGCTCTGATTTTCTCATTGGAGGGGTCAGGGCATTCCTTGAAATAAATGAGACCTGCAGAGAGCTCTCCTGTCCTCCCACTGCAGCCAAAAGGGGGAGAGAAATCCATGAACCTCACTGGAGCAGAGAGGAGCAGAACCCCAGTGGCATAAACTGAGGGGGAAAAAACCCACCCCATAAATCACAGTTCTGCTCCCAAGAGTTCAGAAATCTCCAGGCAAACCAGAAAAGCAAGGAGAGCAGCCTGAAAGAAAAAAAAAAGAAGATATTAAAGTAATTATTGATTGTTGCCTCTTACTTGCTGTGGGATCCTTGCCATTTTGGTGATGCTTCCTGGCACTTGTGTCCTAAGTCTCCACACCAAGTTAAAAAGCACTGAAAGGTTGGATATTGGGAAGGGTGGGGAGGCCCTGGCACAGGTTGCTCAGAGGACCTGTGGCTGCCCCAGCCCTGGAGCTCCAAAGCCCAGTGCCCATGTCCTGCAGCCCCTGGAGAACCTCCTCCCCACTGGAGCAAACCCTCCTTCATCAGGAGTGATCCACATTCTCTCAGAAAACTCCCTTGTGCCCCAAAAGTGCTGGAATATCAAACAAAACCCACGCTCAGAGCTTTCAGTCTGCTCTGTTCCCATCCCTGATGAAAGAAACACTTCTCCTTCCCCCTTTGGAAATGGTTTTCCATCCCCTGGGCAAGGCCTTGGGCCACAGGCACATTGAGAAAGAACAGCTGCTCTTTCTGTGTGAGTGTGGCTTGGTTTTCTTCCTTAAAGAAAAGATCTTCATCCCTCCTCACAATTTTCTTTTCACTTCTGATGGACTTCAGGTTTTGCAGCTCATTCTGCCACTGGTCAGTGCCAGGCACGAGCTGCCTGAGCTGGTTTTTAGGGATAACTGGGTATCTCAGCCCCTGGTTTCCTGCCTCCCAAGCAGTCTGTGCTAAAGGCTCTATTTGGAATTATTTCCCACACATCCTCCCCAGTTTCAGTCTCCTCACTACGCTGATCCCAATCCTTGGCTTTTGAACACCCCTTACCTTGCTTGTAGAAACCTGATGTGGCTGAGAGAGGGTGGGAGAACACCCCTGGCACCCAGCAGGAGGAACCAACCCCCACAGCCAGCCCTGCTGGGCACCACAGGCTGGAGCAAGTCCTTCAAACACCATCCCCTGATCACCCCCAGCAGCCTGGGCTCAAGGAGGAAAAGCTGCCCTGGTTGCAGCAGGGAGGATGCAGCACCAGCTGTGCCCACCCCTCCCTGCCCTGGGCTTTGGCTCCAGGGTGACTTCACAAGCAGGGATTGGTTTCTGTTATTTAAAATAATTATCAGCAGTGATTAAATAGGAAAGGACATCAGGCAAAAGAAGGACATGGACCTGCTCAAGCAAGTCACAAAGATGCTCTGAAGGGTGAAGAGCCTCTGCTCTGGAGCCAGGCTGGGAGAGCTGGGGGGGTTCACCTGGAGGAGAGAAGGATCCAGGGAGACCTGAGAGCCCCTTCCAGTGCCTAAAGGGGCTCCAGGAGAGCTGGAGAGGGACTGGGGACAAGGGATGGAGGGACAGGACACAGGGAATGGCTTCCTACTGCCAGAGGGCAGGGAGAGATGGGATATTGGGAAGAAATCCTTCCCTCTGTGAGGGTGGGGAGGCCCTGGCACAGGTTGCCCAGAGAAGCTGTGGCTGCCCCTGGATCCCTGGAAGTGTCCAAGGCCAGGTTGGAGCAACCTGGGCTGGTGGAAGGTGTCCCTGCCCATGGCAGGGGGTGGCACTGGATGGGCTTTAAGGTCTCTCCCACCCAAAGCAGTCTGGGATTCTCTGGTTCCAGGTCAGGAGTGAGTTAAGGAGCACAGTTGTGGCAGCAGGTCTGAAGGAACAGCAGTTCTGATGGGGACAGGGGTTGTTTGGAACCCCCAGGAGCAGTGCCAGGGCAGTGCCTGCTCAAACCAGCCTGGCCAGCAGCAGAAGGGGTTGTCTGAGTGCACACCCAGCTCCAAGCACTGCCCTGATTCCAGGGAATTGCAGATCAGTGTTACAGCAGCTCCAACACGGCCCAGGGGCTCTTTTATCTCCTGGCACGGGGCCTGTGACAAACCTGCCTCAGGGCTCCTGCTTTGAAGGGCTGCCAGAAAGCCCTGGAGGCCTCTCCCTACACAGCTCTGGCCAGGAGTGGTGACAGGAGTGGATAAAAGTCACCTCCAGTGACCAGATGTGAGACAGCTTCACAAGGCACCACCACACCTCCTCCTCTGCCTCATCCCACCTTCCACACAGCAGCATCCACTTCCTCACCTGCCTTTTTCTTTTGCTTCCCTCAGGGGATGGAGCAAGACCCTCTGGAGCTGGCAGATATCCATGTTTTCCCCCATGGGCAGTGGGGATTGCTCCAAGCTCAGGTCTCGGCCTCTCTCATCACGAGCCAACATGAGTGTCTCTGACTTCTCCACTCCACATCTCCCTTGCACAGCTTCCTCCAGGCACTGGAATTCCCTGCCAGCCTTGGAAGAAACATCTCACATCCCCTACATCTCCTTTAGGGACTGGGATTGGAAGCTACAATGAGGAGAAGAGTGGTTCTTCCCATATCTGAGGGCTTGGGGACCTGGAGGCTGCTCCCCATCCCACCCTGCTCCTGCCCCAGTGCTCAACGTGCCCAGGAGCCCATTGCCTGCCCTGATGGAAGTTTTAATTTCCACCTTTGTTAAATGCTCCTTTGAATAATTTATTGCTTATTTGTTCTGCCTGAGAGGGAGGCCAGACCATGCATTTAAATGGAAATGCTCTTCACCAACAGAGAAGATCAGGAATTATCCCTAATTCTGAGCTGGCCCAGGTTTGAACCCCAGGCTGAGAAAAGCTCTTGCTCTTTATCTCAGGTCTCACCAAGCTCCATCTCTGCTGCTTTGCAGAGGGATTCCCAGAACACACCTGAGGTGCATCCCATCTCCCTCAGGAACCTGGAGTCACCTGTGCCCCCCCACCACCACAGAGGTGGAGGGGGATCCCCCACACCCCAATAAACCCCCCTGACTCACAAAACTGGGATTTTAAGCCATGCCAACCCCTCTGCCTGTCCCCTGCCACCAGCATTCAACCTGCCCTGACACCTGACTATTTGACATTCCAACTGCACACCTCCAAAAAAAAAGGTCTTTTCCCAGCAAAAATTAAAGGCACCACCAAAGCTTTTCCCACTAAAACCCACAGCACTTTCCTGGAATTTCTGCCTTTTAATCTACTTTTTAGTAAAACCCATCACAGTAGCAACATTTTGGTGGGACAGTGGGGATGAGACAGGACCTTCAAACAGTCCAGCAAAGGGGATAATAATCACTTTTCCTTCCTGAAAGGAAGCTTTGCAATAATAAAACAAGTTTTGTACTTCTCTAGTCCAATTCTGCCAGACAACACCAGCACATACAGAGTTATCCTGGGATTTCTGTAGAAAGCCAGATTTGGGTGGGTTTGATCCATCAAAAAAAGTTGTTTGTTAAAGTCAACAGTGTCTACTCTGCTCCTAAAATAATGTCTGCAGCAAAAAGATCCTGCTGGGGTCCCTATGAAACAGCAGCCCCATACAATTAACTGGGACAGGGTAGGGATGCTGGGGACTTTGGGTTCTCACACAGGTGAGGGGATCATGACAATATAACAAGGACGACTCAGCCAGGCCTGGCTTAATTCACAGCAGTGAATGGAGACCCCCAAGTGAAAGAAAAACCCCCAAAATCAGCTCCTTGCCCTTAAAACTCCAGGAACAAGAGTGAGTTTGGATGTTCAAAAGCCAGGCAAAATAATCTGAGAGAGAAAAATAAGAGGTGTGGCTGAAATCCAGGGTAACTCCCACAAACCTTCCTGGCTGGAGCAGTTTGTCCCGAGGAGAGGGGGAGGCTGAACCAAGAGGCCACAGCAGCAGAGGGTGAATGGTTTTATGGGCTCCAAGACTTAATGGTCCTGCTGGAAACGACGTGAAAGTCCCTGATTTTCAAGGTGACTGATCTGAGCTGCCTCCAACAGAACCTCCATCACCACTGGCCACTCCTGAAATCCTCCCAATGTGTCCCCAGAGAGCTGCTGAGCAAGGAGGCAGCAGGACTCCAAGGCTGGCCCCAAGCCAAGCTCTTCAGGCAAAGGCTCATCTTGGCAAAGTCTCTGCTCTGCAGTTTGAATTCAAAGAGCTCCTTCATGCTTGCTGACCTCGGATCAGAAATGTTCTCACTCAAGAACTTCTTTTCCTGTTTAGTCCCAGTTTTTGGGATTTTTTTTTCCCCTAATAAATTTCTTCTTTCTCTTTTACTGGCAGAAATTCTGCTGCTTTGGTGTCGTGAAATTAAGGCATGAGCAAAACCCTTTCTTACCTGCTGGGAGGACAGACCAGCCTCCCACCCAGTCCTGGTCAGAGTTCCATGCTGGAATTGCTTCAGTGCTGGGTCCACTCTGGTGGTTTTTGGCTTGGATGCAACAAAGTCATCAGTGACTTGTGTCATTTTTGGCTCTCCAGCCTGCAGCAGTTTGTCCCTTGTGACTGCCACGATAAGGGTGCTCAGGGATGGTCCATAAGGAGGTCCCCAACCCCACTGGGACATCTCTCCCAGGCCAGGCAGCAGCAAAGGGTTCCCACCTTCCTCCCCACTGACCCCTCTCCTTCAGGGGGAAGGCAGAGCCTCCAAGACCCCCAGCAAGAGCCCCTGCTTTGACCCATCCTCAGATGGGCTCTCTCAGAGTGAAAAGGCCTTTCTGTAGCACATAACTTTGCTTTAAGGTAGGTGACAGACCCAGGGCTAAGCAGGACCCAGCCCTGGACCCCCTCTCTGCATGAAGGTTCACCCTCAGGAGGGTGTCCCAAACCTCCTCCTTACCTTCAGTCCTCAAATCCCTGGGTTCTCCAGCACCCATGGGGGAGGCACTGGGTTTCCTCAGCCAAAAAAACCCCAAAGCAGCTTGATGGAAATCTCTGGAAGGACCCTCTGGGCTCCTCCAGTGCTCACAGTGCTATTTGCCAGCAGTCCAATTACATCCCTGGCTCTGATGGATTTAATTGCCGAGTTGTTGAAGAGAGAAGTGACCTATTATGGATCATTGTTTACAGCAAATTAGTTCAGAAATTCCCATCTTTCTGCCTGTCATGCTCAGAGGGCAAATTCCCTCTGCTCTGCTGCTGAACCAGCCAAGGACTGCCCTGGCTCCCACAGACTCAGGTTCAGCCACAAGGAAAAGCTCAGCAGCAGAACACAAGCCTGGCTGTGCTGCAGGAGATGAAAGGGGGCACAGACAGAGAGAAACCAACAGCTCTGAGGGGAAAAACCTCCAAGGAGAGGAGCCACAGAGGTTCCACAGCAGCAGATGAAGGAGAAGGACACAGAAACTCCTCCAGCACAGCTCAAACCTGAGCTGGGATGGAGCTGGGGGAGCACCAGGGAGAGGTCCCAGGTGAGGAAAATTCATCTCTGGGAGAGGATGTTTGTTCCTTGAGGGGCCTCCAAAGCAACGTCAGAGGGGAAAGTTAAAGGATCTCTCAGCAGTTTGACATCCAAGTGTAAATAACAGGAATGCAGAGGGAACATTTTCCTTTGCAGGACTTGTGGAAGAGCAAGAATCAGGATGGGAACGGTTTCAAGAATGGAAAAAGATATACAGCAGTTGAAAGGACTTTATTATATAGACTTTACAGTTCTTACGTGTTTACAAATATTGGCAAGGACTGAAAGGATATTTGGGAGAAGTTTGCATTTTCCTTGGAAAACGGGGCTCTCCCCACCCTGGGCACAGCAAGGTGGGGTCTGGGCATGGTTGTGCTGTCCATGGATAACACAACACTGGGCCCACATTATCCAGGCTGTTACCTAGGGATAAAAGGAATTAAAGCAGGGCAACACAAGCAGCTTAAAACCAGGCCTGCCCTTGACTTGCACAATATATTTCAACAGACCCATAAAAAGCTCAGGGAATTCAGTCAAGCCTGAATAGTTACAAGCATAAAAGAATGGTGGTATTATATTTATTATTAAAGCCCTTTTAAAGCCCCCTTATTGCAGATGGATTCCGAGCCTCCAGGGAAAGTCAGGGACGGGATATTTAGCAAAAATGTTATTAAAAATAGAAATTGTTTCCTATGACTTAACCTTAGAGCCTGGGGGGAAATCACTGAGGTGGTGTTATAGGGATTGTTATGGAAAACTGTGCACGAGGTTTCTGGGATAGCAGCAATGTTCCTGCCTCCAGGGAAGCAAAGTTACCTGTGCACCCCCCCAGCTGCCTGCAGCACCTTCAGTGGGGGGGGGGAAGGCTTTGTCCCCCAGCCCACGTGCCTTTAACCAACCTGCTGCAGCTCTGGGAGGTGCTCCCAAGGATCCATGTTTGTGGTGCCACGAGCAGAGGGGACATGGGGCTGTTGGAAAGGTGGGAGTGTCCAAGTGCTCCAAGACTTGGAGCAACCTGGGCTAGTGGGAGGTGTCCCTGCCCATGGCAGGGGGTGGAACGAGGTGAGCTTTAAGGTCCCTTCCAACCCAACCCATTCCATGACTCCACTGCTCTCTGAACACAATTCATGGCATCAACACCCAGCAATGTGTCCATTTATCACCATCACGGGTCACGTCTGCAGCTCCAAGATGCTCCCAGTTCACCCTCTTTGCTCCGGAGGGATTTGGGACTGGTGGCCAAAGAGCAGCTCATGGGATGGACGGTGCCATGGTTTGCTTGGAGCTTCAGTTCCAGCCCAGCACCGGGAACAGATTCCCGCAAAAAGGTTCAGTTGCGACAAATTGATGTTTAGGAACAGAAAAGCTCCTCTGCCCCACAGCCCAAAAGCTGCTTATCAAAGCAGCATCAAACATGATCTCCCCTGCAAAGCTGACCTGGAGCTCTGTAAGGAATCCGGCTCCAGAGCCCCTGGAAATGCCAGGGGAACGCTGGGCTGATCCCAATGTCCCTGCCTCCCTCCTGGGACACATATCAAGGAAGATGGGCAGATATCAAACGTTCCTCACAGCCACTTGTCCCTTCAGCAGCTGACACTGGTGCAGCAAACCAGCTTTTGATCACTTGAGCTTAATGTCACCGCAATCACCGCCTGGGATGTGATCCTGCCTCCAAAAAAAAACAGGGAACGGGAATAAAAAATGAGACTCAAAGGTCTCTGCGCCTCAGAAGAGCTGGCTCTGAAGTTTTGTTGTAAACATCAGATCTCAGCAAATCCTCTAAACTCCCTCCTCCCCCCCCCGCCTGCGTTTGGACATTTTCCTCTTCCTTAATGATATTCCATCAATTACATAACTTCATGGATAGCAGGGATCAGGAGTAGGGAGTACAGCTTCATTATTGGTACAGTTATTGTCCTTTGGAGACCGAGCTAATGGCCATTTGTCTTCTTCAATTCAATTAACAACAATCCTCTCTGGACACCACGGAGGTTGCGGCGGTGACATCCCCTCCTCCATCAGGACGTGACCCCATCTCCACAGACACCTTCTGGCTCCTCTCCTGCCTCTCCCTGCCATCCATTTTAGCAGCACGTCAGGAAATGGCCCAGTAAATTATCAAAGAATTAAACTGGGCAGGGTTAGAGCCAAGAAAAATCCATTTATCGATGGCCATCCCCCCTCTGAAGGGCTGGAGTAGGTTGACAAGACAGAAACATGCCTTTCCCAGCCAGCCAAGAAGACTCTTGCCAAGGAGGAGAAGGTCACATCTTCCAGCAAAGGAAGAAGCTGAAGGTTGGGGACAGACTGAGGGAAGAGTTTCAGTAGTTCTGAAGAAAATGGAGCCGCTCCAGAAGGTCACTTGTGACTCTCCTGCCCAGCTGGGATCATGGAACCTGTGTGTCCCCTTATCCCTGGCTCAGCTCAAGGAACCTCAAGCAGGAGCTGCCAACACCGAGCACATCCCTGGCTGGCACTGCTGCTCTCCAGTGTGGGAATGATCCCCTCATGTCTGCAGAGCACTGGTTGTCTTTCCATCCCACCCCTTTCCCCCTCCAGCTCTGCCAGGGCTTCCACCTTTACCCCGGCGTTGGCAGGGGTGAGGCTGGGGCTGGATCAGAGGGTTTGGGGCTCCCTTGGAGTCAGGGATGAGACTCTCCTGCTCCATGTGGTCGCTGGGACAGCAGTCACGGACCTCAGAGGCTTTCCCAGCTGGTGAAGTGGGAGATGAGGTGAGCCTGACACATCCCATGTGGTCAGGCACTGGCACAGGCTGCAGTGATGGAATCACCATCCCTGGAAGTGTTCCAAAGCCGTGCAGATGTGCTGCTCAGGGGCAGGGATTAGTGGGGGGCTTGGAAGGGCTGGGTTAATGCTTGGACTCGATGATCTTAGAGGTCTTTTCCAACCTTAATAATTCCATGGAGCTCCCAGCAGTCCTCAGGCAAGCTCCATGGTGAGCAGAGGTTGGAGGCCAGCCCGTGTCATAAATAAGACCCACCTCTGCTCCTGGCATGTGGGGATTTTAATGGAAGGCATTAATTGCTGGCAAATGTCTCTGGTAGCAATTCAACCTGACAAACACTTCATTAGAACAACCATTCCCCTGAGAAGGTGTGGGATTGGCTGCTAATTTATGGGCACAGAGAGCCCCTGGATCTCTGGGAGCGGGCAGCAAAGCTGGGAATCTCCTCAGCAGCCAGAGCCTGCAGGTTTTCATGAGAAGAGTTTCCAGAGCAGGCAGAGAAGGTGGCTGTGAGCTGAGGAGACGTGTCCTTGCTCTGGGTCTTTCCTTGGAAGCCTGTCCATGCCCATCCAGCTGGTCTGGCTGAAGCTCCCCAGTGGTGCCACCACCATCAGCCTCCCCAAGGCTCCTCCCTATAGGATGCAGCAAACCCCGGGGTTTGTTTGTCAACGTGTCCTTCTGCTCTAACAACAACCAAATCCATCCCCCTGTCCCTGGCACAGGCAGAGCCCGGCGCTGCTCCCGCTGGAACAGCGATGGGATCACTGAGATGGAACAAGATTGATCACTGCCTCCCCAAGAACGATTGCCTGCTCCCTGTCCTCAGTAAATAATGCTCTGCAGCAGCATCTGGGACATCATTAACCCCACAGACAGCGACACCATTTAACCTCCCACGGGCTCACTCCGCTCCTCCCCAGCTCCCTGAGCTGTCTGGGTGCTCAGAGAGTCCTTCCAGGGCCAAGGTGGGGATGTGATGCCAAAGCTCACACGTGGGAAGAGGGAATTTGGCCCCATGCAGGAGGTGATGCAGGAGCACCTCTTGCAGCACAGCCTTTGTGGGGGACATACTGTGCTGGTTTAAAGGTAAACCAGCAGGGGAAATGAACCCAACTCAAAGGAGAGATTATAAATCAGAATAACAATTGAATCAAATAATACAATAAATGTGATTATACAGACAAACAGTTGGTTTTAACCCACAAAACCCAAATGTATAACCCAGCACCCTGGGGCAGGAACAGAGTGGTGTTTGTTGGGCCCCCCTGAGTCCAAAGTAAAAGAAGAGGGAAAAACCTGTTGGTGAGAGTGCTGGTGCAGTCTGGGCAAGAGCGGTGGGCTCGGGCTGGTCGAGAGTGGTGGTCACAGTCCTTCTCTGGATCCCATGAGTGGTTAAAAAAGTCCCAAGACCCCAAGATTATCTCTCCTCCAGTTCAGGCAGGAATGCCCAGTGCCTCCCTCAGGGTGGGGAGTTCCACAGTGGGTGTGAGGACAGGAGCACCCTCCTGTCTCACAGGCCTCTTAACACCCAGTTGATGGCCTGAGGAGTCAGGGCTGCTCTGGGCAGAGGGTGTCAATGGTCTGTTGGTAACAGTTTCTGGGCAATGGCATGGAAGGCTCTAGAATACACAGTTTTGGGTTACACCCATCCAGTGATGAACTGGTCCCAGCTGTTCTAACTGGGACACCTACAGTGAGTCAGGGCTGGTTGGGCCATTTTGACATCAGCGAGGGTGGCACAGCACAGATTCCAGCTCTTGAGCACATCAGGCTGTTCCCCAGCTCTCATCCACAGCCGTGGCCCCTCCCAGGGTTTCAGACCAGCAGTGCTCTTCCCACCTTGTGCTCAGGGTCTCCTCCCTTCCCAATCCACAAGCACAACCCGCCTCCATGACTCCTTCCAACCTGCCCCCAGACGTGCCAAGTGCTCAGGACTTGGCCTCACCTAGTCCTACCTCCTCACTCTGCTTAATAACTCCTGACTGCTCCTTCACTCTGTCTGTGCCCGAAACATTGGGTTTATTAATGCATTTTTAATTAGCAAACTCATTCTCTAGGGGAAGGTGTCTTGCATCTTAAAGACCTTTGCTTTGAACCTTTGCCAGCGAGAGTTTTATGCCATAAACCTGTGTCTCCAATCAAGTTTCCTGACCCTCAACTCCTCAGCTGAGCAGCTGGAGGAGGTGGGAGGGATTTGGTGGCTGGATGCAGTCCCAGGCACAGTCCAAGGCAGTGGGAAGGCACGACACTCGTTTGAGTATGAACAAGCCACAGAAGGTTCCAAAGGCTTGGCACAGCCACAGAAGTGCTGCAGGAAAGGCTGGTTGGAGCTCAGCAGTGGGGTTTGGGAGGTCCCAGGAGATGGGGGGGTCTGAGCAGAGCCCACAGTGTGCTGGGGACAGGAGGCAGCCCAACCACTCACACCAGCCCTCCTGTTCTCAGGGCCACAGTTATTATTCCCTGGAGCCTTGTTCAGGCTGGTTCATGCCCCAGTTACTCACCAGGCTCCCCAGGAGGTGCCCCTTTGCAAGCCCCACCTTTCCAAATCAGTTTGTAGCATTCGAGGCCAGCACAAAACCCTGTTTGTCCCTTGGAGTTTGTGACATCAAGAGTTGTTAATCAACTCTTGGGGTAGAGCTCCACACTGAAATGCTGTGCTGTTCCCTTCAGACCTCCCCAGGCATTTCACGGCTCCAACACGCTTTGGGTGTTTGCTGATCTCCTTCAGCTCAGATTTCACTCCAAACCAGCCGTGACAATTGAGATGTTCCAAGCAGATCAGTGCTGCGGGTCCTCAGCTCCGTGTCACATCCATTTCCCACCTCTGGGAGGAGCAAGGGTTGAACCCCTTTCCTCCTCCCCTGCTCTGGGGAGGGCAGGGGGACCGGCAGGGTGGTGCTTTATCACCCACACGGCTCTGGGGATCCACCCCTTCCACAGGCAGTGCCAGCTGCTCCCTGGGTGTTCTGGCTGCTCTGACACACGAGCTGTTAGTGCTGCCATGTGTCTCCATCCTCCTCTGGAAGCACATCCCAGCAGCACGGAGTTCCCAGCAGCAGCTCTTTCCCGATGACAGGGTCTCCAGAGGAGCAGGACCTGCAATGGAAATCCCTTCCAAGCAGAGAGTGGCAGATGCTGAGCAATCCTGCAGCTACTGCTCAGGCAGGAGGTATTTAAGCTCCACTGAGCCTCCCAATGAACATCCCATCCCAGCTCCTCCAGGGCTCTGAGCAGAGGCAGAAAGAAGCCCCCCTGAGCTCAGCAGTGCTGGTGCAAACCCCAGCAGTAACTGCTGTCCCAGAGACACGGGTGAGAGGCTCATTCCCACAGCAGGACATGCCTTCATCCTTTCTGGCTCCCTCATTCCCACAGCAGGACGTGCCTTCATCCTTTCTGGCTGCCCCACGCACCCACAGCCCCATCCTTGTGTGCTGAGCAGCAGCAAAGGGAGCTGCCCTGGCTCCAGGGAGTCCCCCTGGCAGGCACCCCCAGCCAGCCCGTCCTGCTGCCCAGGGATTGCTCCTCGTGCTGCAGGGATCAGGGATCGCTTCACTCCCTTAAGCTGGGCTTTGAGGGACTTGGGAAGCAGCTTAAGCACTGGTGTGTGACTTGATCCTCCCCCTCAGCTCTCCCCTCTCGGAGCAGGAGTGGGAGCAAGGTCCCTCACTCGGTCCCTCTGCAGCCAGGAGCACCACAGGTCCAGGAGCCCAGGGAATGGCCTCAAGGGTGATTTAGGTTGGATCTCAGGCAAAGGTTCTTCCCCCAGAGGGTGGTTGGCACTGCCCAGGCTCCCCAGGGCAGTGGGCACAGCACCAAGGCTGCCAGAGCTCCAGGAGGGTTTGGACAACACTCTGAGGGACAGGGTGGGATTGTTGGGGTGTCTGTGCAGGAGTTGGAGTGGATGATCCTTGTGGGCCCCTTCCAGCTCAGGATGTTCTGCGATTCTGTGGCAGACAGAGGGTTTCAGAAGCCTTTTCCTTCCCTTCTTCCTCCAGGCGAGATGGAGCCATCACTTGAGACATCAAAATTCCCTGGGATTTCACAACTACTTATTGACCTGCTCTTGCCACATGTCCCCCTCTACCTCCCACTCTGCAGGAACCAGCCAAATTCCCCAGCAGCACCCCCGAAAATGGCCCCAGGTGTAGGGTCCCTGCAGAGCACAGCCAGAGGCTGCACCCCAACCTCTGTGGGGCAGGACAGGGCCCAGACACGCCTCACAACCCTGTACAGCCTCCACAGCACATCCTGGAGAGGCAGCATTCCCAAACCTTGGAGAAGGAGCCATTTGTTATCCCTTCTCCCTGCTCTCCTGTGCCGATCTCCCGTGGTCTCTCTGAACCAATTCATCCCTGGGATGTTTCCCCCAGTCAGCAGCTGCCCCTGTGCCCGAGTTACCGTGGGATCGATCCCTGCCGAGCCCTCCCAGGTGCCACTGGCCAGGTCTCCGAGTTCCAATTCCCCTCCTGGCTCAGGGACAAGTGGGGAAGGGGAGGGCAAAGCCTGGAGGAGCAGGGAGGGAGCTCAGCACCCTGCGGGGTGAAGGGCTGGGAGAGGGGCAAAGACAGCACCCAGGAGCTCTGTGTTCCTTGGGAGCCACCCTCAGCTGCTCAGCTTTGGTCCCACAGCACTTTGATCCCTTGTACTGGTTTAAAGGTAAACCAGCAGGGGAAATGAACTCAACTCAAAGGAGAGATTATAAATCAGAATAACAATTGAATCAAATAATACAATAAGTATGATTATACAGACAGAGAGTCGGTTTTAACCCACAAAACCCAAATGTATAACCCAGCACCCTGGGGCAGGAACAGAGTGGGGTTCGTTGGGCCCCCCTGAGTCCAAAGTAAAAGAAGAGGGAAAAACCTGTTGGTGAGAGGCTGGTGCAGTCTGGGCAAGGGTGGTGGTCACAGTCTTCCTCTGGATCCCATGAGTGGTTAAAAAAGTCCCAAGACCCCAAGTTTATCTCTCCTCCAGTTCAGGCAGGAATGCCCAGTCCCTCCCTCAGGGTGGGGAGTTCCACACTGGGTGTGAGGACAGGAGCACCCTCCTGTCTCACAGGCCTCTGAACACCCAGTTTACAGCCTGAGGGGTCAGGGCTGCTCTGGGCAGAGGGTGTAAATGGTCTGTTGAGAACAGTTTCTGGGCAATGGCATGGAAGGCTCTAGAATACACAGTTTTGGGTTACACCCATCCAGTGATGAACTGGTCCCAGCTGTTCTAACTGGGACATCCCTGCTCCCCATTTGGAGCTGGGGCAGGAGCTGTGCCCTGAGTCCCACTGCAGCTCTGCAGTGATTCCAGCCTCAGCTGCCGTGCTCCCATTCCACATGCAGTGGGAAATGCAGGTGGAAAGTGGAGGAAACAGAGCTGGAGGTCTCCCTGCTTCTCCCTCCCTGGGGTGAGGCTCTGGGTGAAGGGTGTCAGGGAGATGAAGGCTCATTTTTACTTCATCCTTATCCCACCCTGGAAGGGGAAAGGTGCCCAGTGAGACCCAGCGAGCTCCCCATCAGCCTGACAGGGAGGGACTGGACTTTAACCATGTGGGCAAATAGCAAGGACAATTAGCACTCTTCCCTGTTCTCCTTGGAGAGAAGGACACAGCAGCACGGCAGCATTTCCGAGCAGGAAAACACCTGGGGGTCACAACCCAGCAGTTTTCACACTCAGGTCCTTAATGGATTTCTTCCCACCCTGCTCATCCTCCTGTAGGTCCAAGCTCTGCTTTCTAAACCCACAAGAGTGTTTGCTGAATTCTCAATTAGATACAAAACCTCTTCAGGAGTGAGACAAAGCTCCCAGAAGTGGTTTTCGGGCATCCAAGACACAAAGCCCTCCTCCTCCAAAGCACTCTCCTGACAAACACATTCCCCAGCTCTCAAAGAGCATTTTCAAACCAAAGCTGCAGCTGGGAGAGGTGACCTGGAGGGAAGACTGGCCTCCAACCCCCCTTTGCTGCTCTGCTTGGAGAAGACCTTCAAGGAAAGCAAAAGGAAGTTTCTCTTTGTTTTCCCATTCCCATGATGAAAAGGTCCCAACCTTTGGAGGACAGGAGGAGCAGGGTCCCACATGGGTGGGAGAGGTTTCCTCATCCTTATCAAGGGGCAGCAAAAGAACCAGCATTACAAAGGTCTCCCAGCTTAGTCTTCTTGTTTAAGGACAAAACACTCACCTCCAAATGAGAACAGCAACAGGAAAGAGTCAGTAAGGAGGCAAAAGTTAAAGCATTGTCATTGGAAAGATCGGGACAGACTTCATCAGCCCCGGGCTGGAACTTCCACCTCTCAGCAAAATGCAGGGAGATAAAGAGCTTTAGTTATGCACTGTCATGGTGTATTAAATAAAGGTGGCTGCCCTGGAGCCCTCCCTCCTGCAGCCCTTCACCCTGCTCCCCTCGGGAGGCTGGGGAGGCATCATTAGAATGGCACACCAGGCTCGGCCCCACAGGGTCACGCTCCCCAGAGCTGGTGAGCTCAGCAGAGTCTGAGCAGGGCTGGGGAGCTGCAGCAGAGTGACAGGGAAGGTCTTTGCCCTCTCCATTAGCTTCATTTTAATTTGGAGCCTCACTGTTCATTACCTCCATCACATCCAGTGCCAGTGGCTGACACGGGCCTTTACAGCCCTGCTGACTTTGGGAAGAGCCTCCTGCTCCGGTCCCTGGGTCCCAGCTGTGTGTGTGCCATGGAAGGGACACCCAGGACACTGGGTTTGCCTGTGCAAATCCCATGGGTGTGCCAGGACACGGCTCTGCTCCTCCAGCACCCCAAACCACGCTGGTCTCTGCAGCAGGAGGTGGAGGTGGGGCTGGGCAGGTTGGGGGACAGCCCACCCTGTTCCTGTTCCCTTGCTTGGATGTGCTTTAATTCGCTGGAGGATGGAGGCAGATCTGGGGATGGGCCTGTGCCGGGCTGAGGGTTGGACTCCATGATCATAGAATAGAATCATAGAATCAGCTGGGTTGGGAAAGACCTCCGAGATCATCAAGTCCAACCCTTGATCCAACCCCACCGTGGTTCCCAGCCCATGGCACTGATGCCACATCCAGTCTCACCTTAAACACCTCCAGGGATGGTGACTCCACCCCTTCCCTGGGCAGCCCATTCCAATGGCTGATCACCCTCTCTGGAAAGAAATTCTTTCTAATATCCAACCTAAACCTCCCCTGGCACAGCTGAAGACCCTGAGCCCTCTTGTCTTGCTGAGAGTTGCCTGGGAAAAGAGACCAACCCCCCCCTGGCTCCCCCCTCCTGTCAGGGAGTTGCAGAGAGTGAGGAGGTCTCCCCTGAGCCTCCTCTTCTCCAGGCTGAACAGCCCCAGCTCCCTCAGCCTCTCCTCACAGCACTTGTGCTCCAGTCCCTTCCCCAGCCTCGTTGCTCTCCTCTGGACCTGCTCCAGGACCTCCATGGCCTTCCTGAGCTGAGGGCCCAGAGCTGGACACAGCACTCAAAGGTGATCCTTGTGGGTCCCTTCCATCTCAGCACATTCTGTGATTCTGTGATGTGAACAGTCAGCAGTCAAATCATTTGCTTCCAGAGAAGTTCCCAGGACCCAGCTCAGCTTCTGGAAGCTCATGGAACTGTGACATCAGCCCAAAGCAGTCCAGGGCCAGAGGTTTCAGATTCTGGGAAGCAGTTGCTGGCTACAGGAATGAGCTAGAGAAGCTGGAGTATCCCTGCTTGGCCTGGGGCTCTGAGCTCTTCCAGTGGCATATCTGCCCAGCTTTCCAAAGTTTCTGGAAAACTTCAAAGGAGCTATTTGGATTGGGAGCAATATCTGCTCTTCTGCCCAGAGAAGCTGTGGCTGCCCCGTCCCTGGAAGTGTCCAAGGCCAGGTTGGAGCAGCCTGGTCTAGTGGAAGGTGTCCCTGCCCATGGCAGGGATTTGGAATGGGATGAGCTTTGAGGTCCCTTCCAACTCAAACCATTCCATGATTCCATGATGCTCATCCCCCATAAAGTTGGGATTCTCTCCCCAACGCTCCCGTCAAAGGGGTGCTTGGAGAGAGCTGGAAAAGGAGATGGTTTTAAGCACCTGCTCCCATCCCTCCCTAGCCCTTCTCCTGGGAATACAGCCTGGGCAGGCGGTTCCTGGGCTGCTCAGCATCCCCCAGAAATCCCTGCAGCACAAGCCCAAACCAGGAGCCTCCCCTCAGTCTGGTGCTCTGCTTGTCTGAGGGCTCCTTTTCCACGTGGTTCAGTGCTGGAGCTGGAAACTCCTTTCCAAAAGGGAATGAAGAAGCCCTACCTCCAACTGGGAAGCTGCTGGAGGGAACAAACACACAGCACTGCACAAAGTAAGGGAGCTGGACCGGGGCTGAGAGACAGCTTGATGGGAGAAAGATTTCC
This sequence comes from Neopelma chrysocephalum, assembly GCF_003984885.1. Classification (NCBI taxonomy): domain Eukaryota; kingdom Metazoa; phylum Chordata; class Aves; order Passeriformes; family Pipridae; genus Neopelma; species Neopelma chrysocephalum. The sequence goes on from NW_020897914.1 coordinate 2,790,976, forward strand.
TGCTCTCCTTCAGTGTAAAGAAAGTCTTGAAATATAATCTTTCCTTGGGAAAAAAAAAAAAACAGCCCTGCTAGTCTGCAGCTCCTGCCACTTCTAGTCCATATATTTACAGAGGTCCTTGAACAGAGACAGAGCAATTTGCTGGGATGAGCACGGAGGAAGCAGAGGAGCAGGAGGCACTTTAACAAGCCCCCCCCATCAGCCAAAGGCCATTGCCTTGGATTTCCACCCTGTGGGCACCCAGATGAGCCCAACGGAGGCCCGAGGATTGTGAGTCTGCAGTGGGAGAGCACAGCAGCAGCCAGGAGAGACAGGGAGAGCTTGGGCAAGGATCTGTGCTGCCAGCAGGGCTCAGGCACTGGGTATCCACACCAGCCATCAGTGGAGCATCTTGGAGCCTTGTCAGCTGGAAAATCCTGACTCGCTGCAGGAGAGCTGGGAGAGCTCAACTGCCCACAGATCACATTCCTGGTGGGATGGCAGAGCTGGACAGGCTGGGAGGGGGCCAGGGCTGAGGGTGTGGGGCAGTGGTGCAGAGCCCCGTGGAGAATTAACCCCCAACGCTCAGAAGAGACCAGAGCTGGAGTCCTAAACCTGCTGGAGGAGAGAAGAAAGGCTCCTCATTGCAGAGAGACTCTCAGCTCTGCCGGAAAATCCAGCTTTTCATCAGCACTGAAACTGAGAACAGCCTTTGCTAAGTCCTGCCTAAACCCCTGAACCAGTCTCGAGCAGGAGAGACCACAGAGTGCTTAAAATGGAAAACTGGAGCCAAAAATCAAAGCTGAGATGCTCAGCCCCAGGCTTTGTCTGGTGCCAGTACAGCTGCAGGGACAGAGACACTCCAGGGGTGACTTGGGGTTTGTGCTGCAGGTCAACCCCCCGTGTTTTGGGGCTTTGGGACCTCCTGTGGGATGTGCACATGTCCCAGGCAATCCCAGAACCCTACGACAGGAGGGTGGGCAGGGAGGACAGTCCTTGGAGCTGTTTCGAGCAGAGCCAACCAGGGAATTTTGAGATCAATGATTCTGTCTGCTGAGAACGGGCTTGAAAAACAACCTGTTCCAGGAAAACTTGCAGTAACTTTTGGGGGGAAATCAGTTACACTGAAGCAAGTTGACAATTAAAGAGCATTCTCAAGCGACTATTTTTCATCCAAATTACTTTTCAGGCCCTCCTTTCAGGCACGTAAGATGTGTGCTCATCAATAAACCAAATATACAGATTCCTTCCTCGGCCCACCAATACTGCAGTTTCCACACAAATCCCCCAGCCAGGGAAGTGGGAAGCACTAACCCAGCTTCTGGAATGCCACAGATAACAGGGAAAATGTGAGCAGTCCTTGCTAACGGGATTGGAGCTGTTTGGTTTAACATGGCTGTATTTATGTATTGTTAGTGCAATTTGCCGAAGCTGTTTCCTTGCTTGCAAAAGTCTGGGTTTAGCAAATATTGGCTGGTTAACTATGTTGTTACTTAGCAACCCTAATTGGATTTCAAACGGGAGATTTTGTTTTGGAAATATTACCTGTATCTCTTAGCACTGCGAAATCAGCCCCTGCAGACAAACCCAATCAGCTCTGCTCCATCCACGGGGGTTTCTCCTGGTTTGCAGGCTCTGAGGACAAGAGCTGACACCTTCCCTCCTCCCCCGGCCCAGACCTGCCATATTTACCAGCAGTTGGAATTCCAAGCTCCTGCTGCAGCCTCCAGCTCGAGTGGCCTCCGTGGCAGCCCCTGGTGACACCAGGGCACGGTGGCAGTCATGGAATCACAGAATCCTTCAGGTTGAAAAAGCCCTCTAAGATCAAGTCCAACCCTTCCCCCAGCACTGCCAAGGCCACCACTAATCCATGTCCCCCCGTGCCATATCCACATGGCTTTTAAATCCCTCCAGGGATGGTGAATCCACACTTCCCTGGGCAGCTGTGCCAGGGCTGGACAACAGTGAAAAAATTTTTCCTGATATCCAACCTGAACCTCCTCTGGCACAACTTGAGGCCATTTCCTCTTGTCCTAGCACTTGTCCCAGCTCAGCTGCTGGGCACCTCTAGGTGGCTCTAGGCCAGACTTAAATGGAGCTGCTGGGCCACTGGCAGAGGTTCCAGTTGAGGAAGAAGAGCAGGGAAGGTGCTGCATCCCATCAGCCCGGGGCTTCTGCTGCTGGAGGCACCAACATGTTCCATGGGCCTTGCAGGGTCTGGAAGATGGGATGGAGTTTCTTTTCCCCAGGCTCCCTCTCCCCTTTCTCCATGTCCTTCTGGAGGCAGGATAGACCAGACCATGACCAAGGGATGCCCAAAGGTGCAGCCTACAACTGCCTGGGCAGGGGCAGAGGAGGGGCAGAGACTGAGCTCTGCTCTGGGGAGACCAGGGACAGCAGCCAGGGAATGGCTGGAGCTGTGTCAGGGCAGGCTCAGGTTGGATCTCAGGCAAAGGTTCTTCCCCCAGAGGCTGGTTGGGCACTGCCCAGGCTCCCCAGGGCAGTGGACACAGCCCCAAGGCTGCCAGAGCTCCAGGAGGGTTTGGATGATCCTCTGGGGCACAGGGGGTGACTCTGGGGGATGTTCCTGTGCAGGGCTGAGTGTTGGACTGGATGGTCCTTGTGGGTCCCTTCCAGCTCATCCTATTCTGGGATTCTTTGCTGCCCATCCTTCTGCAGCTCTAAGCCCCCAGGACGGGGAACTGCTGTTTGAGGCACCGTGAGAACCCCGGCAGAGCTTTCCATGTCTGGGGAGCTTCATTTCTGGAAGGCAGCTGATGGTCTGCCATTTAGTGCTGCTGAATGGGTAAGCCATCATTAAGCCAAGCATGAAGCCAATTACAGCCTCCAAATCATTCACAGCAGCACAACATTCCCACTCCAGCCATGGGCTGGTGCCCGCAGGGGATGAGCAGTGATGGTGCCCCGGGCCCTGCTCGAGGGCTGGGAGCACTCCTGGTCCTCCCACCTGCACTGGGAGCCACAGAACAGCTCCAAGGAGGCCCAGCAGGGACTTCAGTCCCACAGGGCTCAGGGATTTGGGGTTTATTCAGGATGGATGGTTTCCCACAAAGCCCTTTATCTCTGCAGAGACACCAATGGCCAAACAATTAAAGAGATGTTGATGTCCTTGTGCAGCACTGAGGGAGGAGAGGCAGTTCCAGGGAAGTGCCAGCCTGCAAACCAGGCTTTTTGTGCTCTGGAGATGTTAATCTGCATTTTCAGGACGAATGAAGCAGTGTTTTCCCTGAGGGCTTCGGGGTGTGGGACTGTGGGAGGACGTGTGGGCCTCAGCCCCACACAGCAACGGGATGAGACCAATCCCCACCATGGCACCCACAGAGCTGGGTCATCAAATACAGCCTGCTCAGGTCCAGGCACCTCCCTCCTTCCTCCAAACTCATCAAGGGATGCTGGACCAAGGCACAAACTCCATAACGTGGCCAGACTCAGCTGTGAGGAGACGGGTTTGGCCCTAAACCCAACTGGGTTTTCTCAGTAGGAAAAAACTGGGGTGAGTTTTTTGGAGCAAAGTGTTTTCCAGCCACACAAATGCCACGTGAGCCATGCTGAATCCAGAGAATCATGTAGGGTGGAAAAGCCCTCTAAGACCATCAAGTCCAACCATTCCCCCAGCCCTGCCAAGGCCACCATGAACCCATGTCCCTAAGTGCCACATCCATGTGGCTTTGGAATCCCTTCAGGAATGGTGCCTCCACCACTGCCCTAAGCATCCTGTTCCATGCCTGACCACCCCTTCCACGAAGAAATTTTTCCCTGATAGTCAATCCAGTTTATTTTCACGATGGTTTGGAGGTTTCCAGTCCGATGCTAGGCCAAGTTTAGGTTGGCACATCAAGCCTGGAAAATGAGATATAGACTTTCTGGACTCTTGTGTCCCAAAGGAGTTCTCATTTCCCCTCATGGTAACTCTACAAACCCTTGAGACTAATCCAGGAGACGACAGCTTGGGATACTCCTTCCCAGCAAAAAGGGTCTCTCCAGGAGCTTTGGTGAGAAACTCCAAAGCAGGGGAAGATAAATGAAAGGAGAAACAAAATCATCTCCATTGAGCCCTCTCATTCTGAGCCAGGCCAGGAAAATGCCATGGATACCTTCTTGGAGTCGGAAACAAAGCTGGTGGCAACTGTGAAAGGCTCTTTCCTTCAGGTGGAACCAGACCACGTGTTTGGAGGGGAAACAGGCAGGGAAAAGCAACCTTGTTCTGCTGAAAATTTAAATGAGAGTAGATTTATTTTGTCTTTGTTCCAGACCTCAGGAGATGGTGTTGACTTACGTGTTGGAAAACCAATCCCTGCAAACAGCAACTCGGAATTGTTGTGTTAAACCCGCCACCTGCCCCCAAAGCCCTCGAGCAAACGAAAACCTCACAGAAGCTGCTGATTTTTTCTTGACTCAACCCCCCCCAGCCTGTTTGACAGGTTCCAGATGCATTTTCCAGCGGTTTTCCAGCTTTTCTGTTGCTGCTGGGTGCTTTCAGCAAACGGAATGTTGAAGAAGAGCAGCGCAGAGAGGGAAAACATTTCTCCGATAAAACTCAGCTTTCGACTGAAAGTTGTCATTTCCACCAGGATTAAGCTACAATTATCTGGCATCTCTTTTAACTGGGAATTAAAGAGCATGCTGAATAGAAATGTTGTTGTGTTCTGTTTGAACACCCACGGCCCAGAGAACATCCTTTATCTTGAAACATTAGTTTTACCTGATATTATTTTACCTCCCAACCTGTGCCTGGTTGCAGCGGAGGCTTTTGATGGCTGTGATAGCTGCCAGTCGAGCTCAGACAGAGGCAATTTTAAGCTCTTCAAATGATCCTGTTTCAGAAGTTCTTAAAATTAGAGAATGAATCATAAACTCACAGAATAGTTTGGGTTGAGAAGATCATCAAATCTACCCCCTGCCATGGGCAGGGACACCTTCCACCAGCCCAGGTTGCTCCAAGCCCCGTCCAACCTGCCCTTGGACACTTCCAGGGATCCAGGGGCAGCCACAGCTTCTCTGGGCAACCTGTGCCAGGGCCTCCCCACCCTCACAGGGAAGGATTTCTTCCCAATATCCCACCTAACCCTACCCTCTGGCAGTTTAAAGCCATTCCCCATTATCCCATCGCTAAATTCGTGGCAAAAACTCCTTCTCCAGCTTTCTTGTTCTTTCTTGGGAGTGCCATGAAAATATGCAAATACAGCATTGATTGGCATTCACTGGGAAGCACAAAAGTAATGAGAATATCTGGGGAAAGATGAAAACCATTCACAGATTGAAAACTGATGAGGCAAGAGAAATTTTAGCTGGCCAGAGGAGGAACTTGGGGAATTGTATGTTAAAGAGCAGGTAAAAGTTTTGGTTGAACATCTGGTTGGACCACTGAGTGATTAGGGAGATAGGATGTGTACAGGCTGGAAGAGAATAATTAACACTATACTGGACTGAGTTAAGAGTGTTCATGCTACTGTTACTTTATTTTAATCTTTGGAATGTGTAAGATTAGTTGAATTCAAAGGAAAAAAGAGTATTTCTGTTTTTGGGAAGACAGGAGTTGGACTTCCATGAGCCTTCCAGCTCAGGATATTCTATGATATGAAAGAACAACTTTCAAGAGAAGGAGGGAGGCTCTGTGCACAAACTCTGCCTTTGCAGCCCCATCTACATTCAGCTCAGCTTCCCAGTGACCCTGCTCGGCAACAATTCCATATATTCCCACAATTAAACAACAGTTGAACTCGTGTTAATAGCAATGGAACAATTATCTGAGACAGCCATTCACTGCATAAGCAAAGCTGTATCAGCAAGAGTCAATCTTGGTGCAAATAAAGACTTAGCCTTGCAGAGGAAGCGAGGGAAAGCTCCAATGTGAGGGATAAAGATTCTTTACTTTACTGGAGGTTCCATAAAATCAGCACATGAACAATATATTGGATGGCAGAAACAAGTATCTACTGAAAATTGGTTGTTTAATTGTAAACCTTGTGACTATTTCCACTGCAAAAAAAAAAAATCTTTAGTGTTCTGGGACTGCAGAGAGGAATTTGCCTGGTCCTGGTGTCAAAAATATCCTTATAGTGGTGGAGCTTTGTGTGGGAAATGCAGGAGCAGCACAACAGAGTGACAATGGAGGGGGGGAGGAAGGGAAGGCTCTTAAGGTCCTGATTTATTCTTACAGCTAAATGCAAGAGACATTCCTTGCATACCAGGAAAATTTAGAAATTAACGAGGAGGGGGCTTATTTTATAGGAAATTTCATAGCAGCATAAAATCCCAGAATGTTTTGGGTTGGACCTTAAAACTCATCTCCTTCTACTCCCTGCCATGGGCAGGGACATCTTCCACCAGACCAGGCTGCTCCAACCTGGCCTTGACCCTTTCCCCTTCCTGTTCCTGTTCCCTCTGATGGCAAGGGCAAAGAAAAAAAGAACATTTGATCAGATCTTCTGAATTAGGAAAGTGCCCAGAGAGGCTGTGGCTGCCCCACCCCTGGGAGTGCCCAAGGCCGGGTTGGAGCAACCTGGGCTGATGGAAGGTGTCCCTGCCCATGGCAGGGGGTGGCACTGGATGGGCTTTGAGGTCCTTTCCAAGCCATTTCATGATTCTATGGTTGCATAAACGTTGTGCTGGGGGGGAGACCCTGCAGCTGATTCCAGAGGAGAGAACACCAGCGGGTTCCAGAGGAGCTGTCGCTTCCCCAGCTGGGTTCTGCCTCTGCATGGTCCAGGAGGGGCTTTTCTTATTACATGTCTCACCTTTTCTTCTAATAAAGCTCATTGTTCATTCCCAGCTGAAAGAAGACACAATAAAAGTGATGGCAGGAAATTGCAGGCGAGCTGGGGTTAAGAGAGACAATAACAAAAAACTGCTTTTCCAGGGGAATCGCCAAGCCTTGGGTAGCTCATGCTAAAGAGGGCTTTGAAATCAGCAAGAGAATTAAAAATATTGAGATCAGCTAAAACATTCCTTTCCTTTGCACATCAAAGAGGATACCCACAGGGACAGATTTGCTGCCATGGAATAATTTTCACCCCCTTTTTACCAGAAAAGTGAAAGTGTTTGGTGCTTCTCCCCCCCCTCTCTTTAGCAGGAATTCGCTGTGCAGGGGGAAATTACCTTTCTGTGCTCCTGAGAAAAATCTCCTACTAATGTAAGGCAGTTAAAACACAGGGCTCTCCTCCTGGATGTGGGGGGAACAGGTCTGCAACCCATTAGCCATGTCAGAGAGACGGGTGGAATGGGAGAAGGATGAATCTGCCTCCAAAAACCAGCTGACAAGGCTGAAACGTTGAGTCCAGCAGCCCAGCTTAGCCCACAGGTAGCCCAGGGTTCTCCAGCTGGGTCCAAACCACCCACTGATGGGTTTGCAGTCTGTGCTGGTGTCACATTCCCGAAGAAAAACAAGGCTGAATCCAAGGAAAACCTGCCCCGAGCGCTGCAGTGGGGGATTGAGGTGTGATGGAGCATGACAAGCATCCCAAAGCTCAGCAGCAGGGCCTGGTCACACTCACTTGAGCTTGGAAAAAAAGCTTTTAGGGGTTCTTTGGAACTCAAAGCCAGGAAGGAAAATTTGCACATGCAGGATTGCAGCAGGTCTGTGAGAATGGTCCCTATGCCTGGAATAGGGGCTGTATTAATAAACTGGATAAAATGAAGTATAACTCTGCCATAAGCAAAGCATTCCCTCCCTTGCTCATGACCTGCCAGGATATTCTTTACTTTTCCTTGCTGAAAACCTGTTTTTACAGCAAAATCTGGTTGAAAACTAGGCTTTGTTCCAGAAAAAAGTTAGTTCCCAGGGAGTTCCTTCCCAGTTCCTGGGAGGAGTGGAAGATTTGGGGTGCAGGCACCTATTTGTGCCGTGAAACTGCAGAATTCCTGCAAATCCCGCGGCAGGAAGCTGGCTGGAATCCCTCAGCTTGGCTGCTCTCCATCAGCCCTTCCCTCATCCATGACTTCACGCTGGGGTTTTCTCCCCTTCTTTCCTGTCCTGCTTCCCATCTCCTTCCTGCCTTTTGGGGTTGGCTCTCAGGCAGTTTTGGGGCCGAGCCCCCGGATCCGGCCCAGATGTGGCTGCTGGGCCCCGGGAGGTTGGTGTGTGGCTTGGTGGGCCCTCAAAGCCTCATCCAGCACGTCCCTGAGCCCTATAAAAGAAGAAGCGAGCGCCGGTGCCGTGCTCTGACACAAACCAGACAGCCCCGGCTGTTCCCTGGAATCCAGGCTCACACACAGATTGGCTGTGCCTGGCGCAGCCACCCCGGCTCCCTGTGCCTCCCTGCTCCTGCAAATCACTGGGATTGACTGAACAAACGAGCTGTCAGGCCCAGGGCAGCACGTTCCTGCTCCCCTCGGCCCCACCGTGCGCTGGGGTGGGCTGGGAGGGAATGAGGGGTTTGTGTGTGGGCTGGAGGGGCTCAGCTTGGGATTTGGGGTCCGTGATGTGGAATAACGGAGTTGTTGAGGTTGGAGAAGACCTCCAAGATCATCAGCCATTCCCCCAGCACTGCCAAAGCCACCATGAACCTGTGTCCCCAAGTGCCACATCTGCACTGCCTTTAAATCCCTCCAGGGGTGGGGACTCCACCACTGCCCTGGGCAGCCCCTTCCAACACCTGACAAGCCTTTCCAGGAAGGAATTTTCCCTAATATCCAATCTAAACTTCCCTTGGCACATCCTGAGGCCGTTTCCCCTTGTCCTGTCCCTTGTTCCCTGGGAGCAGAGCCCGACCCCCCCCGGCTCCCCCCTCCTGTCAGGGACTTGCAGAGCCAGAAGGTCCCCCCTGAGCCTCCTTTTCTCCAGGATGAGCCCCCCCCTCCCTCAACTGCTCCTGCTTCCCCACCTCCGTTCCCTTCCCCGGACACGCTCCAGTCCCTCAATGTCTTTCTTCTCCTGAGGGGCCCAGAACTGTCCCCAGGATGGAGGTGCCTCAGCCATGCCCAGCACAGGGCACAGACACTGCCCTGCTCCTGCTGCCACACCAGTGCTGGGACAAGTGAGGTGCCCTTGGCCTTCTTGCCCACCTGGGCACACCCAGCTCAAGCTGGTTCTCAAAACATCTGGACAGGGCTTGCGAACCTCAAGCTGTGCTCCTCACCCGTGGTGGTGGGGGCAGCAGGGCAGGTCCTGCTCGATGCCCCCGTGATGAAGCTTCACTTCATTCCTCTCCAAGTCTGCCCCATTGTGGTTCAAGGCCACTCTGCCGTGGCAAGGGCTGAAGAGGGAACAAAGCTGGACTTGTAGAGCCCTTGGTCTTTTGGACACACACCTGCTGTCCCCAAGGGAATGTCCTGGTTTGCTCCAAAGTCCCTGTTTCGAGCCGCGAGCGAACCCAGCCAGGACTGGACCTTTCAGGGCTGTGCCCACCCTGCAAAGCCCCTCAAGGAGGCACAGAGGAGGCAGGGGGACATGGTGACACACCTGCCTTCTTCCCAGCCCTCAGAAGAGTTATGGCTAAGCTCTGTTTCCCCCCCATGTCCTTCTACCCTGTCCCTTTTCCCTGTCCTCCCCCTCTGCCCCGTGCCCACCGAGCACTGCTGCTGCTCCTGTTTTCCTGCCCCCAGAGACACCAGTTCCGCAGCATCACGGCCAGAGCCGCTAATTAAATTGTTCTAAAATCCAATAAAAATGCTTTATGAGACTGTCTGTCATTGGCAAAGGTTTAGGGAAGAAAATTAGGCTCCTCCAAAGGCAAAGCATTAAAAAAAAAGCCCGTCCTCCCTCATTAGACCCTCGATGTAATTCACTGGAAGTGGTTTCTGGGTGCTACAAATTGCAACTGCTCCAGTGGGACCAGTTTCCCAGTGCAGGGCTGGTGGGGAGGGCAGGGGACTTCTTTTTTTTTTTTTGCTGAGTATTCATGTGTTTTCTCCTCTCCCTGCCCTGAATGACAACACAATCTCAGGCGCAGGCTGGGATGGACAAACCAGAGTGGTTTATAGATTTTCTCATTCCCCAGCCAGCGCCAGAGAGTGTCAGTAATGCAACCAATTAAGAGGATTAAAAGCCATATTTTTTATTTATTTTTTGATGATGGCAACACTATGGCTGGGATCAAGGTCCCCACGCTGTCCTTGTCCCAGACAACTCAGGGATTGATTCATCCGGGGGATTATTGCTCCCCCAGCTCTCAGGGAGAGGCCAAGGTCTCCTGTAGGTGTTCCCAGTCCCAGGAATGCTGTGTTCTACCTCGTTTTCTACCTCTGGAGCCTCAGAGAATGCACAATTATTCACACAGAGGGGAAGAGCATCTCTGACGACATCTGTGCTCCCGCTCTGGGCCTTGGCATTTGCTGGAAACGCTTCCAAATGGAATTCCCTCTTGCCTGGCTGGCTTGGGAGGGGGGATGGCTGGGAAGACTTAAGAAAAACAGCTGTCACGAGGTTTATGATGTAAATACTCCAAGCAGGCCAAATACTCTGTAATTTTTCTTAATTATGCAAATAGGAAAGAGAAGAAACTGTGAGGGAGCACATTTCCCACCCAGGGCACGGAACCATTCCCAGCGTGGAGGCTGAAAGGATCGACCCAGACCCACGAGGTGGAAGCTTCCACCCCATATTTTGCCACTCGTGCTGATGGAATGGCACCTCCAGAGGGGAGATGTCCCAGAACCAGCCAGATGTTCTGGTGGCCCCTGTTGATTCAGCTCAAGGTGGGGCTGACAGAGGAGAGCCCAGCCAGGGGGTCCCTGTGCTGCCCCAGCTCTTTGATCGCCTCATCCAGGCAGGAGATGGGAACCTGAGAGAAAAGAGTCTCCAGGAAGACTCACTTCATCTCCCAGGGGTTTCAGTCTGCTCCCTGTAGGAATTTGGATGCAGGGTCACCCCTCTGAATGCTCTGGGAAAAGCTGCTGAAATCAAGGCGAGCGCCGAAGGCCTTTTGTTCAGCGAATCCCCCGCTAGGAGAGACTCTGCTTTTATTCCAAAGACTCAGCAATTTGGGTTGGTTTAACCTTTTCCAGGCTTCCCGTGACAATAGCACAGATGAGCTCTAAAGCCTCCTCAAGAGCACAGGTTGGAGCCGGAGCCTCGGGGGGAGGGAGAAGGAACCACGTCAAACCCAAGGAGCCGATGCCGTCACTGCCAGACGTGATTTGGTTGCCAAACCCCCCCTGACACATCCTGCTGAGGCAGAGCTGGTTTTGCTGTGCTGCTGCACGTCCTTGTCCTGAGCAGAGGCTGCTCCAGAGGCTTTTGGGGCCATGGAATTCCACCCAAAGCCATGGCACGTGCCGGGCAACACGGAGATGGGAGGACGGGCAACAGGAGGTCAGCAAAGGAACAGGAACAACCAGCACGGGTGGAAGGGGGACAACCCAACCCTCAGGGCTGTCCCAGAATCCCAGAACGTGCAGAGTTGGAAGGGACCCACAAGGATGATCCAGCCCAACCCTCGGCCCTGCACAGGAACATCCCCAACAGTCCCCCCCTGTGCCCCAGAGGATCATCCAAACCCTCCTGGAGCTCTGGCAGCCTTGGGGCTGTGCCCACTGCCCTGGGGAGCCTGGGCAGTGCCCAACCAGCCTCTGGGGGAAGAACCTTTGCCTGAGATCCACCCTGACCCTGCCCTGGCACAGCTCCAGCCATTCCCTGGCTGCTGTCCCTGGTCCCCACGGAGAATGTGTCCCACCACCCTGTTGCCATCACGATGTCCCCTGTTACAGAGCCAGTTCTCAACCTGTGATGGGACTAAAGCCCAAATCCAGCTCGGGGCGGTGCTACCGGGTTCACCACCTCCCCTGAGGAGCCAAAGCTCCCCCCAGGCTCCCCGGGCTGGAACGTGGGGCTGGAATTACCCGGGATAGCAGGGGCAGGGGCTGCTCCGCGGGGCAGGGCAGCGTTCCTTTGATGTTGGAACAACAAAGGCGGGCGTGAGAGAGAGAAAGGTGATTTAAGTGCCGGGAACAGCAGGATGCATTTCAAACGCAGCATCAACAGCTTTGAAGATCAATTCCTCCCGAGGAAGCAAACTGCTCTTCCCGGGCTCCTCCAGCACCCCCAGTCCTGCTCTCCCGCTTCCACAGCCTCTGTTAAACACAATCCTCGGGAAGGGGCTTCTCCCCGGCTTGGATGGAGCTCCACAGCTCCCTGGGGAGCACGGTGGGAGGCTCGGGCTGCTCCTGCCCTTCGAGCTGCTCTGATGCCTCTGAGCAAAGGCAGGAGGAAGGGCAGGAATTGTTCCCGGGTCACAGCAATTGTTCCCCTGTCCCCAGGGCCCCGAGGGGAACAGGGACACTCTAAAAGCAATGACAGAGCAGGTGGGGAATGTGCTCCTAAGGTGGATCCAGAGGGAGAGAAGGGAACTGAGGAAGGAGAAGGGAGGAGACCCCCAGCACCCCAAGGACACGTGGCCACTGCTGGGGGGAAAGCTCAGCTCTGCCGAGAGTCACAGCAGGATTATTTCATTGTCTGGATTCCCAGCATCAGGAAAACCCCATTGTGTGGTTTTTAACCAAAAGCTGTCTGATTTTTATCCGAGGCTCCCGTTCTGCATCCTCGGGAGTCCCAGAGCTGGGGCTTGGGAGCAAACAGGGAATGCTTTCACTGCCTCAACCTTTGTTAACACTCACTCACATCACCTCCTTCAGATCCACCTTAATGGAATTGGCTTTTTTCTGGAACAGTTCCTTGAAAGGGAAAAAAAAATAAACAACCTGTTCTTGTGTCAATGTTTTCTAAGCAAAATATTTTGAGGTTTCTGCTTTGGTTTGTTTGCTTTGTGTGAGCTTTTAAATCAGACACAATTAACACAAAAAGGAGCGAGATCTTGTAGCTGTCATGAAACACTTCAGTTTCCCCTCTTCAGCTGCTAAATATTAATACCTGAAAGTAATCTACCCCTCCCTCCACTGCATGTTTGCTTTGAAAAATCACCAGCAAGCTTAAAAAAGCCCCTTGGAGCTGCCCAGGGAGCTCCCCTTGCCCAGCTCCCCCACCCTGCACCCACACCTTGGTGGGGACCCCGAGCCAGGTTTACACTCCCCCAGTTGCATCATGTTTTAGTGGTTTCTTATTTGGGTTTTCCTGCAGAGCAGCCCATTCCAGCTCCTTGCAATGAAGCCAAATCAACTTTATTGGATTTGCATTCCTGATCTGTCAGGATTGGGTGTTGGTTCTGGGAGACGGAAGGGTAGGAAGGGATGGTGTGTTTGATTTTCATGAGGACAGGGGGAAAGGTATAAAAGGTATAAAATTCATTTCTCTGTTTCACAGCCCCTTCCAGCTGTGAAGGATTCCTTCCTTCCTTCCTCCCTCCCTCCCTCCCTCCCTCCTTCGTTTCCTTTCCTCTCCTCCCAGGAAAAATTCCAGCTGGCAGGGAGATCATGGAGTCATGGAATTATGGAATGGTTTGGGTTGGAAGGGACCTTAAAGATCATCTCATTCCATCCCCTGCCATGGGCAGGGACACCTTCCACTATCCCAAGTGTCTCCAAGCCCCATCCAACCTGGCCTTGGACACTTCCAGGGATGGAGAAAGGCTTATCCAAAGAGAAGAGTGGAAGGAATGATGGGAGAGAACAGTGACCAGCTCTAGTAAGGTTTTTAAAAACCCCACCAGCCAATCTCCAGCTGAGTTGGCCTTGTACAACCCAGCCATGGAATCACCGGGGTTGGAAAAGCCCTCTAAGATCATTGAGTCCAACCATGCAAGGCCACCACTGACCCATGGCCCCAAGTGCAATGTCCATGTGGCTTTTAAATCCCTCCAGGAATGGTGACTGCACCACCTGGACACTTCCCTGGGCAGCCAGGGTCACCCTGTGCCCAAAGTGCTCCATGACACCCAGTGAGTGTAAGGTGCCATCCTGCAATGTGCCACCTCCCTGTCCCAGGGACACCTCAGTGCTGGAGGAACACGGGGATTTCCTCATGGATTTTCTGACTTCCACACAAATCCCACTTTATTTCAGTGCTCCCACTCCCAGGGCCCCAACATTCCATGTGCACAGGACCTTGCTGTGATTCCTCATCCCAGCAGTCTCCATGGCAACCCGGCCCATCACAGGGCTCCACATTCCCAAGGTCATGGAGCAAAGTGGGAATGGGAGCCTGGAAAAGAGGGATGCTGCTGGATCCATTCCCTTTATTAGGCTGCTACAAATGGCTACGTGGGAAGGGACCTTAAAGCCCATTTCTTTCCACCACTGACACCTCCCACTATCCCAGGTTGCCCAATCTCCATCCAACCCAGCCTTGAACACCTCCAGAGATGAAAATCCCTGGGCAAAAAGTCTCTGCAGCCCTTTCAAAGCACGTGGGTGCTGGGTTTTTGCAGAAAATTGGGGTTATGAGGGCTTGGCTCCCTCTTCTCTCCCAGCTCATCATGCACATCAAAGGCTGAAGCTGTTTGGAAACAAATGTGCCACTGGGTTTTCTTTCCTGGCTTTTTTTCCTCCTCCTTTACAAGATGAATCTCTTCCACCTGTGCCAGATGTTGTGAGCATGACTAAGAGGGACTGTTTTAATTGTCTCCTCTTATGGGCTCCCTATTTAAAATCACCAGGTTCATTTATTCTGCCTTTTCTGTCTACTTGGAATTGCAAAAGGTCAATATTTTCCCCCTGTCCCATGTTTCTCATTCCAATTGCAAGCAAGTAGTGGAGGGGATCTTTTTTCCTGATTCTGGAGGGGGGGGAAGCTCAAGCCTATAAAAAATGCTGAAGCCTGTGGGAAGAGAAATGACCCACCAAGGCAAATAATGCATTTCAGAACCCTGGAAACCCTCTCCTCGAGCTTCCCTATGTGTTCCTGGCATCCTGAAGGATTGTCAGGGCCTGGTTTGCCAGGATGGCACTGCTGGAGCGTGGGATGGGTGTCACACACCCACTAAGGCTCAACACCAATGTCCCCATGTCCCACGAGCCTTGTGCTGCTGCTCCTCACTCCGTGGTCACTGCCAACCCCAGACACCATCCCTGGGGCCCCAAACCCTGTGGAACAACCGGGATTTGCTGCCTGTGCTTGGGAAGAGTGACCAGGACAGCTGAGAGAACCTACCAAGGAGGGCTGGGAAGGGAGGAGTGAGGGAGCTCCCCAGTGAGTCATAGACTCATAGAATCATAGAATCATAGACTCATAGAATCATAGAATCAGCTGGGTTGGAAGGGACCTCTGAGATCATCAAGTCCAACCCTTGATCCAACCCCGCTGTGGTTCCCAGCCCATGGCACTGATGCCACATCCAGTCTGTCCTTAAACACCTCCAGGGATGGAGAATCCACCACTTCCCTGGGCAGCCCATTCCAATGGCTGAGCACCCTCTCTGCAAAGAAATTCTTCCTAATATCCAACCTAAACCTCCCCTGGCACAGCTGAAGACCCTGAGCCCTCTTGTCTTGCTGAGAGTTGCCTGGGAAAAGAGACCAACCCCCCCCTGGCTCCCCCCTCCTGTCAGGGAGTTGCAGAGAGTGAGGAGGTCTCCCCTGAGCCTCCTCTTCTCCAGGCTGAACAGCCCCAGCTCCCTCAACCTCTCCTCACAGCACTTGTGCTCCAGTCCCTTCCCCAGCCTCGCTGCTCTCCTCTGGACCTGCTCCAGGACCTGCCCAAGCCCAGCCTAACCCACCCAGTCAGACGGTTGTAACTAATCTGGGCTCTTCCCTTCCCTCCAAGGAGCTGCTCCTCCCAGGGCCTGCTGTGGCTCAGTCCTGGAATGGGGCCTGTTCCAGCTGCTTCCAGACCAGGATCATTGTCCCCCCACTTGCAGCGTCCCAGAGGTGCCGAACACGGATGAGCTGATCCTGCAGGGATCCCTGGGCCCTCTGGGAGCAGCTCCTGCGTGCCCTGGGCTCTCTCTGCACTTGGTGGAACACCCACACTGGCTCATCCTGCAGCTCTTGGGCCACGGGGAACACGAAGACACGGCTGAAAGCCAGAGGAGCTGTAATGCTGAGAAATTCCCTGCAGAACATTTACATCCCTCTGGCACTGAAATGTTGGATATTCCCATTATTGCTGAAGCCAGGCAGTGAAATACCACAGTTCAGGTGCCAAGCAGGTATGAGATAAGCTTAAAAAACGTGATTTTTTAAGAAAAAATACTCGGACTGGGCTCCTTTTATTTGCTTTCTGGTGCCAGAGCACCCAGACTGCCTGTGGAAAGGACTCCAGAATCATGGGCAGCCAAAGATCAACACCATGGAATTACTCAACTTGGAAAAGCCCTCTAAGATTGTTGAATCCAACCACTCCCCAGCACTGCCAAGGCCACCATGTCCCCAGAGCCCACATCCACACGGCTTTTAAATCCCTCTGGGAATGGTGACTCCACCACTGCCCTGGGCAGCCCCTTCCAGTGCTTGACAAGCCTTTCCAGGAAGGAATTTTCCATAATACCCAACCTGACCCTCCCTGGCACAGCCTGAGGCCGTTTCCCTTTGGCCTGTCCCTTATTCCCTGGGAGTAGAGCCCGCCCCCCCCCCCCCCCCCCCCCCCCCCCCCCCGGCTCCCCCTCCTGTCAGGTCCCTCCTGAGCCCTCTTTTCTCTGTGGAACCTCGAGCTCCATGGATGGGTGTGGGTGAATCCCACTTAGCAGCACGTGGCCTGTGAGACCCCCAAAGAGAGCCAGGGGAGGAAGAGGAGCTGCAGAGACAGCAGTGCCAATGTGCTTTGCCAGAGCAACTCAGGAGAGGAATTCCAGGGTATGAAACCAGTTTCCATCCATTTGTTCCCATTCCACAGCCAAAACACCCCAGTTTATAGTATCATAGAATATCCTAAGATGGAAGGGACCCACAAGGATCATCGAGTCCAACTCCTGGCCCTGCACAGACACCCCAACAATCCCACCATGCCCCCTAATTCATGCTCCTGGAGCAGTTCCCTTCCCAGCTGGAGCACTGATGGAAGGGAGGCCTCGGAAGCAGGATTAAAGAGCAGATTATGGAAGCTTTGAGCTCGTGCTGCAGGAAGGGGTTAAGTGACACCAGTGAGTGATGTGAATCATTAGAGGCAGTGGGTGGCTCCTATAGCTGGGAGAAGAGCCTCTGCAGCCCACGGCCACGGGGGCTGAATGCCAAGGATCTGCCCCCCTTTCCCAGGGGAGCATCCCCGTGGCACCAGGGCAGGCCCACGCTGAGCTCCCCTGCTGCAAACACCCCCCTGAGCTCTGGGACCCCCCTGTGCTGGGAACCCACACTTACCTTTGGTTCTCCCAACTCTCGGTGCTTGAAGGTGCTTCCCAGCAGGCCTGAAGGGAGGGACCAGCTGCTGGAGCTGCCTGTCTCCAAATACAGGAGCCCCAAAAAGCAGGTTTACCTGGAGGTCTAACTTTGAGGAGAAAATGTAGGTGAGCCTGAGCCACCTTCAGAGAATCCCAGACCCATGGAATGGTTTGGGTTGGGAGGGACCTTAAAGCTCATCCTTTTGGGAAAGGTCTGGGAAGAGATCTGGTTGCTCTCAGAGGCCAGGAAAACTTCAGTGCTAAAAGGTGCCTCCCTTGTCTTTCAGCAAATCTCTGTTTCTATGGACATGTGGTGTTCTGCTTTATCCCCACATCCCCTGGGGAAGGCCCAGGTGCTGTATCACACAATCCCTGCTCCAAGCCCTTCTCCAACAGCTGCTGCCTGAAGCAGGTGGCACAAACCAGGGGATGGCACCCAAATGATGGACTCTTGGGAGGAGCCTGGGTCCAGAAGGCTGACTGTGGAAAACTCTCAGGGGGGGTGGATCCTCCAGGGACCTCTTGGAACGGGCTGGGCTCCTCTTCAGAGCCCCAGCAGGAGCAGGAGGTGGAACCAGGGCACTTCCCAGTGTTTGCAGGGTGTCTTGTACACGCTCTTTGATCCCTGAGCAGAACATCTGCTGGGAATGTGTGGGTGCTGTGCCTCCGGATCCTGCTGAGCTCCTGCTGCAGAGCCGCTTCCAGCAGCTCTCCTGCATCCCTGCCAGGTAGGAGCACTTTGGCTCCACACTTCGGCTCCACACTTCAGCTCCACACTTCAGCTCCACACTTCCTTGGCTTTGCCTCGCTGGGACAAGGTGGGAACCTGCACTCTGCAAGGGTTTTCCAAAGCTTTTCCACGGCAGGGGAATTGCCAGCCCCGGAGCCCTGGACAGCGGAGTGAAGAGCAGAGCAGGGTGACTTTAGGGATGAGGATTTGGTGCTGCCCAGATGGATGAGCCAGTGCTGGGTGAGGAACCTCTGCATTCCAGACCCTGAGGAAGCTTGGGACAGGGCGGGTGTCCTTGATCCTGCTGTGATCCCAGGACTCGGATTCCCAACAGAGAGCTCAGCTCTGAGTAACGGGAACTCAGAAGGAACATTCCACCTCTGTGGGTGTTCCAAAAGGATGGCAGAGCTGGCCCATGTCACCTCCAGACTGTAGGGAACTCATGGAGGGTCAGCAGATGGTCACCTGCTTGTTTCCAGGCTGTGGCACAGGGAAGGATCCTTCTGAGTTCCCTTTACTCAGAGCTGAGCTCTCTGTTGGGAATCCAAGTCCTGAGATCAAACCCATCACTTCCATTCCCTCATCACTTGTTGCTCCTCATCATTCTGGTCCGGGCCAAGCAGCAGCACAGAGATGCCACAGTTTTGCCTGGAAAACCCAGAGCAGAGAGAGCAAGACATGGCCTTTGGTGGGGTGGTAACTCAGCTGTGGGGAGAAGGAGAAGGAGGAGGAGCTCCTTAGGGTCTGGAACCCAAAGATGTGAAAACCAGGCACCCACATGTTTGTGGGGCATCTTCTACTACACGATGAGAGCTGGGCTGGCTCAGCACAATCCTGGGAAAGGCACCAGCCTTGGGTGACCAGGGCAATCTGGGGAGCAAGGTTTGAGAGTCCTTCAGGAAGCAGAAACCTTCCCAGCTTCATCTCGCTGTTGGCTCAGCCAAAGGGGCCACACAAGATCCCCACAGTGCCAGGGAGGGCTTTCTCCCTGGCTTTTCACCCACTGGATTAATTGAATTTCATTTTGGCAGTACCAACAATAGAGCACAACCCCCATCCTGACAATGTTCCATGTGGAGCTGGCAGGATTTGGTTCCCATCCTTACCACAGGCTGAAATCCCTGCTCAGACATCAGGAGATACTTAAGACAAATAATGGATCCTAGTGACCAAGAAAGGACAAAGAGAGGGAATGGGAAGCAGTGAGTGCTGTACAGCCCCTGTGGCAACAATCTACCCAGTCCAGCTGTTAAAGAGAGCTGTAACCTCCTCCTGCACTTAACTGGGGTAGGACTGGCCCCAGGACCCCTCTGGGGAAGGGCAGGACCACCTCCAGGTATAGGAGCCCCAAAAAGCAGGTTTACCTGGAAGTCTAACTTTGAGGATAACAGGTAGATGAGCCTGAGCCACCTTCAGAGAATCCCAGACCCATGGAATGGTTTGGGTTGGGAGGGATCTTGAAGCTCATGCTGTGGGCAGGAACGCCTTCCACCAGCCCAGGTTGCTCAGAGCTCCATCCAACCTGGCCTGGAACACTCCTGGAAAGGTCAGGCAGATCCTGCAGTGATTTCTCTGGGGAGGAGACACGGGCTGTGCTTTATCCTGACACTGCCCCGACTCCCCAGTAGCATTTGCAGTGTGAGTCAGGGGATATTTAAACGGAGAGTTTACACAGTGAGCTCTAACAATAACCCTTCCCAGCAAAATACCAGCCCGGGGAGAGAGGCTGGGATGAGACAGGCACTCAGTGCAGCCATCCTGTCGTGCTGCTCTTCATTTACACCGTGTTTCATCTGCCCCCCCCGGGCCTGAATTAACACCTGAACCTCCAGCCCCTGGTTATGTTCCATTCCTGGAGAGAAGCGTCTACAGCTGAGAGCAAAAACGAAAGACGCCGTGTTGGATGAAATCCTGGAGACATCCTGGCCTCCCTGATACTGCACAGAGCTGCTACATGCCCAACAAATGACATTTCTGTGCTGTGGGCCACCACAGCCTGCAAGGATCATTAATTATCTGCAGCTCATCCAGGGAGCACACCGATTCCATGGCTGGTACAGGGGTTGCTGCAAACACAGGAAGGCTTGGACCAGAGGGGATCACATTCCATGATTGGATCCATTTGGTCACACTGCTTCTGGACATTTTATTGTGACACAAAGACCTTTTTTTTAAAGTCCACTTCCCAGTGGACCATACAGTTTTCCTCAGGTCTTTCACCTCACGGTGCCACCAGAGCTCACTCAGTGTGGTCTCAATGAAATGATTTGGGTTGTAACCATTTTGCTGATGTTCTGGAATTAAAATTAAGGATGTGTCAGCAGGTAACTGCTGGGGCTTCTGCCTATTTCTATGCAACAAGCCACTTGTGCTTATCAGGGGAGGGTATTTTGGAAACCCCTACAAAGAAACACTGTTCCCTCCCCCCTCTTCAGCCTCATTTTGCCCCGTCTCTGCTTCTAGGAAGTGCTTTGGCAGCTCTCAGTTCTTTGTCAGCCTAATCAGATCCACTGGGAGCTGAAAAGGAGGATTAAAGTGATGTGAGGTGCTGAGGGTTCAGCTTCCCAAGCAGCTCCTCAAGGGCCTGTGGAGAAGTCTTCTACAGCCTGATCTTCCAGACATGGGATGAATATAAATCCCAGGAGCTGCTGACTTTTCAGAGTCACCTCTGAGAGGCCCTTTCTCTGCAGACACAGCTCTGAGCAGTGGAGAGTGGAGGCTGTGGAGGAAGAAGTGAATGTGAATGTGAATGAGAAGGGCTGGCTGTGAGTGTGGAGGATGTGATGGATTGGGGAATATCACAGAGGAAGATCCAAAGGGCTGAAAGGGTAATTCTGGCTACTTACTCACTGTGTCTGCACCACTACAGCAGAAGGTGACTCTGAGGAGCCTCATGGGCCAGTCCCTGGAATGACAGAAATCATGGAATGGTTTAGGCTGGAATGGACCTCACAGCCCATCTCATTCCAACCCCCTCCCACGGGCAGGGACACCTTCCCCCAGAGCAGGTTGCTCAGGAGGGTCCATGAGAAGAGCTCTGCTGTGTGGGATGAGCTCTGTGGAGGGGCCCTGCTGGCCTTGCTGTCTGTACAGAGGCCAGGATGGCTCAGGAGCAGCGAGATCTTGTTTATGGACAACCAGCCCAGCTTTCAGCAAACCCCTCCTGGGACACAGCAGGAAAATGGGAATGTGTGAAGGATGGCCAGACTTCAGAGAGGTCCTGCTTCCCGTAACACCAAAGGCTCAGCAACAAACCTGGGAACAATTACTTCCCAAAGAGTTTGTCTCCCGGGCCCCTTGGTGTGACGAGCAGAGATCTCTCTCCTCCATCTCTGGCCACTGGCTCCTGGCTGCTGGTGCCCAGCCCGCAGAGGAACAGATGTGTGAGGAGACAGAGCCTAAAAATAAAGCTGATGAAAGCAGCATGTGGCTGCTCCTGCCAGAGTGTGCAGCACTGCTGCCTTCCTGCAAGGTGGCACCGATCCAGAGGATGTGAGAAAAGCTTGGAGACCTTCCTGGTGGGACACGCCCGGAGCGCCACAGGAACCCGCGCTTCCCCCACCAAGGGCTGTCCCCCCTCCAGACCTGCTCCAGCCCCAGAGCAGCTCCAGCTGGGCAGAGGGGATGCTCTGCAGGGGCTTCCTGCCTCCCCACACAACTGCTGTCAGCCTGGGCCAGGCCTGGCCAAGAGCAGCATCTGGCCGAGGCTGAGCCAAGCCGAGGTTTGCTGGCAGAGAGGAGCTGGGAAGAGCTGCAGCCACATCTCGGCTCCTCAACCACAGTCCCTCAGGAACAGGAGGAACCAGGACCAACCTCTGGGGTTTTACAGCAACCCACGGGATCACAGATCACACAACAGGTCAGGTTGGAAGGGGCCACCTGTGGGGTCACCTGGTCCTGCCTCCCATCCCAGAGCACATGGATTGCATCCAGATAGTTCTGGAATATCTCCAGTGAGGAGACTCCACACCCTCTCTGGGAAACCTGTTCAGTGCTCAGTCACCCACACAGCAAAAAGTTCTTCCTCCTGTCCAGGTGGAACTTCCTGGGCATCAGTTCCTGCCCATTCCTCTTATCCCGTTGCTGGTCCCCCCTGAGCAGGGCCTGCTCCATCCTCTGCCCCCTCCCTGCAGATTAGGACAACAAATTAGGACAAGGTCCCACCCCTTCCTTTGCAGGTGTTTCCCGGCAGTGCCCTGGGCTGTGCAGGGCACACAGAGCCCACCATGAGGGCAGTGTGGACAGGGTTGTTCTGTGGCTCTGCAGGTCCCTGACAGCCTGTCCGTGCAGCACAGCAGCATCCAGGGAAAGAGCCTCTCCAGGAAGGCCCCGACATTTCCTCGGTGTGATTTTTCCACCATGAGCACAACCTTGTGTAGATGCCATGAATAAATAAACTGAAAACAAGCCAATGACCTTCTCCCCCCTCCAGCTCTCCTGCTTTCCCTTCTCCCGGGGAACCAGAGGAGAAAACAGACCACACAAAGCAGTTGAGTTGCTCACGGCACTACTGGGGGGTGTTCAGATGGGAGGTGTTGGGAACACATGGAGCCAACTGGATCATGAAACGTAGCAAAGCACTGCATTCTGCCAGCATCCAAAATCCAGGGGGTAAATCACCGCCTGGAACTGCCTGCCCTGCCCAAAGCTCTTGAGGACATGAAGCAGGAGCTCACTGGTGGTTGCCATGTGCCCAGCTCCAGTGAGAAGGTCAACATCCAGCTGGATGGTCTCTGCTTCCTTCAGCCCCAAAGGAAGTTTTGAGCAAGATCAAAAGGCTAGAGGAGAAGAGGAGGACAACAGAGGACACAAAAGGACAGTGTGACACATGCCATCCCTTTCTTCCTTTCCGGGCAGCTCATTGTCCTTCCACATTTCCATCCACCAAGGTGGGAAGGACCTGAAGGACCTGAAGGGGGCTTATGGGAAAGGACTTTTCACCAGGGCACGGAGTGACAGGACAAGGGGGAATGGCCTTGGGCTGGAGGAGGGGAGGTTTAGATTGGATATGAGGAAGAAATTGTTCCCTGGGAGGGTGGGGAGGCCCTGGCACAGGTTGCCCAGAGAAGCTGTGGCTGCCCCTGGATCCCTGGAAGTGTCCAAGGCCAGGCTGGACAGGGCTTGGAGCAACCTGGGCTGGTGGAAGGTGTCCCTGCCCACAGTGGGGGTGGCACTGGGTGATCTTCAAGGTTCCTTCCATCCCAAACCATCCTGGGATTCTATGACTCTCTGAAGTGCATTTTTCCAGCCACCTCCAGAGGAAAGCCTTGGAGCAGGGGCTCATGGGACACGAGGCTGCCCGGAGCATCCCTGTGTCCATCACATCCTCCTCAGCCCCCTCCACCCCTCCTGCTGCCAGAGGGGTCACTCAGCCCCGTGGCACAACTGTCTGTGCCAAAAGCAGCTGCCAGTCACTGCAGGACACTCTCAGTGCTGAGGGCATGGAACACTCCCCCGTTTGGGCACATCCTGCCAAGCTGGGATGACTCCTGGAAAAACTCCCCATCCCTGCTGCCCGCTCCGGGCTCAGGTTGGTGCTGATCCCATTAACAAAAGTGGTGACACTGCATTTCCAATGGGTGCCAGGGAAACGTTGCCTGTTTGGGAAGAACACGAGGCTTTTTGTGCTCTAAACTCGAAAATCAAGAGAAATTCAGTTCTCTGGGATGAAATTTGCTGTTATCACAAAATCCGATTCAGATTGGATTAAAATATGTGTCTTTGCCTTTATTGCTGCTTTCTTGCAGTGCTGGTTGTGAGAGGGGCCTCCAGTTTTGATCTTTCCATGAGTAATAAGTGTCCACATGGATCATGAGAGACCCTTGCAGCCCTACAGGCCGTGGGACACCCTTCAGGCTCAGACCCAGGGGAAACAACTCCTGTTAAAGGGAAAAATACTGGGAGCCAACCAGCAGATCCCAGGCTTAGCTCTCACCCAGCACCTCATCCAGAGGAACTCAAATCCTTGCCCTGGGAGGCCAGGAAGCAGCAGGCCCCAAAAGGAATATGAAAAGTGAGTAAAAGGCTAAATTTGACTCGTAGGGAAGGGTAGGAACAGGACACAACTGCCTGCTGTGACACACTGAAGTCACTCCCTTTGCCACACCACCACCTCCTGAAAGCAGTTTGCCCAACCCCCAGCACTGGGCACTCCAAAGGACTGTGCCATCACACCCCCTGTGCTCCTCTGGCCCTGCAAGCTGCTGGTGTGGAGGGTTCCAGGCTCCCCACGCTGCAGGTGGACTCTGGGTTTTGGCAGGAAAGTTCTGCTGTTGCTGCATTTTCAACAAAGGGGTCCGAATTCCTGGAATGAAAATGGTTGTGCGGATGTTAGACGGGACTTGAAGCAACCTGGGAGAGTGGAAGGTGTCCCTGGTCATGGCAGGGAGTGGAACCAGGTGGTCTGTGAGGGCCCTTCCAAGCCAAACCAGCCAGGATGACAGAGCTGCCATCCTGCAGAGAGGGAGCAGGGAATGTCATGGATACCGACAGCTTGAGGGCCCTCAGTCTGGGAAATACATTCAAAAACCAAGCAAAATTCCCCAAGTGGTGATGGGCAAGAAAACCTCCCATCCCTGGGAGTGTCCAGGGCCAGGTTGGATGGGGCTTGGAGCAGCCTGGTCCCATGGAAGGTGTCCCTGCACATGGAACGAGATGGTCTTTAAGGTCCCTTCCAACCCAACCCATTCCATGATCCCTCCTGTGCTTAGCAAAGACCCACGAGAGGACTGTGCTGCTTCCAGCCTGCTTTTCCTTACAAAACCAAACTGTGATGTCAAAGGTCAGGGACAAAGGATTAAAAGCTGCCTGAGGAGCCACTCTGGAGTGGGCAGGAAAGGTGTTGGGTGCTGGGCAGTGCCAATGGCATCGGTGGGTCTGTCACAGCTCCATCCTGTGTATGGTTAAAATACCAACATCAACCAGGTCCCTTCTCAGGCCCCCCCAAATCCTTCTTCATGCCTGGCTGGCTCGGATCAGGGAGAAAGAGCTTCACCAGCAGGTATATGGAGTTTGCCAGGGCTGGTTTGGCACAGGCTCCTTCCCTGTGCCTGCAAACATCCATCCCCCCGTGCCAGCAGCTCCAGCTCAGCCTCCTCCAGCCCCAGCACCTCTGAGGCCGAGCAAAGCAGGGAATGGTTGTGTTTGCAGGGGACAGGGCTGGGAAACACACACTTGGCAAGGAGTCCCTGCTCCGAGGTGAGGGAGGGCAGCCCACTGCCAAATCCCTGGAAAAAAGGTTTGTGCCACAGCAACGGTGCTCTGCTCAGCCCAGCTGCAGTGCAAAATGCAGGAGGAGTGTGCCCATGGGAAAGCATGGAATGGGAAAGAGCTGGAGAACCTTCCTCTGGGGCACAGCAAAGCCTCCTCTGCTTCCAGCACGGGCCCAGGGCTGGTGGAGCCTCCTGGGGTAAAATGAGGGTGAGCAGAGCCCATCCAGAGATTTGGGGAATGGATTTAGGAAGGTGGAGGGGGGGTGGTGCCTGGGAAAGCCCCAGGGTTCAGTGAAATTTGCTGTTATCCCACAGTCCAGTGCAGACTGGGTTAGAATACATTTGGGGTTTCTTTGCTGCTGCTCCCTCGCAGTGGTGGTTGTGGGGTCAAGCTCTGGGCTCCACCCCAGAGAACAGAGGGGGGTACTTGTGTCCATCTGCTGGAACACGAAATAAAAACTCCCAAATTCTGCCCTGGGACTGCAGTGCTGGGAATGCACCACCTTCATCAGGTGATTGAGGAGTCTGGTCCCTGGTTTTGCCTCAGGAATATGCTCCTTTCACAGGAATATGTCACTGGAAAGACAGGAATTCATGCCATGGGAGATGCACAGATGACCCTCAGGGATCTTTCCTAACTAGAGCTGGGGAGTAAAGTGCCCCCAAATGCTGAAGCACATGGAGGAAAACATGTTTCCATGGAAAAAAACCTCTGGATGAAACTCCTGCAGCGCTCAGAGCAGAGGCTGCTGCAGACACTCCGGGCTGGGCTGCACTTCCAGCTGGGCTTCTGCCTGGGGGCTTCCAACTTGGAACAGCACATGGAGGTCATGGCACTGCCTGGAGCCCCTCTGGCACTTGGGGCAGAGATTCCACATGGGAAATACAGAGATGAGCCCCTCAGCAAGCACCCCAGCTGGAGGGGAGAGGGGCACACTCCCTTCCTTCCTTCCATCTCTCACCAAGCTGCCTCTGAAAGTCTCTCCTGGCCATGGAGATGTTGGGTGGATGTGGATTCCCCAGGGATACACAACTTTATCCTCCTGTTGTGTCTCCCTGTCACTTCCCAGTTTGCAGGGAGTGAATTCCTGGTGTTCCATCCCTGAGCAGGCAGTGGGGACTGGGGCTGCACCACCCCTGCTGGCACCTCCTTCTACCTTCCCCATATTCCAGTTATTCATCCATAGCATGCCACAGGTTTGGCTGGAGGGAGGGCAGGGGTGTCATCCAGGCAGGGAGATTGTCCTGTGCTCGTTCCAAAGCACCCCACAGATTTCTGGAGCTGTAGAAATGAGAACTAATACCAGTGAGCCCCCAAAGAAGGGCCCCTGAGTGAGGAGTCAGACCCCACAGGGCAGGGAGGAGCTTTCCCTGGGGCATCACTGTGACACACAATTACAGAAGCATTTCCTTCAAGGCTGTGTGGCCTGAACTCCTTCAGAATGGATGTTCTGGTGGGGACTCAGGAATTTAAGAACCAAGAGCTGCACTCCCACAGGATGGGACTCCGGGGTCACTGCACTGGTTCATGCAGGACCAGAGCGATGACACCAAGCTGGGGGGGAGTGTGGATCAGCTGGAAGGTAGGAGGGCTCTGCAGAGGGACCTGGATAGGTTGGAGAGTTGGGCTCATTCCAACGGGATGAGGTTCAACCAGGCCAAGTGCCGGGTCCTGCACTTTGGCCACAACAACCCCCTGCAGCTCCAGGCTGGGGACAGAGTGGCTGGAGAGCAGCCAGGCAGGAAGGGAGCTGGGAGTGTGGATTGACAGGAAGCTGAACATGAGCCAGAGTGTGCCCAGGTGGCCAAGAAGGCCAATGGATCCTGGCCTGGATCAGGAACAGTGTGGCCAACAGATCCAGGGAAGTGATTCTTGCCCTGGACTCAGCGCTGGTGAGGCCACCCCTGGAGTGCTGTGTCCAGTTCTGGGCCCTCAGCTCAGGAAGGACATTGAGGTCCTGGAGCAGGTCCAGAGAAGAGCAACAAGGCTGGGGAAGGGACTGGAGCACAAGTGCTGTGAGGAGAGGCTGAGGGAGCTGGGGGGGCTCAGCCTGGAGAGGAGGAGGCTCAGGGGAGACCTCCTCACTCTCTGCAACTCCCTGACAGGAGGGGGGAGCCAGGGGGGGGTTGGTCTCTTTTCCCAGGCAACTCTCAGCAAGACAAGAGGGCTCAGGGTCTTCAGCTGTGCCAGGGGAGGTTTAGGTTGGATATTAGAAAGAATTTCTTTGCAGAGAGGGTGATCAGCCATTGGAATGGGCTGCCCAGGGAAGGGGTGGATTCTCCATCCCTGGAGGTGTTTAAGGTGAGACTGGATGTGGCATCAGTGCCATGGGCTGGGAACCACAGCGAGGTTGGATCAAGGGTTGGACTTGATGATCTTGGAGGTCCCTTCCAACCCAGCTGATTCTGTGATTCTGTGATTCTATGATTCTATGATTCTGTGATTCTATGAGTCTATGATTCTATGATTCTATGTTTCCAGCAGCCCCGAGCTGGGAAATCCCACCTGCAGGAGCACACAGGACCCCTCAGGCAGCTGCCAGACACCAGTTTGCCCTCAATTCCACCCAAAGCAGCAGTGATTTGCAAGGCTGTGAAGGATGGGTTGGCACTGAGTGAAGGACTGGATCTGATTAGTGGGGCAAAGAGGGGAAAACGCAGCAGCACAAGGTCCCCCTGCCTCAAACAGGATCCGTGGGGGAGGAGAAGTCAAACAGCCCCTTTGTGCCCTATTTAACTGTTCCTAAATGTTGCAGGAGCGTGTTAATGAGATTCCAGCAGGCAGACATCCCCAGGAAAAGGCTCTCATTTGATCACTGGGCCCGGCTGCCAAGCCTGACCTTGGAAAAACGAGGAATATTTTATTAATTGAGGTCTTCCACGTTTTAAAAAAAGGCCCAGCTTTCCAGCAAAGGAAGACCTTTGAGCCTTCCATCTGCTTTTGTGAGCCTGCTGGGTGAGGTGCAGCAATTAAAAGCACTTTGAGGAGACAAAGAGTGTTTTAAACGGCCGTGGGGAGCTTGGGAGGGTGGAATGGGGGGAAAAATGGGGGAGAAAAGGGAGCAGCTCTTCATTAGCAGCTGCTGCTTCCCCCCGGGGGGGGGGATCACACACCCCTCGGGGTGGCAGTGCCAAGGAGGGAGCTCCTTGCTGGAGGAGGCAGGTTCCTCCCTGGAGCAGCAGGATCCTCCCGAGGTAGTTTTTCATCAGTTTTGCTGGTTTTAGCAGCAGTGCAAAGGAGGTGTTGCAGACACCAGCAACACCAGCAAGACACTGGGGTAGGACAAGGGGAGCCCAGCACGGGGTGTTTGATGCTAATTGTGCTCGTGGTGATTAACTGCTGCCACAGGCAAAGCCTCTCTGTGTCCGTGTCCCTCCCTCTCCAGGCACCTGGTTCCCAGAGCTGGCACCTCCAGAGGGGTTTGGGCCCCTCCAGCCCAGAGTTTCAGAGGAATTTTGGGGAGATCACAGAGCCAGGTGGCCAAAGCCCACCAGGAATCCAAGTCAGATGCTGAGCTCTGCTTTAGAGATCTCCTGTGGGAAAACAAAGCAGGACTTGATCTCCAGCCAGGTGAGGGGGGTCTTCCCAACCTCGAGGCACCTTGTGGGTGTGAAGACACTGCTTGGTGTGTTGAGACAACCACACCTAAAAACCCATTTATATAAATAATGTTCAATATTTGGAAGAGACAAGAAGATGGAGCAGCAGACGCTCTCCTTGTGCCCAGAGGGAATGGGCTGTGGGAGCCTGGCCCCAGGGCTGCAGCTCCATCCTCTTTCCCTGT
Source organism: Neopelma chrysocephalum (assembly GCF_003984885.1). Classification (NCBI taxonomy): domain Eukaryota; kingdom Metazoa; phylum Chordata; class Aves; order Passeriformes; family Pipridae; genus Neopelma; species Neopelma chrysocephalum. The sequence goes on from NW_020897914.1 coordinate 2,819,843, forward strand.
GTCCATTCCCAGCTCCACACCAGGGAAGTGACGAGGGAAAAATGTTTACAGTGAGGCTGGGGAGGCCCTGGCACAGGTTTCCCAGAGAAGCTGTGGCTGTCCCATCCCTGGAAGTGTCCGAGGCCAGGTTGGGAAGCCTGGGCTAGTGGAAGGTGTCCCTGCTCACGTGGGGGTGGAAGGAGATGGGCTTTAAGGTCCCTCCCAACCCTCGTGCAAATGCCCTGTTTTAAATGAAAGGTGTGGAAGGTGAGTGCTGATGGGATCTACATGACAAGGCAAGGCAGAGCCCTGGGTAGGAAAGCAAACCTGTGGCTGGGGCTGTGGGAACACCGGGCACGTTCCCAGGAGGGAAAATTCACCTTTCAGCAAAGGCCAATTGACAAAGAAGCTTTTCACAACCAGCAGTAAAATGAGAGGGGACAACAAGTCAGCAAAGGGCCGTTCTGGAGCCCAAGGAAGGGAGGGTTGAACCTCCCACTGCCCGCAGCAGGTCCTCCCAGACTGCACCTGGACACTCCAGCGTTCCCAACAAATCCATGGTAAGAAAACACAGGCACGTCCCAGCCGTGTTTATTGGCCCAGATAATCCATAGCCCTTTCCTTAGGAAAAAACCCCATAATCCTCTCCCCTCCTTTCCCTATTAGCAGTGTGCAGAGCTCCATTCCCTAATCCCAAAGCTCTGAAGGTGCTGCCGGGGCCCTGCGCAGCCGGCGATAAGTGGATTCCTCCTCATCCCTCCTCAGATGTGCTCAAAGAAGGGGAAAAAAGGGGGGAAAAAATAAAAAAGGAGGTGAAGGGGAAAGGAAAACCACGGCAAACCAAGCAAATGAAAAGCATTTCGTTGCTCTCAGCAGCTGGAGGCAGAGAAGTGAGCGCTGGCTCTGCTCCAGTGTCGCGTTTTCCCCAAACGAGGAGTGGGAGGGATTGGGAGCAGCTTTCCAGCCAAACCCCGTGCCCCAGCAAAAACCTGTGAGGTGGAAAGATCCTTTTTGAATGTGATTAATGTCAGGGAACTCCTGGGAGGAATTTCAGCTGTCAGGGGCAATGGATGGAACGGTATTTACCTTCCAACAAATCGGAGATGATTTCCCGACCTTTCCTCGGGTGCTGTTGTTCATGAACGGGTGTCTGGGCAGGGACCAGATCCCAATGCACGGGAGAAAGGTGTCTCTGCCACCCAGGGCTTTGCTTCAAAGCAGCTGGAAGGAGCAGGAGGGGATTCCTGCCTCCCAAAAGTTATGATTTGCATCAAGACAATAACGTTGAATGTGTGACTTTCTGAAGCTCAACACTGACGGGGTCAGCAGGGAATTCCTGCCCCCAAAAAAGTGAAGATTTGCATCAAGAGGTGTGGCTTTTGGGAGCTCAGCACTGGGAGGTGCTGGGAGGGCACTTTGGCCACAGGAATGGAGCCAACTCCTCCCCTCCTCACACTCTGGAATGTTCAGAAGGAGCTGAAGTTCTCCCTCAGGGCTGTCCCAGCCCTGCCTTGGCCAGGAGACAACAAAGGAGAACCTCCTGTTTCCAGACTGAGCCACACAATGGCTTAGGTGGAAGAGAGACCCCAAATCTGCACTTCCCTCTCCTCTTTCCAACCACTTCCCTTCTTCCTGCCATCTCCAAACACTCCATATAACTCCATAAACACTCCATATAACCCTTCCAAGGAGCTGCTGTCACAGGAGTCACACCCAGGGCATAAACCCAGCACTGAGGTCAGTACAGCCCCTCCCAACCCCTTCCACCTGGATACACCTCTGGGATGGCACCTGGATACACCTCTGGGATGGCACCTGCCTGTCTGAGCCCTCAGTGCCCAGGGCAGGATCTTCTGCCCCAGGAAAGGGTTTTTTTCCCCCTAAACTCACAGTGCATAACTCTCACACATTCCAGGGGCCCTACCAGAGTGATGCCACTGGATGGAGCCCAACAGAAGAATGGATGGACATCCAAAGGGCATCAACCCTCATGGCAAAACAACTTATTCAACTCCAGCCAGAAGGAATTACACAGAAATATCCTCATAGTGCCAGGACTAAGACGCTAAGTTAAGCTTTACCTTTGCTTTGCTCTGGGTGTTGAGGGAAAGTCCTGAGGCCAAAAACAAGGAGGAAACCTCAAATGTGCTATGAAAAAACAAGGAATCATTATCCATAAAGCTTTAAAAGCCTAGATAATACCTTGGATTTTTCCCTCACCCCACGCCTTGTTTTTGCACAGGTTCCCTCCAGCCAGCACAGCCTTGCTGGAATTATTCCTGGTCCTTTCCCAGTGGTTTGTAGCACCACTGGGACACTTTGGTGGGATTGGAATTAGAACCAATGCAGGTCTATCACCACTGCAGAGGGGGTGTAAACAGCTTTTCCAGCCTCCCTCAGCTCCATGTTTCCACAATTCCAGTTTCTGCTGCCAACCCCGGGGGCACAGACACTTTCCCCTTGCTCAGCCCACTGAAGGTCAGGGAACAGTGTGGAATAGCCCAGAGACTGGAGGTAAAATCCCAGGAGAATGATTGCTGCTCGTGGGAGAGGTGAAAGGAAGGGTCACTCTGCCAATACGTGTGGGAAGGGCAGGGGATTGATTTAAAGAGGGAAAAAGATGGAAGGAGACAAGGAAGATCTTTTTCCTCCTTCCACTGAGCTCTGTGGCTCTCTGACAAACCCAGCTCCAGAAATGCCGAGGATTTCACCCCCCAGCAGGAGAGTTTCTCTCTCCAAGGTTCTTTCCTGGCTGTCACAGGCTGCCCAGCCAGGCAGGAAAACTTGGGATCTTCCCCTTCCCTTACTGCTCTGTTCTGGGCAAAGGGAATACGGGAATGCTGCTGGGAGTGAGAGCCTTTAAAAGATGTGGATGGAGAGAGAGTGTGGAGGGTATGGAGGGCATGGAGGGCATGGGGAGCATGGGGAGCATGGAGAGTATGGAGGATATGGAGGGCATGGAGGGTATGGAGGGCATGGAGGGTATGGAGGGTATGGAGGGCATGGAGGGTATGGAGGGTATGGAGGGCATGGAGCAGATGGAGCAATGCTCTGCCCACCCCAACAGTTCCCTGGATGCAGCCTGGGTGCTCTGCCATGAGCCACTGATTCCCACTGAAAGGGGATCCCACTGATCCCACTGATTCCCACTGATATTTAAGGAAGGAAAGTGCTGGTGATGAAGGAAAACAAATGGTCTATGGGGCTGATGGGCCACCCAGGAACCAGGGGAGGAGATTGGAGAAGCAGGAACAACAAAGGTGGGACTGTGGGCTTTCAGTGCCTGAAAGGGGCCTGCAGGGAATGTTGAGAAGAACAGTTTACAAGGACATGGAGTGGTAGGACAAGGGGGAATAGCTTCAGTTCCCTCAAAGGTAGATATTGGGAAGGAATCCTTTCCTGTGAGGGTGGGGAGGCCCTGGCACAGGTTGCCCAGAGAAGCTGTGGTTGCCCCTGGATCCCTGGAAGTGTCCAAGGCCAGGTTGGACGGGGCTTGGAGCAACCTGGGCTAGTGGAAGGTGTCCCTGCCCATGGCAGGGGGTGGGATGGGATGATCTTTAAGGTCCCTTCCAACCCAAACCATTCCAAGACAACTAAAAGAGAACATCTGTTGGAAGGAAAACAGTTGGACTTGTGTGCACTGGGGTGTTTCTGTCACTGTCCACATGAGTGAATGTTCTTGGCAAACACGAGGACATCCAAGAGCAGAGAGACCCCAAGTGTGCAGCCCCCTAAAGCCCCAGGTAACTTTCAAGACATATATTTTCCCCTCAGAACATATATTTAACTTTCAGGACATGTATTTAACTCCCAGCCCAAGCCCCAGCCTGGGTTGGTGTGAGCCCAGCTCACGCTTCAAATGAACCACGTGGTTAAGCCCAAGCTGAAGGAAAATCCATCCTGACCCCCTGCATCGGGGAATAAGAGCCCTGAGGTCTGTCTGAGACCATTCCCTTGGCCCTGGAGGCCCTGGCTGCAGCAGGATATGCCATGGAATCCATCCCTGAGCCCCTTCCCAGAGCAGTGAGGGTTTCCAGGGCTGCTCAGGGGGGTGGTCTCGTGGATAACTCAGGGAATTGTTTAACTTTCTGGCTTTGGCCTGGAAGTGTAGATTCCACAGAAACTCTTGATTTTGACGTGCAGGTTTCCCAAAGCCTGGGTGATGAAGATGAGGAAAAGGCAGATCAAGGAATGCTGGAGGGATGATGGAAAAGGCTGACTCCAGCTCTCCCTCAGCCTCCCCTGCTGGGGCTCTCCTGCTTTCTCCACCCCATGAAACGTGGGAGGCAGGGGGGGAGGAGGATGAAGGAAGCTCCTGCCCCTGGAGATGGGATGTAAGGACTGATGTGGCTCCTTCACACACAGGTCCTGGTTCCAAGTTAAACACATCAGCTGGAGCCTCTCCATGACTTCTCTGGGCAGGGGGTTTCCCCAGGGTGCTTTCCCACCTCTTGTTGAATGTGAAAGCTTTTGCAAGGCCTGATATTCCAGTGCAGAGGAAATGCCAAAGCCATGAGACGTTCTGCAACCCCCCAAATCCCGTTCCTCCCCCAGCCCCTTCTCCACAATATCCCAGAGGGATGCTCAGGAGCAGCTGAGCTGTGCCATGGGCTGCTTTTATCCCTGGAATGCTGCTGCCCCCAGCTCTGAGTAGCTCTGTGCCCCAGAGATCCACACTAGCAGCTCTCAGGAAGTCTAAATTAGTCCAGAATTAATTCAGCAGTGCTCAGGATGAAGTGAAACCTCTCTGTTCAGTCTGGGCCCTGAGTGCAGTCAAGCTTTCCCTGCCTGCCCAGCTTTTCCTGCCCAGTTTTCCCTGCCCAGCTTTTCCTGCTCAACTTTCCCTGACTCCTGGCTTTCCACTCTCCATCACTTCCCCATCTCCCGCTCCCACACTTTCCTCTGCAGCCCGGAGGTGTAGCTCGGGCAGGGAATCCCTACCCGGGGATGGAGGGGTGTCGTTTATAATTCCAGGGGAGGTTCCTTTTGGGCGGGAGGAGGAAGAGCAGAGAAGAAGGAGCGATCCAAGGCAGCTCCATCCCTTCCCCCTTCCCGTTGCCATGGTGACGCTGCGATGGGGACACATCCCTTTCCGGGCTGCCTCCCAAACCCGGGATGCGGGGGGGGCCGCCCCTGGGAAACGGAGCCTTTCCGTGCCCTGAGCTCTTTAAAATTCCCCCCGGCCGCCCGTGAGCGGGTCATTGTCTCCCGAGTCAGGTAGAAACCCTTCGCTCCCCCTCCCTTCCCGCAGCAATCCAATCTGGAGATAAAGTTCCCATTCCGGAGAGCAGCCGCAGGGAAGGAGCCCGTCCTAAGCCATTCCCGGCGACTTTGCCAACGTGATAATATTGTCCTTCATCAGCCGGAGGATTAAGGAGCGGGACAGAGCACGCGGCGCTGGGGATTAATGCCTTCATTTTTCAAGGTCAAACACGGAGTTTCTGGGCTGAGATTTCCAGTGGTTCCTTATCCAGGTGCACAAAGCCGGAGCACTCCGTGTTTCCATAGATCTCGATCCCTTTTTCCACACAAGTCATTAAATTCCTGTCCTCCCCCCCTTCCTTGCAGCTCCTCTTGGCTCTTGGAGCAGGTGGGAGCACTGGGTGGCACAGGGGAACAAATCCAAGGGGTTGGGAAACAGGGAATAATGTTTCTGGAGAGGAAAGGAAAATGTCTGGGCCAACAAATTCTCCCTCTTATGGTTTCTGTTAACTCACTGAAACCAAGCAAGGCACTTCAGGGGTTGTTTGTGGTTATGTTTTCCAGTTTGTCTAAACAAATAACTTGGTTTTCAAAACAGAAACATGTGAAGTGGCAGAAGTTTTGGCTTTCTACTTGTTTGTTTAACAGCAAAACTACTGCTGCTGTGAAAACAGTTATTCCAACTACTTCTGCCTGGTGGGAAAAGACAAAGTGCTTTCAAAAGGGAGAGGAAAAGGAAGGTTTCTACCCGGGGAAGGGTGAAAACGAGGCATGGAAGGGAGTAAATGAAGCTTTCCTGCTCATCACAGAATCATGGAATGGTTAAGGTTGGAAAAGCCCTCCAAGATCATCAAGTCCAACCTGCCACCATCCCCACCTGGTCACTGGGTGCCACATCCAGTTGTTCCTGGGACACCTCCAGGGGTGGGGAGCAAACCTCCCTGGGCAGCCCCTGCCAATGCCTGACAGCCCTTTCCAGGGAGAAATTCCTCCTCATGTCCAACCTGACCCTCCCCTGGCACAGCCTGAGGCCGTTCCCTCTCCTCCTGTCCCTTGTTCCCTGGGAGCAGAGCCCGACCCCCCCCGGCTCCCCCCTCCTGTCAGGGACTTGCAGAGCCAGAAGGTCCCCCCTGAGCCTCCTAAAGCTACAAAATATCTCTGGGCACAACTTTGCTGCTGCAGGAGCTTCCCATTGCTCAGAGCCACCTCTCAAATTCCTTCACAGGGAGAGACAGTGGATCCAGCAGAGAGACCCAGCGGAGCAGGGACCCACCACAGGGCACTGGCACCCAATGGAAAAGCAGGAATGAGGGATTTAAAGAAGTTTGGAGATGTTTCTGAAGTTAGGACAGACTTTGGTGACTGTGCCCAGCCTGTTCACACCGGGCTGATCGTGGGAAAGGTTCTTCTGTTAAAGCCTTAACGGATGATGATTGAATCCCATCTATTAACCAGGAGTTCTGTCCCACCAGCACTGCTCTGAAGGATCAATGGGAGCCTTGTTCCCATTCCTGGAGGATAGAATTGAGACAGACACAAATAAACACCTCTCTCCCTTCCCTTCCCTTCCCTTCCCTTCCCTTCCCTTCCCTTCCCTTCAACCTTCCCTTCCCTTCCCTTCCCAAACCTTCCCAAACCTTCCCAAACCTTCCCAAACCTTCCCTTCCCTTCCCTGTTATTATGGGACAGAAGGACAGACAAATCAAAGGCCAAACAAACACCTGCAAACTGACCCTGAGGACACTGAACCTGCTGCTGCTGAAGTTGTGTCTCCCAAAACAGGGCCCAGGGCTGTGAGGACACTAAACTTACAGTATCATTGCAGCTGGAAACCTGTTTAAAGTCACCTAAAGGGAGGGTTTATTCAGAGTATAAATCCCACCCTAAACCTTTTCCACCTTTTTTTCCCACCATAAAGACTGTTGTATCTCGTTAGACCAATTCCAGGACTTTTTTTCTGACTGAGAGGGGAATGAAAGAACACAATCTAGATTTGCTGGCTGTGGGATTTATATTCCAAGTGCCCTTTCTCCCTGTGGTGCCCCCACAATTCCCACTGCAGGGGTGCTGATATCCTGAGTGTTCCCAGTACAGCCCCCACGGGGGAGCACCACAAACCCCTTCCCTGCCACCTCAGACCCCCAAATCATCCCAGGAACCTCTGGAGCTTTGGAAAGGGCCATTTCCACGTGCAGCTCTGGGCCTCACACTCCAGCTGAGCTGACCTTGACTCCTTAAGGACCACCTGTGATTCCTCCAGGACCCTTGGAGGAACATGAGTGGGGTTTAGGAGCACCCCAGGAATGTCCAAAAGGACCTTGGGCATGGCCAACTCCGGGGGCACTTCCCACCTGCAGCCCTTCCCCTCCCTCAGAGCCGACTGGGGGAAGAGGAACACCACCCACAAGTCATGTCTGTCTTCCTGGGGAAAGGGGAGATGCAGATTTAGGGTCTTCCTCAGGCTGAGCTGAGTCTCCTGCCTCCCTGAGGGTGCCCAAACACCTGGGATTTTTGGAGGAAGCTGCTGGGAAAGAGAAAGGTCACAGCTCAGTCTCCAGGCTCAGGCTGGGGGAGCACAGAGTGACAAAGTGAAGATGCTTTCGAGGAGGGAGAAGGAGAAGTTTCTCCACCAGGAGAGGATGGTTCTGAGGAAAAAACCAGAGTGTTTCTAAGCTGGATAACAAGGATTTCACAAAGCAGCCAAGCAACAATCCCTGGAGTGGGAATTCCAGATGAGGATCTCCCCTCTCCTGACAGCAGCTCGGAGGTGTCCTTTGCTGCAGGGAGCAGAGGACAGAGAGTGCCTGTGCTGGCCTGGCTGCAGGAGGCACAGAAAGCCTTTCCAGGCTCTGTATCCTCACAAGAGCAGGAGTCCCTGCCTGTACATTTGTGCAAATAATAAATATTTGCCCGGCCACGGCTGGATTGAATCCTGAGCAGGCGTTTGTGGAGCCTTTGTTTACCCTGCTCAGCTCAGTGTAACCAGCACTGGCTGCTGAGCCCTGACCCAGCTCAGCAGCACCAGCAAACACACAGAATTTACAGCTGGGGCTCTTCCCTCCCCCTTGGAAAGGCTGCTTTTCACAGAATGACTTATCCACGGCTGATGGATCCACCAGCAAGTAGGAAAAGTCGGGATGATGCTGCTGATGTCTTCATTTTATACAGCTCTATCCATCCAGATATTCCCAGGCACTTCACAGAGCTTTTTCTACGTAGGGATCACTTCCACTAATGTGGGTAATGACTGGAGATATGAAAGATAAGTGGACAGATAAAGGCAAGGCACAATTTTTAAGAAGAAACACAGTATTTTTCATTTTCCCTGAGGTGGGGGAAAAACCAGCTGGAACAGCTTTTTGTAGCTCTCCACTTTCCCTCTCCTCCAGGGTTCCAACCCATTTGCTCTGGGTTTTTACAGCCATGGAAATGACTGCACCATGTTCCTTACTAATGTTCCCTTTGAATATCACATTGCCTGGGGAGCATTGCCTTTTAATCTCCAATGGCTGTGAGAACACCTGACATTCCAGGGAGATGTTAGGCCTTTGGAGGAAGGGGTGATCCTTCCTCAGCTCTGCTTGGTGAAAACCTTCAAACAAAAATAAACCCCCCAGCCCTTTCATAAATCAAGCTCTCTCCAAATGCTCCTTGCTCTGGCAGCCCTTGGAAGGCAGCACTGGGAGAATGAGAATCATGGAATTATTCAGGTTGGAAAAGACCTTCAAGATCATCAGCCCAAAGAAGCTTTGGGGTGACCTAATTGTGGCCTTCCAGGACCTGGAGAGAGCTACAGGAAAGGTGGAGAGAGACTATTTCCAAGGGCTGGAGTGGCAGGACAAGGGGAGATGGCTTCAAACTGACAGAAAATAGGGTTAGGTGGGATATTGGGAAGGAATCCTTCCCTGTGAGGGTGGGGAGGCCCTGGCACAGGTTGCCCAGAGAAGCTGTGGCTGCCCCTGGATCCCTGGAAGTGTCCCAGGCCAGGTTGGATGGGGCTTGGAGCAACCTGGGCTGGTGGAAGGTGTCCCTGCCCATGGCAGGGGGTGGCACTGGATGGGCTTTAAGGTCCCTTCCAACCCAAAACCATTCTGTGATCAAATCCAAGCCCTGTCTGAACTTCCCCCTGCCCACCAAACCACAGCACCAAGGGCCACATCAACTCCTTTTCTGACCACTTGAGAAGATCTGATGATGTGAAGCTCAGGGACTGCAGGAGATCCCAACCCTGGTGTCACCTCCAGGCCTCCTGATTCCAGGAGCAGCTCCAATAACCTGCTGGAATGAGACAGGATTTTGGTGTGCTGTGCACAGTTTGGTCTCACAGCTGGGATGTGCTGCTGGGATGGTGTTCTCAGTGTTCTCCTCATGGAGAGGAAGCAGCTCCACACCCAGAGAGGACGTGCACAAGACAGACTGGCTGACTCTGGGTCACCTTTTCTGGGCTGGCATTCCTGCAAGGCTCAAGACTCCAAGAGATATTCCTCAGCTCAGGAAGGTTTGCATCACATGAGGAAGACTTTCCAGGGCTTTCCCAGTCCTTGCTGCTGAGTCCCTGAGCACCTCTGCAGGATTTCCAGCTCCCACATCCAGGAGACAGCACAGCTCCCAGAATCCCAAACCCTGAGAGGAACAGAAGAGCAGCAATATCCCTGTTTAACAGCGTTTGGCCACGGCATCAGAGCAAATATGTGGGATCCACACATGACTGATGGAGTCTGGAGATGGAAAGACCTGCATTGCATCTGCTAGAAGACATCTGTCCACCCCCCAGCAGAAGCTGTGGTGGGGTATCTTGTTCCAGACAACCAGCCCTGCCAGATCCTGACATCTGCTCCCACATACCTGCAGATCCCAGAGCATTGGGAAGAGCTGCTCAGCTGCCCAGCCAGGGAAAAGCAGCAGCAGCAGCAGGACCGTGAGAGCAACAGCAGCTTCAAAAAAATAATGGCCCCATTTCTCTTGGTGGAAATTTGGAGAGCGACTAAGAGTGATGGCAGCCATCAGCTGGAAGTGGGAGCAGGTGGACTAATGACTTGTCCTAGCAAAATTCCAACCCTTTTTTTTATTTATGGACCAAATGCAGCGCTGGCATTTGCTCCCACTCGAGGGTCAGCTCTGCTTCCTCGTGTCCAGCATCCCAACCAGCCCCACCAGTGCAGAAGTGCCCTCAGCTCCTGCTGGGAGGCAGGAAGGGATCTGTGGCTGCTGCAGCTGCCTGGGCTGGTTTCTTACCCCACATATTTATTAGGGATTAACTGCTGTTTATCCCACTGGTTGGGCCAGCCTGGCTCTCTCTTACTCCGGGAGAAAGGCACGAAGAGCCCACCAGGGGTTTGTCCCCAATTTTGGGAAGGCACAGAGCTGGTGCTCAGATTCCTGCTGCTTCCTCCTCCGTGAGGGAACAGCTTAGTTCTTCCTCCCAGGAGACACAGGGAGAGAAACACTTGCAGAATACGTATTTTCCATGGATTCAGGTGCCCTCGCTGGGTCCCTTCCGAGCTGGATCAAAGGGAGGAGGCCACAAAAAATCCCCCCCCCAGACTGCAAACCCAGAGATATCCAGGTGCTGCAGCCAAACTCCAGCAGGTCCTTCAGGAATGATGCCACCAAATCCCAGCGATGCTGCCTGGGCCTACCTCCCCTTTTCCCATGTTTTTAAAGAGAGTGTGTGAAAATCTGCATTCTATGGCACAGTATAACACACAGAAGAAGACCCTGGAGCAGAAGGCAAAGAGATGTTCCCATATTGATTGGAATTCTCTGAGCCACACGGTCGTTCCTATAAATTCATGTGACTGAGAGAATCTGTATTTCAAAACACACATTAGAAAAAATCTAATTGAAGTGGAGAGACCAAGATAAATTTGTGTTATCAGGTGCAGTTACCAAAGCAGTAAATCATTGTCACAGCATAAGCTCTTATCCATATTTCCATATTAACACCAAACTTGTGCTCGGGGCTGGTGCTGCTGCACATAAAAGGTGTCAGCACGTCCCTGTGCTGTCTGCTGGAGCTGGGGCTGTCACCAGGGGCTGAGCACAGTGTCCCCATCCCAATGGCATTTATGGGATTTACCCTCACCCCGCTGCTGCTCTGGGGTGCTGGGGGGATGGACACCCCAAGCTGTTCCCAGGGGAAAAGCCAAAGGCTCTCACTTGCCATCCCTAACTCTGCCTGCCCTGGAACTGTGCTCCTGGTGCCTCTGAGTCCTTCCAACTTCCACCTTCACAATGCCACCCCCCCTGTGAGCTCTGGCACTTCCCGGTGCCTTCCAGAGGATCCCACCCTTCAGCAAACCCCCTGTCACCCCCCGCGCCCTGCAACATTCCTGCATTGCTCAGGGGGCTTGTGGGACCATCCAGGCACTCCACAACTGCCCCCTCTGCTCCCCCTCCCCAAACCAGACCCAGGGAAGGTCTCTGGCTATGTGGGAGTCTGGGATAAATAACAATAAGTGGAGCCAACATTTGGTTCCACTTGAGAGAATGTTTTGGCCACGACTGAGCATCCTTACAGGCAAGACATAAAACCTTGTAGAAGGCTCCCTAATAAACACTCTCATTTTAAAAGACTTGAAGACTCACAAGAAAAGCTGGTTTAGTTACCAACCTGATTGATGCTCATTAGAGGAAAGTGAAGCTGAGATAATTCTTCCCTAAAGTGAGTTGCCACTGAGATTTGTACTGATGGAGTTTGGGCAGTGTCGTCATTTTTGCCTCTCATTTCCTTGCTTTTTTTGGAAGAAAAGAACACACACGTTTCAGTGAAGTGAAGGCTGTAAAAGGGAGAAGTAATTTTTGGGCAAACTGTCAAATTCTCCTTCCAAACCCTCAATCTCTCTGTTGAACCCGGATGGTTTCCGGTAAAACCTGTTGGCTCCCGACAGGGATTTTTATTTTTTTTTTTTGTGCTACTGGGTCAGCACTTTCCTTGCATAATGTGCAAGCAAATGACTGCTCTCTGCCCACATTCCAAGTGCCTTTGGAGGGCTGCAGTTACAGAGTCCATGATTCCCATGCAGGGGCTGTTCCCCCTGAACAGCCGAGGGGAGCTGTGAAGGCACCAGTGTAAAAACCATCACAAAAATGTGACAGGGGCTTTTCCTACCCCTGTGGGCTGGAAATGCAGCTGCCCAGCCATCATTCCATTGGATCCTGGTAAATCTGGAGCACTGATCTATTCCTAGATGAGACAACCCCTCTGGTTAGTTTTATTCTGCCCAAACCCCAAAGAAGTTGCAGTGGGGTGAGTTCTTTCCACTACCTTCAACCACCTCCATAAAATACAGGAGGAGACTGAGGGAAGAGCTTATCCCTGTCTGCAGCTTCCTCCTGAGGGGCAGCAGAGGGACAGGCATGGATCTCTGCTCTCTGGGAGCAGGGACAGCACCAGGAATGGCTGGAGCTGTGCCAGGGCAGGGTTGGGTTGGATCTCAGGGAAAGGTTCTTCCCCAGAGGGTGGTTGGGCACTGCCCAGGCTCCCCAGGGCAGTTCAACCCTGCCAGAGCCCCAGGAGGGTTTGGACAATGCTCTGAGGGACAGGGTGGCATTGTTGGGTGTCTGTACAGGGCCAGCAGTTGGGCTGGATGGTCCTTGTGGGTCCTTTCCAGCCCAGGAGATTCCACGATCCTACAGTTTGAGGAGAGTTTGAGCCTGGCACGATTCGAACACAATTTTGAGTACTAAAAGTGGACTTTTCATCTGAGGTGGGAGGGGGGAAGTCCTCTGGAGAAACCACAACTCCCTTCCAAGCCAAACCACTGCGACTGGGGATGGGATACACTGGGAATGTCTCTTATTTTCTCGAAGACAACAGAGAACCACCGTGACTTGCTGAAACTTCTCACGGCAGAACGAACACATGGCAGGGGTTTATTTATTTTTGATGGGCTGGACGTGGTCCAGAAGCTCCATCTGTTCACCTGCACCTCCCCATGCTGGAACCAACCCACCCGTTGCCCCCTTCCCTTCCCTTGGACTCTGGGAAAATTTATTCCCTTATTTCCTGCCAGAGCAGAAAAAGCAACAGAGGAACTCGCTGATTGATTTCGGTCTTCCAAAGTCCCTGTCATCTTGTTTGATGACTTCATTGCAAAAATGAAATAGGCAAGGGAAAAGCAATGTTTTCAAAACAATTTGGAGCAAGAGGAGGAAGGGAGTGGGAGGGGAGCCTTTGGAAGTTGATGGCCTTTATTCTTCAATTCCCACGTTGTGTCTGGCTTGCTGCAGGCTACGGGGGGAAGCAAAATTGTTATGATTCTTATTAGCTTTTATTTTATAAAGCCTGGGCTACACTCTGTAGGGGTTTCCAACGGGAGCTGCAAATCACAGGCAGGGCTGGTGCCTGCCTGGCCACCTCATCTTCCCATTAATGTCCCACCTGTCTGCAGGGAAGGGGACTCGTGTCCTCCTGCACGTCACAGCCCAGCTGGCTGCTGAGGAGACACGGGCTGGGGGGCTGCAGCACGGGCCTTCCATCCCTGGAATCCCTCAGCAATGGCTGGGGTACAGCACTCATGCTGCTGGAATCCCTCAGCAATGACAGGTGTGCAGCACTCAGCAGCCTCAGAGAACAAAGGGAGCGTTCCCGGCTCAGCTCCTGCAATAACGGGGAAAATCCAGCGGGAATGATGGCTCTGAGGGAGCCCAGGCAGCGTCCCAGGGCTGACACAGCCCTTGAGCTCCTCAAACAGGACTCCAGAAATCCTGCCAGCTCTGCTGGGGGTTTGTGTCCAGCAGCTTTGCTTTCTTCCCAGGTGAGGTCTCAGAAGAGGTTTCAGCCTGGACAAGGGAAGGCTCTGGGGAGACCTGAGAGCCCCTTCCTGTGCCTGAAGGGGCTTCAGGAGAGCTGGAGGGGGACTTTGGACAAGAGATGGAGGGACAGGACACAGGGAATGGCTTCCCACTGCCAGAGGGCAGGGATAGATGGGATATTGGGAAGGAATCCTTCCCTGTGAGGATGGGGAGGCCCTGGCACAGGTTGCCCAGAGAAGCTGTGGCTGCCCCTGGATCCCTGGAAGTGTCCAAGGCCAGGTTGGACGGGGCTTGGAGCAACCTGGGCTAGTGGAAGGGTCCCTACCCATGGTGGGGGGAACTGGATGGGCTTTAAGTTCCTTTCCAACTCAAACCATCCTGTGATTCTAAAAGCAGGGTGTAAACAAAGAGTCACCCTCAGCACCTGGAATATTCCCCTGTTTGCACTGGGAATGTCTGTGCTGAGTCTTTACTCAGTGTTTGATTTTCCAGCTGCTCCACACACCTGAGTGTTCATTCTCTGAGAGCTCTCACAAGTGATTTGGGGGATGAATAATAAAACTAACAGTGCCCACTTCTTATTCCTCGTGTTCCAGCACCCTGGGAGGCAGCAAATCCCAAGGAGCCCCGTGGTGGAAGGAGCTGTGTGGAGGAACACCAGCTCCAGGGAACCTGCAGCCTATGTAGACAAGACAAACGTGGGGCGGGAGGGGGAACAAAGGCCAAAAATTAGATGTTTTGGTTCAGTGCTGATCCCCCAAACTGGCAGAGATGGTTTTCTCAAGGCCAGTGAATGGGACAAAGGAAAACAGGCAGATTTGCAGGGAAAGGAGATTCCTGGCTGAGGTGTGGGCAGTAGCTCTTTCCCTCTCCAAGGATCTGTCCCAGGCTTTTGTGATGCCCCCAGTGAAGGACACAGCCTTGGGAGCACTGGGAGAGGGGTTTTACCTCTGCCAGTGGCTGGATCCTGCTGAAAGCAATGATTACTGCTTCTCAAAATCTCCTCTTCCTCCCTTCCAGGTCATTCCATAACGCTGGCACTGAGCCCAGATTCCTGCACGGGACTCACACACTCCACACAAATAGGAAAATAGTCCTTATCCCAATCCAAGCAGTGGGAGCTCAACAGGAGCTGCAAATCCGACCACAGGCCACTTCCTTTTAGCATAAAAAACTATTGAGAAGACACATTTTTAATAATCATTCCTGTGCAGGAGATGTAAGGCAGATTCTGCTAATTGCCAGCATAATGCTCGTTTGTCCCAGCAAATTCCAGCATGCTCCCAGCCACATTCCTGCCTGCCATTTGCTGGTGAGTTTGTTTGGGAAGGATAAATTATTTTTTTTAGGGGAGAATTCTTGGATTTTGACAAGGGAGGAAGCAAACAGACCCCTTGTGTGAGTGATAAAAGGGCAGAGCTTCTTTCAGGGGAGGAAACGCAGCGAGATCCCGAACAATTCTCGTTCTGCTGGCTCAGGAGAACGGCTCGGGGAGGGGAGCTGGCAAAAAGGAGATGTTTGGGGGGTTGGAGGAGAAAGTGAAGCCCAGAGGATCAATAGCAGCACATTTTTATGCAACAGCTCTGTGAGAGGCATCGATCCACGTGCTGGTGTTTGGGGACAGCACAGAGGCCACCGCCAAACAGGGGGCTGTGCCCAGTGGGAGGGAGAACAGGGAATGTGTGCCAGTTATCCCGGGATAACTGCACCTCCCAGAGGGAGATCAGGGCTGCTACAAAGGGGGCTGGTTTGCACGGGGCACTGAAGTTACAGCTGGATGAGGCTTTGTCGTGGGAAAGCCTGAGGGATGGGAAGGAGTGTCCCAAGGGTTGGGAGCAGGAAGCAATGGGGACTGCCCTTACTCACAGGGAGGGAAAGACTCCTTGGCCTCTGCATCCCAAGTGACAGGTGGGAGAGGGCATTTCAGGCACTTCCATAGAATTGTGATTGTTGGAAAAGACCTCCAAGATCTGAGTCCAGCCATGAACCCAGCACCGTTTTATTTGCCGCTAAACCACGTCCTCAAGTGCCACATCAATGAGTTTTCTGAGCACTTCAGAGATTTCACAGTCCCAGATTTCACAGAATATTCTGAGTTGGAAAGGACCACCAGGATTGAGTCCAACCCTTAAGTGAATGGTCTGTGTGGGGATTGAACCCTCTGCCTTGGTGCTATCAACACCAATCTCGATTCCACCACTGCCCTGGGCAGCCTGTTCCGGTGTCTGACAACCCTTTTAGGGAAGAAATTTTCCCTGATATCCAATCTAAACCTCCCTGGCAAACATGAGGTCATTTCCTCTCATCCTTGTTCCCTGAGAGCAGAGCCCGACCCCCCCCTTGGCTCCCTGCTCCTGTCAGGGAGTTGGAGAGAGTGAGAAGGTCCCCCCTGAGCCTCCTTTTCTTTGGAATTACAGTGATGAGCATCCCAGCTCTTACCCCAAGTGCCAGGCACATAATTTCCTGTACCAGGAGCATCCCAACACCGGCCTTGAGACCCACACCCTGCAGCTGGCAGTGACCTTTGGCAGTGACCTCTGGCAGTGACCTCTGGCAGTGACCTCGGTGCTCAGGGCTGGAGCATCGTGAGCAAACACAAGTCCTTTTTGCAGCCTGCTGCTGTTGGGATTGTGTTTGTGATCCTTTTTTTCCAGCCTAAACCAGCAGCTTTCCAGGAGCAGCGTTAGGAGATGAGAGGTCTGAGTACGATGTGTCTGATGCCCAGACACAGGGAAATGCATCGTTGACCAAGGATGAAATTCCAGCCTCACACTCTGCTCTTTCACACTGTTATGTGCTGCAGTCACACAGGGAATAATCCTCCCATCCCTCTGGAGAACTTGTCTGCCTGATTGCTCCTGTGAAAATCAACAAATAACAGAACTCACTCCACTGTAATCCCCCAGCCCCATTTTTACTCCTATATGCCCAAAATCAGATTTCGGTGGATTGATGCTCATGTTTCACTTTCAGCAGCTTGGGGAGGTTCAAAGCTGCTTTGTGTTTAGAATCCCAGAATCCCAGACTGGTTTGGGTTGGAAGGGACCTTAAAGCTCATCCCATTCCACACCCTGCCATGGGCAGGGACACCTTCCACTAGCCCAGGTTGCTCCAAGCCCCGTCCAACCTGGCCTTGGACACTGCCAGGGATCCAGGGGCAGCCACAGCTTCTCTGGGCAACCTGTGCCAGGGCCTCCCCACCCTCACAGGGAACTATTTTTTAGCTCAGGCAACTTCTCCCTCTGCTCAGGCTTCCCAGCTCGGAGCATGAGCTGCCAACACGGAGACTCTTCTTCTTTATTAATTAAATAATTACTAAACCTCCAGACTCCCTCAACAAATCACCCCAAATCTCACATGATTGGTTGCTGTGGTGTCCTCTGGGCATGGTCAGGGACGGCTCCAGGACTGTGCTGGAGCTCTTTATAATCCAAATAATTGGGTATAAACAGATCTTCCCTGGGAGGGTGGGGAGGCCCTGGCACAGGTTTCCCAGAGAAGCTGTGGCTGCCCCTGGATCCCTGGAAGTGTCCAAGGCCAGGTTGGATGGGGTTTGGAGCAACCTGGGCTAGTGGAAGGTGTTGGGGTTTGAACAGGATGATCTTTGAGGCCCCTTTCAACCCAAACCATTCCATGATTCTCTGAATGTGCTGAGCACAGGTGGCTCCATGGATGTGGACAGGCCAGTGGTTGGATTTTTGAGTTATCCTTGCTGCTGACTCCTTGATTTGGCCTCACTCAGCACTCCCAGAGTGAGTTTTCTTTTTCTCCTGCCTCGTTGCACAGAGTTTTGAGGAGCAGGGACGTGTTTCCCACAGAGGCTCTGCATTCAGCCAGGGTGTGCTTACTGCATTTTTTGTCAACAGTGATTTGGAACATCCCCTCTTATTCCTCCAAATCCTTCAAATTCTTCAGAATTCCCATTATCCTGATGTAACTGTGCTCATATCACAGACACAGACAGCATGAATGATTCAGTACTTTTTATAAACCCTCATTTTTTGGTCAGACAGAGGTCTGATTTATTACTGCAGTGATTAAGGGACATTGTCAATATTTAGAGGGAAATTTAGACTGGATATTGCAAAGGAATTCTTGGCTGTGAGGGTGGTGAGGCCCTGGTACAGGTTGCCCAGAGAAGCTGTGGCTGCCCCTGGATCCCTGGAAGTGTCCAAGGCCAGGTTGGACAGGGCTTGGAGCAGTCTGGGCTGGTGGAAGTTGTCCCTGCCCATGGCAGGGGTGGGACTGGATGAGCTTTAAGGTCCTGTGATTCTCTGACATGCACTGAGGTAAAACCAAATCAAGCAAAATTTTTTACTAAAGAAAAAGAAATGCCCAGGGAAAGGCCAGTTTACTTCTCTTCCAAAAAGCTTATGGGTGATAATGGAGGTCAGATGGGTATCACAGAACCAGTTGCTTGCTCAGACAATGTCTTTGCCCAGTGCACTGGAACAACGTGGGCAGCTGGAACTGTGTTGAAGGGACATATTTATTTGCCATAATTCAAATCCAGCTTCAAAGAGATGGGATTTTCATGGCACTTCCCATTCTGGCAGGAGAGTGGGAGCGATGAGGGCTGATGCAAAGGCAGTGAAAGATGTGAGAGATCTCATAAAGCAGAGCAGGCAGCTCTGGGCTTCAGCTGCAGGAACTGCAGCCCGGGATTTATGTCACGGAATGCAGAGCTATGGCAGCTCCCAAAATCATTCCTGAAGTCACACAGACAGGGGGAAGGGACCTCAGCCTGCACCAGGGCAGGGCAGGACTCAAACCAGCTTCATCTTTCACAGCTTGCTCTGACCTGCTTGATCTGGACACGTCCATACTCAGAAATCACTGAGGAGAGTGAGAGCCATCAGCTTGCAGTGAGACTTTGACATCTCATTGATGGCAACTTCAGAATCATGGAATGGTTTGGCTTGGAAGGGACCTTAAAGACCTTCTTGTTCCACCCCCTGCCATGGGCTGGGACACCTTCCACTAGCCCAGGTTGCTCCAAGCCCCGTCCAGCCTGGCCTTGGACACTTCCAGGGATCCAGGGGCAGCCACAGCTTCTCTGGGCAACCTGTGCCAGGGCCTCCCCACCCTCACAGCCAAGAATTCCTTCCCAATATCCCATCTAACCCTGCCCTCTGGCAGTGGGAAGCCATTCCCTGTGTCCTGTCACTCCAGGCCCTTGTAGAAAGTCTCTCCATCTTTCTTGCAAGCATCATTTGTGTATTGAAAGGCCTCAATAAGGTCTCCCTGGAGCCTTCTCTTCTGCAGGTGAACATCCCCAGCTCTCCAGCTTTTCCTCCCAGCAGAGCTGCTCCAGCCCTCTGACCACCTTGGGGCCTCCTCTGGACTCTCTCCAGCAGCTCCATGTCCCTCCTGTGCTGTTCCCAGGGCTGGAGCAGCTCTGCAGGGGGGTCTCCCCTGAGGGGCAGAGGGGCAGAATCCCCCCCTGCCCTGCTGCCCACGCTGGGGGATCAGCCCAGGGCAGGGTTGGCATCACTACAGAAACCCCTCTCGTGGCCTTCAGACCCCCCAAAACTCCAGACTAAAAGACTGGGAGAAAAAGGGCTTTCCTTGAGCAGAAAGTCAGGAGGTGAGGTCCTGACCCTACAACACCAACACCCTGCACGAGGTTCGTGGAGGAAACACTGTCACCTTTCCTCCCACCCTCCCACCCCCCTGGGGCTCCTGGCACACCACACCCTGTTCCCCTGGGGGAGGATGTGCCTTGGGACCAGCCTCTCATCCAAGACATGTGGCATTTCATCACGTTCCAACCTGTGACTGGAGTGAAAGGCACAAAAAAATCCCCTATTTTTAGCAGAAAAGTGCAAATTCACAGCATTACCTAATCCATTTTGTGGGAATGCATTTCATTGGTTGGCTGCAAAACACCTCTGTGTGGGGAAAGGTAAAGCCAATGAGCTCATCCTTCCCATTTTTAACCAAACAGGAATATCCACGCATTGGAATGAGGTGATAAACTGGGAAAAACCAGGTCGGGGTTCATAAAGAAGTTTTATTAGAATAACACGCTTTATAGGTCTGTAAATAATGATGGGAAGGTATCCTGAAAAGTATCCTGAGAGGCATCCTGGAAGTTACCCTCAAAGATATCCTGGAAGTGTCCTGAAAGCCCTTCTCACAGAGCCACAAATTTATGGGAATATCCCAGGATATAGGATATAGGAATTCTTAGGCTTGGCAATCAAAAAATGGGAGCATGTCCTTGCTGGGGAATTTAGTTATTAACAGTAGAATAGAATCCCAGAATCCCAGAATCATTTAGGTGGGAAAAGACCTCCAAGGTCATCCAGTCCAACCTGTGACCAACTTTGTCACCCAGAGCAGAGCACTGAGGTCCTGTTTTTCCTTGAGCACCTCCAGGGATAGTCCAAGGAACAAATGCCACACACAGAGACCCAGAGGAAGCACAAAGCTCTTTTTTGGAGGGGATACAATGGAAAACATCCCTAGGGCAGGATCCTGCCCCAGGAACTCCTTCCCTGGGGCTCATGTGTGCCGTGAAGGACAAATCCATGCCAAGGAGGAACCAGGCTCTGAGCAACCTGGGCTGGTGGAAGGTGTCCCTGGCCATGGCAGGGGGTGGAACGGGGTGGTCTTTAAGGTCCCTTCCAATCCTGTGATTCCAGAACCCCTTCCTCCAGCTCCAGGGGGGTGGAAAGACGTCCCTGTGCTTTGCTGGGTTTAGGATCCCGAGCAGGGAGCTTCTCCCTCCTCCATGGAGAGCAGCACAGGGGGATTGGTTGCACCAGATCCACAAAGGGGGACAGAGGGGGGCCTGACCACAACCAGCAGGGGGAAGGTGCTGTTGTGCCTGAGAACCCCAAGGTGCTCCCAGGGGAAGCCAAAAACCCCTCTGGAGCAGCGTCTGCCAGTTCACCACCGTGGAAATTTCCCAGGCAGACGATCCTGATCTGCAGTGACATCTCACAGGGGGCTGGGGGAGCTGGGAATTTGCCAGAAATAGGCAGCTCTTACTTCTACTTAAAACTTACTTTTCATCTCACATTCAATTATCAAGCACGGGATGTATTTTTAGAAGCTGGCGCTGGGAGAGCGCTGTCGCTTTTGTTCCAGCCTGACTTCAAAGTTGGCTTTTATGGCAAGACTTGGAATAGTTGGCGCCTGTTCCCATCCCAAAAGTGGAGAGCAGGAGCAAGGAGAGGCTTGGCAGGTACCTGTAGACCCCCCAAACAAAACAAATCCAGGCTGAGGCTGCTCTAAGGGGTTGGAATGTGACGCAGGGATGACAGAGAGGGAGAAAATGAGGCAGCAGAGGAAGAGGATGTTGACAGTAACATTTTTAACAGGATATCAGTGCTCAGGATTCAGGGACCTTCCAGCCCCTGTTGCAGCAGCAGGGAGACAAATCCATTTGGAAGGAATCTGCCAGAAAGACACGACTTTAATCCTGCTTTTGGAGGGCCAGGTCCTCCCAACACCCAGTGCCCCGTCCCCCAGCCCTCCCCTCCCCGCGGGGTCTCGCTGCAGGGGTGGCACTGCAAGAACTGGATGGCACAAGCCCCTCAGGGGAAGCAGAGGAAGTTATTAAAGCCTCTTGTCTCCATCTCCCTTTCACAATGCACCTTTTATTACACTGGAAATATAAACCCCCCTGGTTAATGCTCGGGATTAGATTGTAAAGAAAGAAAACAAAAGGGGAGCAGTTGCCCGGGTTAGGAGCGTTTGGAGCTGCAGTTGTACTGACTCGCTGCTTCTTGCCAGGTGTTTTGTTGAGTTCAAGTAAAACATCAAAGTCCATTATCTTCCCTGCTTCCTTGCCTGCCTTGCCCTCCCTCTCCTCGATTCAGGGCACAGCACAGAATTAATTTGGTTTATTCCAGCACACGCCACGGCCGCCTATCTCCCCGACTGCCCGGCTGCAGGGAAACAAATTTCCTCCTTAAGCACTTTCCACTTGACCTGCTCTTTTCTCCACGGAGAAAATTGAGGTCAGGGAGCTGCTGTTGTGCAGTGGCTGCCGTTCTCCCACTGCTCTGGGGGCAACCACTGACACGGGCTCGGGGTCCCTGCTCCGAGATCTCCCGGTTGGAGCCCGTTCCCTGCTCCCACAAGACACTGGCAGATTTAGGGAGGCAACAGCTGCATTTCCCATTCGGTCCAATTATTTTTTAAGTCTCTCCTGTGCCGCTGGAGAGGTTGTGTCTGGTGAGGCCTGTAAATAAAGAGAGCTGTGGTGGGGGCAGAGCTGCTCGAAGGTGTCGGGAGCAGAATTGGTGGCTCCAGACATCCCATTCCTGGGCAGGTGTTAGTGAGCTGGAAATGCAAGAACAGAGGGATTTGTCTCTTCCCTCCTTTTTTATTTCTCCATAGAAAAGTGAGCCCAGACCCCTGAGACCCCACATACCCTCCCAGCCCAGGGCTGGGTGTGCCTGGAGCCACATGGAGGGGATGGGTGGCCACTTCCAGCCCCAAGGGCATGGCACGGGACAAGTCCTCGGCTTCCCTCCCTGCTGGGTCAGTGCTGCCAGGAATTTGGCACTGACTCACACGCCAGGCTGGTTCCTCAGATGTTTGATGGGTGGGGCACAAGAAGCAGAGCAGAACCTCTGAGCACATCCCAGTGGCACCAGAGTGATGTGCTGTGGTCAAGCCAACTCTGGATTCCTGGATTCCCTCCCAGCAGTGGGTGGGAGGGACCCCACCGTGTGTGAAACCTGCCCTGCTTGCAGCTATTCCGTTCCTGCGAGGGACAGGCATGAAGAGAAATCCAATTTAAATGCACAGCCACGGGAATTTCAGGCTCAGAGGGAAGAGTTTGGCCTTGGCAAGCAAAAAGTCCCAGTCTTGCATTTTCTTTGCCCGCCTCCAGTGGTTTGTTCAGTATCCCACAGGCTCTGTGGAGAGGTAGCTGGGGCCACAGTGGGAGTGCAGAGTCCTCTGGGATAGGCAGAGCCAAGAGCTTCTCTGGTAATTGTTGCTTCAGGAGCTGGTTAATCTGGAAATGCAAATTCCTCCAGCAGGGCAGTGGTGATGGATGGTTCCAGCTGTGCCCTCCCATGGCTGTGGGTCTGTTGGCTTCCCTCAGCACTCCTGTTACTCCTGTGACTCCTTGGTTACAATTTATTTACCTCGTGGAAGTGCCTGGAGAACCAAAACCAGGCCAAAGCCTTGTGCAAACTCCCCACAGGGCAGGTCCTCCCCGAGAGAGCTCCTGAGAGCTCCAGGTGCCCTGTGCAGGGCCAGGAGTTGGGATCCATGATCCCCGGGGGTTCTTTCCAGCTCTGGATATTCTGAGATTCCGTGATTCCCTCGGGAAATGGGCAATGGTCAATGTGCCACGGGCTGGGCACAGCACCGAGATGTGTGTCAGCATTCCTGTGGCACTGGGAGCTGGAACAACAGTGTCCACTCGGGAAGGGCCCTGCTGGAGGAGGGAAGCCCAGAATCCCAGCACCAGCAGCCTCTGTCCCGCTGGGAAACCCCTCTGGGACATGTCTTGTGGTGGGCTGTGCTGCTCAGGGGGAGGGATTGAAGGAGGGGGAGCAGCTCTACCTGCTGGAGGTGCTGCCACACTTCATTTCTTTCATCCTTCCCCTCCCACATTGTACCCACAGCCAGCCCTGCCCAGGCACCACTTCCCCATGGATACACAGAGGGGGAAAACTGGAATGTGGTAACTTCAGCATGAGAATAAAATATGGATAACCAAGGATGCATCAGTCAGAAACAACCTGGAGGCACCAGACACTGGTCCTCAGGTGAGACTGGTTCGTTTTCCCTCTCTGTTCCTCAAACAAACAGTTGTGTTTCTGAGCTACCAGAGAAGCGTGTTGTTCCCTAATTCCCATATTTAGTTATTGATTTCCAGGGAAAACTCCCTGCCTTGCTAATACCTGGAGTAAGACCCAGTGAATAATTCACGAGAAATAATGTATGTGACAAAATCCAGCCTTTCCCTGCTCCTGGAACACACGGCAACTAATTGGGGTTTCTTTCTGTTGGAAATCGTTCCCCGCCCCGGCTGCTGATTCTGAGTGTTTGTTTTTCACCCTGTGAGCTGATTTCCAGAAGATTCCTGATGGCAATGGGGGATATTTGCATCCAGATGACGGTGATTTGTTCCCTTTGCCTTCTTTTCTCTCCTTTCGCAGCAAAACAAACCCAGGGAGAAGCCGCAGCCGGAGGAGCATCCGAGAGGAGAAGCCAAATAGTTCCTGTCTTAACCAGAAAGGATTTGCTGAGGCCACCACACTAAAAGCCTCCCAAGCCACACAAAGAGC
The DNA here is from genome assembly GCF_003984885.1 of Neopelma chrysocephalum. Taxonomy (NCBI): domain Eukaryota; kingdom Metazoa; phylum Chordata; class Aves; order Passeriformes; family Pipridae; genus Neopelma; species Neopelma chrysocephalum. Next base: position 2,844,043 of record NW_020897914.1, read on the forward strand.
CCGGGATGCCAAAGGCTAATAAAGATGGCAGAGCAGCGAGTGTGTTATAATTACCCACCAGCTCATTTTCAAAAGCACCAGCAGTTAAAAGGCAGCAAATGAAACAATCCCGGGCTTCCTACGCTTCCCACATAATGAACAAACACATTGCCCGTGGCAAGCTCACAGGAACGGATCTTTCATTACCACAAAAGAGCCTTAACCTTGACCAACGTGCTGCTGTGCAGTTGCTCTGCTCGCCTTCAGATCAGCTGTTCCACAGCTCAAATATTTTGTTTTCGAGCCCTTTGATTCGCACAAAACGCTACAAACCCGAGAATTTCTCATTCGATAGATGCACGTGAGGGTTTCTTTTTTCTTTTCTTTTTTTTTTTTTTTCCTATTTCTTCAGATCTTCCTGACTGCAGTTTTGAGCAGAAAAGTGTCTGGCATAAATTCCTGATTGCATTATTAATGTGGCAAAGGGAACATCTGAAGTTAATCTGTTCCACTAATGGGTGCTATATAATACATTAAGGCAGGTTAAGCGTGTGATATAATAAAGCTCTGCTGTGTGAGATATTGGGGGATTGCTGATTGAAGCACAATGGTTATTTTGGCCAATGGTTATAGATTTTTAATAGAATATCCATCTCAGAGCTGGCTGCAGGGGGAGGAAAGCTCGTTCTGTAGCAAAATGAAACAACGTAATGTGAGAGTCCTCGGGGGCATTTTGGGCACCACGAGATGAGAAAGATCTAAAGAGTGTCCAGAGGAGGGACAGGAGGGTGGGGAAGGGTCTCCAGGAGAAGGCACAGGAAGAGCTGCTGAGGGCACTTGGTGTGTTCAGCTGGAGCAGAGGAGACTGAGGGGAGACCTCCCGGGGTTCTGCAGCTTCTTCAGGAGGGGCAGTGGAGGAGCAATTCCAGTCTCTGCTCTGTGTGACCAGAGCACCCAGGGAATGGCTGGAACCATCAGGAGAGGGTCAGGTTGGATCTCAGGCAAAGGTTCTTCCCCCAGAGGCTGGTTGGGCACTGCCCAGGCTCCCCAGGGCAGTGGGCACAGCCCCAAGGCTGCCAGAGCTCCAGGAGGGTTTGGATGATCCTCTGGGGCACAGGGGGTGACTCTGGGGATGTTCCTGTGCAGGGCTGAGGGTTGGACTGGATGGTCCTGGTGGGTCCCTTCCAGCTCAGGATATTCTGATTCTATGAATATTTTTTCCAAAACAAGTCCCCTGGCTATTTCTAAAACCTTTACACTAAAAAAAATCAAACCGTAAAATTCCAGCATCCAATCAAAGTGATAAGAATTCCTTGCTCTTCATCTGATACAAGTGTCAGATTATAAGGTGAGTGTGTCCATGGGCTGCTCTTACACACACAAGGAAAAGGAACACACAAGGAAAAATATCAACTGTGCTTTAAGATTTTTTTTTCCTTTTTCTGTCTGGATCAACAAAATTGAACATATTTCACAATAGATTCTCTGCCTGGATTCAAAAAGGGATGAATAAGCAGATATATTTCAAGGACTCGATAGGCAGCAGCACTGCCCTGAACACTCTGCAGCTTCCATTTTCCCTGCCACAAAAGCAGCAGATATCAGCTTAGCTCCAACTAAATGAAAAAATTAATGGGATGCTCAGAGAAAACTATCCTTCAATGCTGTATTCCTTGGTGATTTACAGGGGAAAAAAAATCACCCCTTTCTAAGGCAGGGTGAAACCCCCACGGGCTTCCTGAACAATTGCAGGGAATGTTGTGTTTTATCCTGTGCCAAATTTCCCAGTGTGGAGCCCCAGAGCCCCCAGCAGTGTTGCAGAGCAAGGCAATTAGTGGAGGGAGGACAAAAAAGGATCCTCAGGTTCAGCTTTCACAGTTATTCCTGTCAAACACACGGCTCCCCATCCTCTCCCAGGCAGGAATATTGTCAGGGATGAGTGAGAGGAGCTGCCCTCTGCCCCCTCCCCTGGCACAGCCTGGCACAGCTCCACTGGGGTTAAAGGAGACACACAACACAAAGGGAATCTCTGGGAAAAGGCATCAAGGCTGAACCTGTGAGTCCTTGTTAACAGGGTGAAGCTGGGA
>NW_020897914.1:2851108-2871044 GCF_003984885.1 Neopelma chrysocephalum
GGGCTGTCACAGCACAGATCAAGGTGCTGAGTTCAGGAGAATGTTTTCCCTGTTTCCATGTCAGGGCTCTCCCAGAACAAGTGCAGTTTGACAGCCTGGTTCCTGATTCCCTCCACTCATCCATGGGAGCATGAAACAAATACGAGTCTTCCTAATAGGAACCTGCAAACGCTCCATTACACACCCACTTATTCAGATATTTCTCCTGCCTTTTGACTCCAGGCAAACCTTCAGCTCAGGAAGGAAATTTTCAGAAATATCAACAATGTCCCTTAATCACTGCAGTCATAAATCATACCTTGTAGCAGGGGAACTTCAGCCTGACCAAAAAATGAGGGTTTATAAAAAGTACTGAATCATTCATGCTGTCTGTGTCTGTGATATGAGCACAGTTACATCAGGATAATGGGAATTCTGAAGAATTTGAAGGATTTGGAGGAATAAGAGGGGATGTTCCAAATCACTGTGGACAAAAAATGCAGTAAGCACACCCTGGCTGAATGCAGAGCCTCTGTGGGAAACACGTCCCTGCTCCTCAAAACTCTGTGCAACGAGGCAGGAGAAAAAGAAAACTCACTCTGGGAGTGCTGAGTGAGGCCAAATCAAGGAGTCAGCAGCAAGGATAACTCAAAAATCCAACCACTGGCCTGTCCACATCCATGGAGCAACCTGTGCTCAGCACATTCAGAGGATCATGGAATGGTTTGGGTTAGAAGGGACCACAAAGATCATCCTGTTCAAACCTCAACTAGCCCAGGTTGCTCCAAGCCCCGTCCAACCTGGCCTTGGACACTTCCAGGGATCCAGGGGCAGCCACAGCTTCTCTGGGCAACCTGTGCCAGGGCCTCCCCACCCTCACAGTCAGGAATTCCTTCCCAATATCCCATCTAACCCTGCCCTCTGGCAGTGAGAAGACATTCCCCCTTGTCCTATCCAAATGCCCTCCTTCTGCCCTCCCAACACTGTAAATCCAAGTTAATTCCCAAGTGCTGGTTTTGCAATCCAGTTATCAGTAGGGGAAAAAAAAGGCACTAAACATTGTTAGAGAATTCCTCATTTATCCTGGTTTCACTTGGCTGTAATGAAGATGCAAGACCTTTCAGCTCAATTCAATCAGCCCCATTCACAAGCCACCTTATGATCCATTAGTTCAATCCCTCCAAATTTGATTGCAGCGTGTTTTGATTCCAATCAATTGTTTTCAGCTCTTCTCCATTGATTTCCATGGACTCACATTTTTCTACCAAGAGTTCAGTTAAACCTGGGGGTTTGAACCAAGGCAGGGGCACCGTGGGCACCTCCTGGGAGTGTCTGGGCTGGGCCAGCTCTCCCTGGCACAGGGCAGCACCACACGGGCCCAGCACACCAAGGCAAGGTGACAATTCCAGCTTCAAGTATTCCAAACCCTCTTCCCTATCCCACATCTCTCTGGTAGCTCTGGATGAGGAAACCTCACCCAGAAATCATTTTGGACACAGGAATAATTTTTTCACAAGGAGAACAATCAGCCATTGGAGTAATATCCCCAGGGAAGTGGTGGATTCTCCCACGTTGGACACTGAAGGTTTGGCTGGACAAGGTGCTGGGTCACCTTCTCTGCACTCTGATTTTGCTGAGGGAGGTTGGACCAGATGGTCCTTGAGGTCCCTTCCAACACGTCCTGCTGTGCCCTGTGATCTGATCAGGGGTGACAAACAGGGAAAGGGGGAAGAGACACACACAGAGGAGTCTCAGGGAGTTATTCGGAGTCACAAACTCTGGGGGAGGAAGAACCAGAACGAAAGCAGAACTTCCCCAATCCCAGTTTACTGATCTGGGCCCCTCAGTTCAGGAAGGACATTGAGGTGCTGGAGCAGGTCCAGAGGAGAGCAACGAGGCTGGGGAAGGGACTGGAGCACAAGTGCTGTGAGGAGAGGCTGAGGGAGCTGGGGGGGCTCAGCCTGGAGAAGAGGAGGCTCAGGGGAGACCTCCTCACTCTCTGCAACTCCCTGACAGGAGGGGGGAACCACGAGGGGTTGGTCTCTTTTCCCAGGCAACTCTCAGCAAGACAAGAGGGCTCAGGGTCTTCAGCTGTGCCAGGGGAAGTTTAGGTTGGATATTAGAAAGAACTTCTTTGCAGAGAGGGTGATGAGCCATTGGAATGGGCTGCCCAGGGAAGTGGTGGATTCTCCATCCCTGGAGGTGTTTAAGGACAGACTGGATGTGGCATCAGTGCCATGGGCTGGGAACCACAGCGGGGTTGGATCAAGGGTTGGACTTGATGATCTTGGAGGTCTCTTCCAACCCAGCTGATTCTGTGATTCTGTGATTCTATGATCTGATTGTTGGGCTAAAAGCCGTGAGGGAAATAAGCAGCACCTCTATGAAAAGACCTGAACTGGGGACAGCTGCTGAAGGAAGCTCTGGGAAGCAGGGACTTTGTCTCCTGGCACACTGGGAACACTCCTGGATGGACAGGTAGCTCCTGGACTGCCCACAGGAGAAGGGCCTCATCTCCCTCACAGGAGACCAATTCCCTTCTCTCCTGCTGCCACTTCCTCCAGTCTGACTGACAGGGTCTGTCTCCTCCAGGCTGGCCCAGCTCATGCAGAACTGACACCTCTCCCAGCAGGGCGAGGCAGAGAGATTCTGCTGGAGCTTCCTCCCAGAACCAGGGCAGCGAGACAAACCCCCAGGGACTCCTTCCAGCTCGGGGGAAAGGCTGTTGTCAAACCCCAGCCCTGCACTGCTACAGGGAAGCAAGTCTGAAATGGGGCTGGAGAAAGTTTGATGGAAATCCCAGGTGGAAGCAAAAGAAAAGTCAGCTGCCACTTCCCTCTGGAGAGATGAAATGTTGACAGCGATGGTATTTGGAAAGATGACTTTTCTGAAGTTGAACAAGCAGTGCAGACAAAGATCCCTGAGCCAGCACAGGTGTGGAGGCCACAGGATGTCATTGTCCCCTGCACTTAAAGGAAAAGCATCTCCAGTTCACAGCCCAGTTTCATACTGGGATTCCCAGTCCCACCAGAATGTGTCTCTCTGGAAGCCTCAGGTTTTCCAGCCCCCTCAGGAACAGCTTCAGGCACTGCAGAACATGGACTCACAGACTGTGCTGGGCTGGAAGGGACCCACAGGGACCATCCAGTCCAACCCCCAACTCTGCACAGGAACATCCCCCAGAGTCACACCCTGTGCCCCAGAGGATCATCCAAACCCTCCTGGAGCTCTGGCAGCCTTGGGGCTGTGCCCACTGCCCTGGGGAGCCTGGGCAGTGCCCAACCAGCCTCTGGGGGAAGAACCTTTTGCTGAGATCCAACCTGAGCCTGCCCTGACACAGCTCCAGCCATTCCCTGGCTGCTGTCCCTGGTTCCCCCAGAGCAGAGATCAGTCCCTGCTCCTCCTCTGCCCCTGCCCAGGCATTGGAACTGCAGGGAGGTCTCCCCTCAGTCTCCTCTGCTCCAGCTGAACACACCAAGTGCCCTCAGTGTCCTCCCACGGTTGCAAATCCAGGCCCTTCCCCATCTTCATTCCCTCCTTTGGAAGATCCCTGAGCCAGCACAGGGTGTGGAGGCCACGAGATGTCATTGTCCCCTGCACTTCAGGGAAAAGCATGTCCAGTTCACAGCCCAGTTTCATGCTGGGATTCCCAGTCCAGCCCCCTCAGGAATCAGGATCTGTTCTGCTCACCGGGGCTCCTGAGAGATGACTCGCTGAGTGTGATCAGGGGAGAAGGAACTCGTGGAGAGGAGGCAAAACCTGCCTGGTGCTGCTTAATGGGGTGCGAATGACTCGGACAGCACTCTGCTAATGTGTGGGGATTGCGCTCAGCGGTGTGAACGACCTTGCTGGAGCTGAAAGCCGAACACATTCACAGCTCCGGGGCCCTGCTGGGGCTCCATGCAAATCAAAAATCCTCAGTGCTGCCTTCTGCATCTCCGGCATCCTCAGTACCTTGTACATCCCCTGCCACCTCGAGCATCCCCAGCACGTCAAGGATCTCCAGCATCCTTGAGCATCCCCAACCTCCTCAAGCACCTCCAGCCTCTTGGAGCATCCCCAGAACCTCCAGCACCCCCAGCTCCTCGAGTACCACCAGCATCTCAAGCATTTCCAGCAGCAGTGCCTCCAGCATTCTCAACCTCCCCCAGGATCCCTGTCCCCCTTGAGCATCTCCAGCACCTCCTCCAGCATCCCCCACCTCCCTGAGCATCCCCAGCACCCCCAGCACCCCCAGCACTTTCAGCATCGCCACCCTACCCCAGCATCCCTGGCCCCACCTTGAGAATCCCCAGTGCCTCAAGAATCCACAGCCACCTCCAGCATCCCCAGTGCCTCCCTCCTGCAGCATCCCTGGCCACCTTGAGCATCCTCAGTGCTGCCTTCTGCTGCTGCTCCAACCCTGGGGGAGCAACTCTGCCCTGCTCCTGCCCCACAGCCGGGCAGGAATGGGGCCTTTGGGAAGGGATCGACATCGTTTGGGCAACGGCTTTTCCTTTCTCATATTTAAGGCAGAAAGAATAGGGGGTGTTCAGCCTGGAGAAGACAAGGCTCCAGGATGACCTCAGAGCCCCTTCCAGTGCCTAAAGGGGCTCCAAGGGAGCTGGAGAGGGGCTGAAACCAGGATAAATCAGGAATTCTCTAACAATATTTAGTGCCTTTTTTTTCCCCTACTGGATTGCAAAACCAGCACTTGGGAATTAACCCGGATTTACAGTGTTGGGAGGGCAAAAGGAGAGCATTTGGATAGGACAAGGGGGAATGTCTTCCCACTGCCAGAGGGCAGGGTTAGATGGGATATTGGGAAGAAATTCCTGGCTGTGAGGGTGGGGAGGGACTGGCACAGGTTTCCCAGAGAAGCTGTGGCTGCCCCATCCCTGGAAGTGTCCAAGGCCAGGTTGGATGAACTTGGAGCAACCTGGGCTAGTGGAAAGTGTCCCTGCCCATGGCAGGGGGTGGCACTGAGGGAGATTTAAGGTCCCTTCCAACCCAAACCATTCCATGATTCCAACTCTGCCCTTGTAAGAAAACATCAAACACAACCCCAGGGAGTTACAGGGTTGCCTGTGCCCCAAACTGAGCCCGGGAGCAGCTGGGAATAGGCCTGACCCCTCAACAGCTCATTTGTTTGAGGTTCAGCTCTGCCCATCAACCCACAGGTGTGGGACAAAACCTGCAGTTCCACAGCTCCACATGGAGTGACCTGAGAGATCCAATAAATCCCTGGGATTCCTTGGAACCCCACACAGGTCCTGGCCCCCGACAGCACAGACACAGCTGGACTGAGGTGTGCATTTAGGATTCATTTGCAGCATGGAATTAACCTCAGGCATGGAGATATTTCACACTGGCTTTTTAAAAAGAATGTCTCTTTTAATCAGAAGAAAAGGCAAATAGATCAAACTGTTGAAATTCCAGGTTCACTCCTGGTGTTTGATCCCAGACTTTGGCTCAGCTCTGTGCATTTTTAAATTCTTTCAAGCAAAGAAACTGGACTTTATGCTGTCTGTACTAGCATTGGGAAGGAAAAGCACGGAAGAAAGCTTGAAAACAACGGGAGAAGGGGAGGATCAGTATATAAATTATTATTGCTTGGGAGACAAAAAGGAAAGTGAATTCCCAAGCTGAGTTAGCACATGTTGGCCTGCTCAGAATCACTCTCCTGAGCTGTGCCCACCTCCACTCCCAGCTGTTAAAAACCTTCCTATCTCCGTGATGAAAATCCCAGAATCGTTCAGGTTGGAAAAGGCCTCCAAGACCATTGAGTCCAACCTGTCCCCAGTCCCCACCTTGTCACTCAGTGCCATGGCCAGGCCTTCCTGGGACACCTCCAGGGATGGAGATTCCCAGTCTCCCTAGGCAGCCCTTGCAGTGCCTGACCACTCTTTCCAGGCAGGAATTTCTGCTGATGTCCAAGCTGACCCTCTCCTGGTGCGGTCTGGGGCCGTGTCCTCTTGCCCTGAGCATGTGGCAGGTGGTGCCCATGTGGCAGGTGGTGCCCTGGGGACTGGTGAGGCTGCAGAGCACGACCACAACTCCTCCCTTGTGCTGCCCTCCATGAAGGGCAGGGACCTGCCAGCCCCAGAATTCCCATTCCCAGCAGGTGTTCCTGCAGGGTCTGTGTCCTGTGGGAGGGAAGCACCTTCTGTACAAACCAGGAGCAGGGCTTAAGGCACAGGAGGGCAGTGACTGAAGAAGGGTGGGAGGATTGAGGGGGTTTTCTCCTTCCCTCCCCGGTCTGAAGTTCCTGATGGGAATTCCTCCCCGTGCTGCAGGAGGGAAGGGCACCCCGCTGCCAGGGAGCACAAAATCCTCTGATCAGGACCAGGAGGCTGCTCCTCTGTGTCCCTTGCCGAGAGCAGCTCCCGCTGCCTCTGCTGCCGTGCATCCCAATGCCGAGGCTTTGCAGGGAACGGTGCGGCTTAAACAGGATTGATTTATGCCCCTCTCCGGAGCCTGGATGCCCGGAATGCTTTTATGTACACGGTCCCTAACAAGTGCTCCACGCACCCCTCGGAGCAGCGCTGTTTAACAAGGAATTCTGATGCCCTGGAGCGTCCCCGCCTCCGCTTTGTGCCGATAATGGATTTGTCAGCGGAATTGCTGCGCTCTCAAAACAATAAACCCCAACTCACAAGGTGACATTTCAGGGGAATTCAATTCCCTCCTTTGTGCTTCTCTTTCTTCTTGTTTCACGTGTGATATCTTCTTCCCTTTGCCTCTCCCTGGAAGGGCAGCGGAGCAGGGGAAGGAAGTTGTTATTGAAAGGAAAAGCTTTATTTGATTTGGAGCTGTTAGGGAAGATTTCTGACAGGCTGACAGAGGATCCACTCTTTTCTTAAGGTGTCCCTTAAAGGGACATGGCCAACATGTTTGGCTCCAGATCTTCCTCCTGCTCGAGGAGCAGTTGGATTGTGGTTTGTAAAATGTGATTTTTCCAGCAGCTTTTTGTTGGGACTCATCACTTCTTTGCTCACAACAACACAACACAACAGTTAGCAATTAATTATAGATGCACTCGAGTCCAGACATGAGCTTACACTGTTGGCTTGGCAAAGGCACTTAATTAATAAATAACGATGATGATGATGAATAAAGACGGGGATAAACAAAGGGTCTCTGTAGGAAGGAGAGAGCATGAAGTATTCATGCTCAGGGCTCTCAGCAGACTAATTCTGCTGCCCCCCACCCTCACTTCACAGCACTTCAGCACTTTGGAACCACCCCCAAGCTGCTGCTGGCTCCAGGATTATCCACAAGTCCCACGTGGGACCCAGACTGAAGTTCATCAGCTCTGACATGAGAAAAGGGTTTGGATCTTTGGATCAACAGTCCACAAAAACTGGGCAACTGTGTCAATACCTGCCATGGGGGTGATGGCACTGAAAGAAAACCAAGAGAGGAGTTGGAGTCCCCAGGCACCACCTTCACCTGGACAATTCCATGGGATCACAGAGTCAGTGAGGTTGGAAAAGACCTCCAAGATCATCAAGTCCAACCTTTAATGCAAAGTCCTACCTCTGAGGAAACTTCTGCAGAACCACAGAATATTTTAAGTTGGAAAAGCTCTCTAAGAGCATCAAGTCCTACTGTTAATCCAGCCCTGCCAAGGCCACCACTAACCCATGTGCCCAAGTGCCACATCCACATGGCTTTTAAATCCCTCCAGGGATGGGGACTACACCACTGCCCTGGGCAGCTGTGCCAGGGCTGGACAGTCCTTTTCCAGGAAGGAATTTTCTCAACATCCAACCTGAGCCTCCTCTGGCACAGCCTGAGGCCGTTTCCTCTCCTCCTGTCCCTTGTTCCCTGGGAGCAGAGCCCGACCCCCCCGGCTCCCCCCTCCTGTCAGGGACTTGCAGAGCCAGAAGGTCCCCCCTGAGCCTCCTTTTCTCCAGGCTGAGCCCCCCCAGCTCCCTCAGCTGCTCCTGCTGCTCCAGCCCCTTCCCAGCTCCGTTCCCTTCCCTGGACACGCTCCAGTCCCTCCATGTCCTTCTTACAGTGAGGAGAAATGCTGGAGGGTTTTGTGTATTCACCCCAAGCCCTGGGCACCACATCCAGGCTGCCCCTTCCTCCCTGTACCCCCACTCTGCTGCCAAACCAACAAGAATCTGGGACAGCACTTTTCAAACACTGGTTGGCTCCAGGTTTGGAGGAACCCCCTCCAGAAACGCTCATGAGTCACTCCAAGGACATTCCAACCCCCCGTCCTCTCAAACCACACTCACTATCCTGGTGTCCATCCCAGCAGGCTCTGCTTGGGAATCAGATGCTGTTCCACCTCCTCCTTGCTGCATTGGCAGGACAGGTGAGGGGAGTGAGCAGGTCTCACCCTGTGGAAGACAAGGAGCAGGGAATGAGCAGAAGGAAATCCAGGCTGAGGGCACCGGAAAGAAATCCTGAGTCTCCTGGAGTGATTTATTTCAGATCACCAGTAAAGACGAATCAAAAGCTGATTTGCTTATTCCTCTCAGGCCTTCAGCCTCCAAATCCTGGTTAGATTTGTCCCAGTGGAAGTGTTGACCCAGCCAGGCATGGCTGATGAGTACAAACACCAACTTAACTGAGTTTGTCTTCCCTTCCAAACAGGACTTGAAGCAAGAACCCCAGTTAGGGGGTGTTTCTTAGGACATACCCTGTGGTAACACTCCCTTTGTTTTCCATATTCATACAGATAATCATAGAGGGACAAGATGTTTCCCTGTTAAAGATGAGACAACACTCACTGCATCCCTCAAGGAGACTGTTGGATTTATTTCAGCTGGAAATTTGGTGTTTGGGGATGAAAAAACCAGTGGCATATGAATGACCAGCCAGGCTTTGTGCTGGAAATCCCAGGCAGCACCGAGCCCACCAGGAGAGAAGCTCAGGGCTTGAAATGACTGCACTTCCCTCATTTTTAATGTTTTTCACCATCACTGCTGTTGTCAGTCATTGTTAGGCATTAAATTGCATAAAATACAAACCCTTGGAAGCAAACAGCAGTGCTTATCAGCCTATGTCAAAAGTCAATTTTTTTCTTTACAACAATTTTGCCTGGAAATTACTTCTGGGGAGCTGCTCTGGTGGCTCAGCCCCTGCTGGAGCCACAGGCACCAGGGCTGGGCTCTTCCCCCCTCTCCCCACACGTTGTTTGATCCCCAGACCTTCAGGTTGGCTGTGGAATCACAGAATCATGGGATGGTTTGGGTTGGAAGGGACCTTAAAGACCCCCTTTTTCCACCCCAGTGAACACCTCCCACTGTCCCAGGTTGCTCCAAGCCCTGTCCAGCCTGGCCTTGGACACTGCCAGGGATCCAGGGGCAGCCACAGCTTCTCTGGGAAGCTCTTTGTCCCCTCTTGGGCTTGTGTCCCACTGGCCAAGGAGTTTATCTGCACACACAGCACCTCTGTCTTCTCTTTTCCTTCTCTATCTGCAGCTCTGTCACCCTCCAGCCCCTGGAGCTGCAGCTCACGGGCACAGCCAGGAATTGGACTTTAAAATATACGTACAGGGTTCTTTGATGTCTTGAAAATAAGGCACAGACTTGTTCCCAAGAGGTACTTTTATTAATTTAGGGGAGAAAATAAGGGATCCTGGCAGAAGTTCAAAAGGGCACCACCACAATACTGACCCAGCACATACCATTGATCCACAACACTGAAGTCCAAATCCAACCCCGCCACAACATTTCAGTCAAAATCCACCTTCTTCTGCTCCGAGCCACTTAAAGCATCAAGAAAGGAGCAAAGAAAGAGAAGCAGAGGGAGCAAGAGGAGAGAGGGAGGGACGGATCATATGGGGATCACTGGGACCTTGGGGCAGAGCAGCTCTCACAGGTCCAGTGGCAGGGCCAGCACTGTCCCTCCAGGAGCTGTGGGGTTATAGGGCAGTGCCCTCACTGTCCCAATCTGAGCTGGGTGAGGGGCTGCAGGACCTGTGGGGTGTCACAGTTTTCCCCGACAGCTACTCCAGGTCTTCCCCATGTGGGTCCCAGGGCCCTGCCATGAGGGACATGACCCTACCCCACCTCTGTGAGGTTCCACCCATCCCTTCCCCCTCCCCACACACACACGGGTAGTTCTGACCCAAAAATCACGGATCTGGTGCCTGACAAACTGCCAGCCTGGAAGGAGGAGGAGGAGGCTGCCCTGCTGAACATCCCCAGCCAGGAGGGAAATCACCTTCCTGGCACCTGAGGGGGTTCATCTGGAGCAGAGGCAACACCAGACTGACCTGGGGGCACCTTTGACTCATGGGGAGACTTGTTTGGCTGCCAGAGGCAAGGCTTTGGGGGCCAAGGCTGCTGGGCTGGGAGCAAAGGGATGAACGACTTCTGTCCTGTGGCATTTTGAAAGAATGATCCAAGGAAATATCCCCTGCTGCAGAATTCCAAGGAAAGTACTGTCATGGAACCACAGCAGGGTTTGGGTTGGAAGGGACCTTAAAGCTCATCCAGTTCCACCCCCTGCCATGTGCAGGGACACCTTCCACTGTCCCAGGTTGCTCCAAGCCCTGTTCAACCTGGCCTTCACTTAAAGAGAAAGATATCCCACCACACACAGATGCCCATCTGGAAATTTCCTTTAGAAGTCCGAGGACAGGTCTTATGTGAAATCCAAGTGATTAAATTAGCACCTACACTCACAGGCACGGTAAAATAAGAAATCTAAGGGAATTTATACTGTTAATAAACCCCTCTGAGTGTGTTCCTGACAAATAGCTTGTGAATTAACGTAATAAACAACCACTGTTTGCTGACAAATTGCATCTGTGCTGAAAGTGAAATAGCAGAGATGGGCTGAGCTGCCTATGGAATTACAGGGGATATTATGACTTTGTGGTGTCAACACCCAGGGGCTCAGACACACCAACTGTGGGTGACTCGGGGCTGGGTTTAACCACCTCTGCCCTCTGTGTGGCTCAGGACAGTTTCCATCACACCCCAGAGATCAGGAACAGGGGCAGGGACTGAGCTCTGCTCTGGGTGAGCAGGGACAGCAGCCAGGGAATGGCTGGAGCTGTGTCAGGGCAGGCTCAGGTTGGATCTCAGCCAAAGGTTCTTCCCCCAGAGGCTGGTTGGGCACTGCCCAGGCTCCCCAGGGCAGTGGGCACAGCCCCAAGGCTGCCAGAGCTCCAGGAGGGTTTGGATGATCCTCTGGGGCACAGGGGGGGACTCTGGGGGATGTTCCTGTGCAGGGCTGAGGGTTGGACTGGATCATCCTTGTGGGTCCCTTCCAGCTCAGGATATTCCATGATTCCATGATGAGCCAGGCAAGGCCAAGCCAGAGCTCGGGGATGGCAGGAAGGGCAGATTCCCACAAGGTTGTTCCTCGAGCACAGAAGCTTAAGAGGAGGGAGACTGAGTGCATCCACACCTTTCCTGAGCCTGTTCAAGCTGGACTCTGAGCTCTTCAGAGAGCTCATCCTTGCAGCCCTGGGAGCAGCAGGAATGCCAGCAATCCCATCTTTACATTGAGAAAGCAAAGCAGAAGACAGCAAGTGATTCTCCAGGAGAGGAGGACAAAGCTCCAGGAGGGTTTGGATGATCCTCTGGGGCATGGGGGGGGATTGTTGGAGATGCTCCTGTGCAGGGCTGAGGGTTGGACTGGATGGTCCCTGTGGGTCCCTCCCAGCTCAGCACAGTCTGGGATCTGTGATTCACCTTTCCCACACTTGGAAAGTCCTGACCAAACTTTTCCTTTCAGCTTGGACAGAGATGGAGGTGAAGCTCTTCCAAAGTGGAGGAAAAAGGTGTTAATGCTGAAATCTGGCAGCTTTGTGGGGAGCTGACCTTTATTGAAGTTCCACAAAACTCAGCCTTGAATGCAGTGAGGTCTGAAAGCCCCACTCCCACTGCTCCCACTGCACACATTTGTGCTGACAGCACCTAAACTGGCAGCTGGGAGTGCCCTGGAATGCTCCCAAATGGTAAAGACACAGCACAGGCAATGTTCAGACACTGGTTTGGGAGCCCTTGAGGAAACCTCCTGCTTTCAGAGTAAACAACAAGGACTGTCATTGACTTCAGAGGAGCTCAAGATCTCAGTCCTGCTGTATTTCCATGACTTCTCACCTCTCCTTCGATTTCCACATCCCTCCTGAGGCCAAACCTTGTTCCTCAACCTCAGTGATAAAGACCCAGAGGCACTCAGGGTCACAGAGGCTCTCATGGATTCAGCTGCTCTGCCTTGCAGCCCATGGAATAAAACCAGCCCTGGGAAGGGGGATCATGGAAACAGAACCATGGAGTGGTTTGGGTTGGAAGGGACTTTAAATCTCATCCAGTGCCACCCCCTGCCATGGGCAGGGACACCTTCCACTATCCCAGGTTGCTCCAAGCCCCGTCCAACCTGGCCTTGGACACTTCCAGGGATCCAGGGGCAGCCACAACTTCTCTGGGCAACCTGTGCCAGGGCCTCCCCACCCTCCCAGCCAAGATTTCCATCCTAATATTCCATCTAAACCTGTTCTCTTCCACTGTGATCATGTTTACTTGGAGCCTGCTGTGCCCACCATTTCCTTCTTAGAATCATGGGATTGTTTGGCTTGGAAAAGACCTTTAAGATCATCAACCCAGCCCCACCACTGTGTTCACCACCAAACCAAGCTGGGTCTTGTCACTGAGGGTAAAGGAGCTTTAGATAACACTTCCAGACAAAAGGCACTGGATAAGGACACAGAATATTCCCCCATTTCACTCAGCCACTGCCACAAGGTTTAACCTGAGCCCTGTGACCACTGACCCATCCCCTGTAGGGGATATATGGGAAGCACCAGGAACTCCTCCTTCCCTGTTATGCATCCATGGCCCAGCAGACTCTTCAAAAACTAAACCCTCCTGGTTAATACCACATGAATACTTGTTTTTTGGGCTGCTGCTCCCTTCCCATCTTCAAAGCCAAACCACCAAAGCTTTATATCCTTCCCACAGGACGGGCAGTAACTCTTGTACCAGCCAACAACCTCCTTGCAACATCTGGCTGCTTTCATGGCCTTACTTCTTGGCAGGATAACCCACCCATGATATTTGGAAGCTGAAGACCTGGGGGGGATCAAGCAAAGCTGTTGGCTCTTTGTGCTGTTGGTTTACCCCCAAACCACCCACAGCATCAACAAAAAAACCCCTCAGAGCAGAACTTTTTGGCCTGAAGATGGTACATGGGTATGTTGGACCTGGTTTGGGCTCCTTCATCTGACCTTGGCTTTCCACACAACCTTGGGCAGAGAACTTTCTGCCTGATATTGAGAGATTCCTAAACTCCTAAAAGCATCATGAGCTGTCCAAGGTGGAGTGGAGGGCAAAGAGTCTCCAGTAGCACCAAAGATTGATTTTAAAATCAACCTGATGTTTTCAAAAAATCAAATACCTCTGATCCTCTGGCACCTCCACTACGTTCCCTGGATTCCAGCTTCCCTGTCTGCAACAGCAGAAGCCAAGGTGGCAATCAGGAGACCCTATTGCTCTTGGAATTATCTGATATTCAGAAAACAGTTCTTGAACTGCAAGAGAACTGGAGATCCATCCACCTTCTGGAGATCCATCCGCCTTCCTGGAGATCCACCCACCTTCCTGGAGATCCACCCACCTTCCTGGAGATCCACCCACCTTCCCAGTAAGGCCAGTTGCTCCCGGGCTTAGTTTGGGAGTTACACCTGTAACTCCCTGGGGTTGTGTTTGATGTTTTCTTACAAGGGCAGGGTTGGAATCATGGAATGGTTTGGGTTGGAAGGCACCTTAAAGCCCATCCAGTGCCACCCCCTGCCATGGGCAGGGACACCTTCCACTAGCCCAGGTTGCTCCAACCTGGCCTTGGACACTTGCAGGGGTGGGGCAGCCACAACCTGTGTGTTTTGGCTGCTGTTCCCTGCCCGGGGAGCAGCCTGGAGGGGCAGGAATGCTGTCCTGGAGGGGCAGGAATTCTGCCCTGGAGGGACAATCTCCCCTGACAGTGCCGTGGCACTGCAGGAGGGCACAGCAATAAATAAACAACTGATAGCCCAAATTAATCCCTGTTCTTACACCCCACAGCCTCAGCCCAGGCTGGTGAGGCAAGTTAATTACCAGACTGTCAGCAGATGTTCCAGGAGCCCTGTCAGGATGTGACAGCCCCGGGATCAGAGCCGTCCTTCCCGCAGAGCATTCCCGCCTGGAATCGCTGTCACGGCGCTCCGCGATGAGCGCCCCGGGAGCAGCCCTGATAAAGCCCCTCAATTCACAGCGACTTTCGTCTGCTTTATTACATTAGGTATTCCTAGAGGAGAGGCTGGCAAAGCTGGAATGATTAGCATTCCATTTGCAGACACATATTCCTGTGTGCGAAGTGATCTCAGCACGTGCCCCTGGAGCTTTGGGGAAACCCGGTTTGAACTCCCCAAAGAAACAGGTAACAGCAGCCTTAGGTATGGGAAACCTCCTTCCCTATCTGCCATGATGTGGTGGTGCAAGAGTTGTGGTGGAAACACGATTTTCTCAGTATATTTTTGAGTAAATGTTTCCACATGGGAGAAATTTTTCTCGTAAAGATGCTGAAGTTTTCAGAGAAATGGGAAAATGTTTTGGGGAACGATCACACGGCAAAACATTGCTTTGTGTTACAACAACTGCCCACAAAAGAGAATTTCACAGAATCCCAGAATGGGTCAGGCTGGAAGGGACCACTGTGGGGCATCTGCTCCAGCAGGGCCAGCCCAGAGCACAGGGCACAGGATGTGCCCAGAGGGGTCTGGAATATCCCCAGGGAGGAGATCCACACCCTCTGGTCTCTGTTCAGGGCTGGGTCACTGCACGGGGAAGAGGTTCTTCCTCCTGCCCAGGTGGAGCTTCCTGGGCATCAGTTCCTGCCCGTTCCTCCTGTGCCATTGCTGGGCCCCCCCCGAGCAGAGCCTGGACCATCCTCTGCCCCCTCCCTGCAGCTCCTGACACACCCTGGGGAGGGCCCCTCTCAGGCTCTGCTCTGGAGGCTGAACAGCCCCAGCTCCCTCAGCCTGTCCTGCTCCCAGAGCTGCTCCATCCCTTGGGCATCTCTGCAGCCTTCACTGAACCTGCTCCAGAAGCTCCCTGTCCCAACAGAAATGAATTCCTGCCCTTTGGCAATGCTTTCCCCCAGGAAAATCTCCTTCCTGGAGGTGAAGACCTAACACCAAAATCACTCCATGAGAAAAGTCACCGACTCTTTGCCTGATCCTGAGGCAAAACATCCAATCTGTGCCACTTGGATTAACTCATTCCATCTGACATGAATCCCTTTCTCCCGGGGACTTCCAGGAAAAGCATTCCCAGCCTGCAGGAGCAGCTTTGCAGGACGTTTCCATGAGCTGTTTTCCCTACAAACCGTAGCTGGAGCACTGTGCAGTGTCCAGCCCTGGGAATGCCAGGCTGGCAGCAGGTGATCACCCCGTGCTCCTGCAGCTCGTGAGGCCCTGGAAGCACAGCAGGAAAACCTGGAATACATGGTGAGCTCTGGAAAGCCAGAGCAGGTTTTGTGGCTGTTCCCAGCTTTCCCAGCACTCTCCCTGTGGACTGAATGTCTCCTCAGGATGAGCATCCCAGTCAGGCCACATCCACTGAGCCATTCCTGTGATCCTCAGGACTGTGAACACCCAGGCTGGCATTTGCATTTCTGAGGAGCAGAGGTACAGCAGCTCCAGATGCTTCTTAACCTCTTCATACTCCAGCTGTAAAAATGCAAGTGCTCCTCAAGGGAGCCCTAAAGAGAGGGAAAAGCCTGACACCATCTTCAGACACCTGTAAGACACTTCAAAGATCCCAGTGCCCAGGTCTGGAATCTTCTTTACCCAAGACTTGGCTCTGTAACAGGGTTATATTTTTATTTATATTCAATGCACAAGCAAAGTTGGCCACATATTCCTAGAACTCCCCACTTGGAGGAGGCTGCAAACAGAAAAGAGGGAGAATCCAGCTTCCTTTGGATTATTTTTCTGATGGAAGAGGAAACTATTGTGGTTTCAATTTGTTCCACTTTGGTGCAGGGCCCCCTGTGAACAGGACACTGCAGATGTCGTGGGCTCCAGGTTCTTGTTCCCCTTTCAACAACTGGTCCCTCTCTGCATTTCAAACCTACCCCAAACCTGCTCAGTATTCCAGAGGTGATAACAGGACCTTGGGAGCACCAGATTTTGGGAACAGGAAACAAGGACAACACAGCATCTCTCTGCTATGGAAGAAGTTCTTTAAAACATCCCTGTTATGGTTTTGGGGGTTCAGACCCTTTGCCCGTGGTGGTGGGACCGTGGGAGCAGCTCCCACCCATCCCTGAGGGAGCTGCCAGCAGGCCACAAGATGGATTTGCAAATCATCCATCACCAGCAGCTTCAGTGATTTAATTAGAGCCAAATTACTTTATGTCTTTGAAAACATCACAAATCTTGCTGGAAAAGATCCCGTGCGTGTGCATGGATTCGCCAGCAAGGGATTGCTTTATCCTGCCAAAAGTGCAGGAGAACAGCATTCCTGGCCCCAGTGGCTGCTGAGGAAGATTCCAGTGCCTGCCTGGCCCAAAGCCTGCAGTAAAAGGGAGGCACAGCCTTCATCCTGCTGCAGCAGGATCCTGTTCCCAGCACGCTCCCTGCTCTTTGTGCTCGGCACTGTGCAAGGTTTGGGCTCCCAGCCGGGAACGGGAGAGGAGCAGAGGCAGGAAACTCGCTCAGGCCTCAGCCAGGAACACGACAGAGCCATGGAAGGCTCCTGATTCCTGCAGCCTGGCCAGGCCCCTGCAGGGCTGCTCAGCCCCCCGTGCCAGGGAACGCAAATCCATAAATCCCAACACGTCCCTGCTCCTGCTCCAAGGGCCTGTGGCCGAGCTGGGTGGGCTCCCCCAGCAGCAGGTCCCCCATCCCAGCCAGGGGTCGGTCCAGCAGGAGCAGTTCCAGGCACAGGGGGGGCCTGGGAAGCAGCCCTGACTCAGGGAAGCAGCTGCAGGGTCAGGAGAACAGCCCATGAGAGCCTCGTGCTGCTGGGAGGGCTGGAACAATCCCGGGAATCTGAGCCCAATGGGAACAGGGCTAATGCCAGGATCATTCCCTTGCAAGCCATGCCAGAGGCAGGCATTTATCCCAAACAGGGAAAGGGGTGCAGGCAGCTCCCATTCCCAAAGAATCTGGAGTGCAGCTCCACCAGGGTGGGTTACAGCAGTTGTGTGTCCACCCGTCACTCACGGGCAGGATCTGCTCTTCCCTGCCTGGAGGAGGCTTTTGGAAGTCATGGTGCCATGGAAAAACATGCTGGGTAAAAGCACCACCCTGATCCACACATGGGTTCCTTCATGGAATATTAATCCCAGAACATTCTGAGCTGGAAGGGACCCACAAGGATCATCAAGTCCAGCTCTTCAGTGAATGGCTCACCCCGGGATCAAACCCACACCCTTGGGGTTATCAGCTCTGTGCTCCAACCAGCCGAGTCCATCCCAGGGAACTGGAACACAAATTAAGTGGCAAAGAGGTGGCAAGACACCAGGACACCAAGAAAAGTGTCTATGAGGTGGAATAGGAAAATAAACTGGGAGCTGAATGCACCATCCTCTGCCTTGAAAGCAAATCAGAGCTGCTGCCTTATCCCAGTTCTGCCAGTTGCTGAGATTATGGTATGTGGCCCATCCCTGGAAGTGTTCCAGGCTGGATAGGGCTTGGAGCAACCTGGTTTAGTGGAAGGGGTAGAGGGAATGGCAGAGGGTGGAATGAGATGGAATTTCCAGTCCCTTCCAACCCAAACCAGTCTGTGATTCCATGTAGCCCTGGATAAAATACAGAGAAAACATGGGAGGCCCTTTGGGAAAGGGTGGATTTGACTCAGACACTTCTGGTCAATCCAACAGGTGTGGACACCTGGAGTGGGCTCCAGAGCTGCCAAGGGAGCTGGAAGTGGAGCAGATGCCAAGTGCAGCTCGTGTCCCTGCCTGGATGAACAGAGTGCCCACGGAGCTGAGCCAGCACAGGCACGGCCACAGAGCCTGGACACCTGCTCTGCATCCTGCATTCCTGTTCCAGGGAGAGGAATGCCCAAAACAAACACCTCCTCTGGCCCTTTATCACCTGCAGCCCCACAGCTTGTGATCTTCCTGCTCTGGAAACACAGAAACCCAACCAAACTCCCTGAGTGCCTGGATTTGGGAGCTGCCTCTTAGGAGGCAGCTCTGTTTGGGAGAACCCACTGCAGCATTAAGTAATCTGTCCAAATAGCTGAGGAACAGCTCATTTTCTCCCAAATCCATATGAAATCCAGCTTTACACACTCCTGCTTCTGTTTGCAGCTGTGTTTGGGATCAGGGGATCCTCCTGCCCCCTGAGCTCTGCCCCTGGGACAGACCCTGCGTGACCGAGTCGTTCCAGCCACGGAAAAGGCCACGCTGGCAGCAAACATGTGCAGGCAGCTGAAAACCCACTGACCCTCCACAGTCCTGGCTCCTGCTGCGCTCTTGCCTTGATTTTTTCCCCTGTTTTTAATCAATGTGCCTCGTGTGACAGATCAAAGGACTTGAGAGCCAAGTGAAGGTGCTCCAGCCCTTGGCAGGAACACGGGCTGGCACAGCCAGCACCGCCCATGCAGGTGGCCCAGAGGGGCTGCAGATATTAATTTAAAAACCACATCGGGAGGTTGGTGTGCTGGCATTTGTTTCAGCCTCTACTCTTCCATTTTCCTGTTCAATCCCAAGGAAGGAGCCCCGTGGCCCAGAGCCCCCACCCGGGCCCGGCTCGGAAGGTTCCGGATGTTGGGCTGCTCCATCCCTGCCTCCTGCAGGTCCCCAGTGCTCAGGACCAGCCACTGTGCAATTAATCCTCTTGCAATAATAGGGCAGCACCAATTACTGAGCAGACTCTTGTAGCAATAAAAAAATAATATACTGAGTCTTACTTTCTAAGTCACGGCGCAATAAATGTCTCTCTTCTGGAGGACTTCCATCTTTCTACTCCTACCTCTTACTCCCTCTTCTTTTTTTTCTTTTTTCTGCCTAAGCCAAGTCTCCCTTGCAGACCATCCATCCCAGAGCCATAAATTCCCCGTCTGAGCTGTGTCAGACCCAGCAGTGCCTCGCTCTGACTCGGAACATTGAGTTTCCTCCATCCAGCTCAAAGTCCTTGGAAGCTGAGCGTGGATCCTCAGTGGGATTTCTGAGCCTGGGAGGAGCAAAACACAAGACAAAAGAAAGGGGTCACAGCATCACACAGAGCCAGAATGTGCTGAGCTGGAAGGGACCCACAAGGATGATCCAGCCCAACCCTCAGCCCTGCACAGGAACATCCCCCAGAGTCACCCCCTGTGCCCCAGAGGATCATCCAAACCCTCCATGAGCTTGTCTCATGCCCAGCAGGGAGGTCCTGCCCTTCCAAAAGACATTGGGAGGAGAGGAAAAGGTCCAACCAGGATGATGGGGATCCAGGATGGTTTTAATGAAGAAAACTGTGGGAAACACACAACTCTGGAGGGCCCCTGCCTGGAAATCTCTTCCACAGCAGGGTTGGGTGGCACTTAATGGGAGGAGGGGATGTGAGAGGGCAGGTCCAAGGAAAAGAGAGTGACTCTTACAGGGAGGGCTCAGTGGGATTTCTGGCTGAACTGAAGTTTCCCAGCAGTCCCAGGGCTCCAACCTGCTGGCAATGCCTGCAGGGGTAATTCCCCCCCACCAGCCCTTCCTGAGGCTTCCTGCAAAACCACAGCCTGCTTGGAAGGGGAGTTTTAGTCTGGAACTTAAAACTCTTGTGCTTTGGTAGAAGTTTCATGCTTGGCTGAGCGAGCCCAGGCTCCCAAATCTGCCATCCTCCCTTTGGCAGGCCCTGCCAGTGCTCTGGGATGCAGCATTCCCTAATTACAAGCCACATCACACTTTCCTCTCCACTTTGGCACAACCATCTCCAGAGAGGCTGGATGTCTGTGTGTGTTTGTTTTGGCACTGCCTGATCCCCCCAGCCTGACTAATCCTCACCTCCAGCCTGACTAATCCTCACCTCCAGCCTGAC
>NW_020897914.1:2871054-2873526 GCF_003984885.1 Neopelma chrysocephalum
GACTAATCCTCACCTCCAGCCTGACTAATCCTCACCTCCAGCCTGACCCTGCAGGGTAGGTTTTGGACCAGACCCACACTCCCTGCACCATCCAGGTTTAGTTCTTGCTTGCCAGTTCCCTGTAAATCACATCCCTGTGGTTCAGCTTGTTCCCTCCATCCCTCCTCTCCTGGTCCTGCTGTTCTGTGCCTCCCAGCCTCACATGGCAGCAGGGAGATGATATTCCTCTCCCCACGGCTGTTGAATCCCCCAGAGCCCCATGGAGGGAAAGGATTTGCCCATAAGAGGTTTTCCAACACCAGAAGGCTCAAAGTCCTTGGAAGCTGAGCGTGGATCCTCAGTGGGATTCCTGAGCCCGGGAGGAGCAAAACAGAGACAAAAGAAAGGGGTCACAGCATCACACAGGGTCAGAATGTGCTGAGCTGGAAGGGACCCACAAGGATGATCCAGTCCAACCCTCAGCTCTGCACAGGAACATCCCCCAGAGTCCCCCCCTGTGCCCCAGAGCATCATCCAAACCCTCCTGGAGCTCTGGCAGCCTTGGGGCTGTGCCCACTGCCCTGGGGAGCCTGGGCAGTGCCCAACCAGCCTCTGGGATCCAACCTGAGCCTGCCCTGGCACAGCTCCAGCCATTCCCTGGCTGCTGTCCCTGGTCCCCCCAGAGCAGAGCTCAGTCCCTGCCCCTCCTCTGCCCCTGCCCAGGCATTGGAACTGCAGGGAGGTCTCCCCTCAGTCTCCTCTGCTCCAGCTGAACACACCAAGTGCCCTCAGCTGCTCCTCCAGGCCCTTCCCCATCCTCCTGCCCCTCTTTTGGACACTCTCTAACAGCCTGAGAAGGGAATGATGCCCTGTGGCTGAGCAGGGAAGGTGGGGTGTCCCCATGGCCCCCCACCCCGGGAACACTGAGCCTCTGCTCAGCTGCTCAAAAGACCAGTCTTTGCTTTGGGCAAAAAAATTGGACTTTTAAAAGCTAAAATGAACACACTGCTCAAGTAAACTGCACAGAAGTGAAATTCTGATGAGGCTTCAGCACCCTGGTGCCTGCAGACAGGCTCTCTGCTCCATTCAATCCCCTGTCATGCTTGTTACTGGGAAATGCATTCCCCTCACACTGACATTTCATACACTTACTGATACAGCACATAATGAACACCCCGCCAACCCTGTCAGCCTCTTGCAAAACTAACTTTTTATTGCCTGTTTTCTCATTATTGTATTTAAATTTGCTGGTTTGTTGGCGGTGTGGCTTTTTTTTTCCTCCTCAAAAGAGCAGCCCAGCGTAACAAGCCTCCCCATCGGGGTCCTGCCCCGGGAAGCACAGATTCCCAGCAGCCCAGCCTGCCCTCGGGGCTCCCCAGGAGGAGGCACCGGCACTTCCAGGCGGCTGCAGAGGTTGGAACGGTGATAAACGAGCGCCGAAGCACCTCCCCAGCTGTGTGATCCCACACCTTCCTGACCCGGGGCTAAGCACATCTCTGCCATCAGCAGGGCACTTACAACTAATATCCCTGACATTATGATGACTTATTCCACGGTTTTAGACTTATTTGCTTTCACTCTCCCACGGTGTGGAACATGAGAGAGTGGCAGGCACAGCAGTGCTCCCGGGCACTGCACTGCTCCTAATGAAAACCTGGAGAAGCTGTGGAATCATCCCTGCAGCACTTCAGCAACGGGCTCGGGCTCTGAGCTGCCTCCTGCCTCCTGCTGCCTTGGTTTTGGGCTAAATGCAGCCCTGGGAAGCAGTTTGTGGGTTGGGAAGGGGTCTTAGGGGAGCAGCAGAGTGGGATCAGCCCCTCTGGGATGGAGGCCATCCAATGTCAGTGATCAGCTGACCTTTTTCTCTGGTCTAGAACATCAAACAAACACAACAAACCCCTCTGAAACTCCGTGACAGGAGCCCCAGACACCTGAAATAACAGCCAGAAGTGACAAGTGCTCCCAAGAGTGGTTTTCCTTCTTTCCCTGTTTGACACTTCGCTGTTCTCTCCTCTGCAGACAGGGCTGATGCCTTTACACCTTGTCTAATCTCACTTAAGAAAATCAGGAGCCTCGTGGAGGGTGAAACCTGTTTTTTTAAGCTTTTAAAAGGACCATGAACACATAGATTGAAAAAAAAATCAAAAAACAACAATGAGCAGCACAAAGTGCAGTTTTTATGTTAATGACCAGATAGCATAGTAGGAAATGGAGACCTACCAATGTGAATATGATATTTTTGTCTCATTTTCTCCCTCTATTTACAGAAGAATGGTCATAGCACATCAGGTGAGAGGCCTGGCAACCTGGGCATCCAGTCTGAGGGGGGAGATGTGTAATTATGTGTGTCATGAGGAAGTATCACCTTCCTTTGAATATTCCCTCTCCTAGTTTTGTTGTTCTTGTGCTGGAAGAGACAAAACCCATCATCTCCTTGTTGCATTTCTCCTCCCACTCCTCAGAATGGTGGGTCAGTGACCTGCAGTGACCTGT
>NW_020897914.1:2876526-2887873 GCF_003984885.1 Neopelma chrysocephalum
TTTCCCAGCTCCAGGAGGTCATTTCTGAGCTGGGGGTTGGGAATTGCTCTGAGCAGACACCACACAGACCTGTGCTACAGCCCCTGCTCTCTTCCCTGATCCCTTCCCACTAATCCTCCTGCTTTTTGACAGCTGCAGGGCTGTGTGATGCCATTTCCACAGGATAATTTACAGCAGCTCCTGAGCCTCCCTGAGGAAGGAGAGCCCAGCCCAGAACTCCTCACTGGTGTGTGAAGCACCAACTGCTTTTCTCTGCACTGAACCCCCCAGTTTATCACCTGCTCACCCCTCTCCTGAGGTGCTTCTCTTCCTTCCCACCCTTAATATCACCCCCTTTCTTCACCCTGGGCCTTGGCTCATCTCCCAGGCTGTTTGTGAGCACAGGGAGCAGGGCAGGGCACAGGCTGCCCCTCACAGAGCCCTGCAGAGCCTCCCTCTGTCCCCCCTCCCTCGCACAGCCCAGGGGCTCTTCCCACCTTTGAAGCCCCTCTCCATGGGCTGACCTTTCCTGGGAGCCCACAGTGCCTCAGTTGCCTTAAGCTGCTTCGTTGAGGAGACTGAGCAAAAGCTTTCCAGACATCTAAGTGGATTTTATCCACTGGATTTCCCTTGACTGCACGGCCAGTGGTGCCTTCAAAGGTTTCCCAGGAGGTTTGTGGAGCCTCATCGCTGCCCTTTCCAAAGGCCTTATTGTCCCACCTACCCAGGCACCTGTTGAGCCTGTTTTATCTTTCCCCCAGTTATCCCAGTTCAACTCTCCAACTCTCTGGACCTCCATGGAGCCCTTTGGAGAACCAACATCCCATCAGCTGCTTTTCCTATGAGCCCTTGTGATGCCAAGGCAGATCTGACTGAGAGGTTGCCCATTGCAGTAATTTCAGCTTTTTCATCCTCCCATGAGGACTCAAAACCCATTAATGAAGTTCTGGACCAGACTCCTGCTCATTTCTGCCCTCCCAGAGTGGTTTGCTCACCCCTTCTTCGAAGCCACGTTAAAAAGGCAGGGCACACACCAGCACAAGGTCTCTCATCTTTGCTGCATGGGTTGATCTGGAGTCTGCAGGAGCTGGAAAGGGCGTGGGTTGAAGAGACAAACCTCCCCAGCAAGGGATGCAACCCCCTCAGCTGTGCCCTGTCCCCATCTCCAAGAGCTCACAGGATGAGAGGGAATGGAGGAACGGCCTCAAGTTGCACCAGGGGAGGTTTAGATCAGATATTAGGAAAAGACATGGAAAGGGTTGTCAAGCATTGGAACAGGCTGCCCAGGGTTGTAGTGGTGTCAGCATCCCTGGGAATGTTCAAAAACTGTCTGGATGTGGCACTTGAGGACGTGGTTTGGTGGTGAACAGGGTGGTGGGGCTGGGTTGATGATCTTAAAGGTCTTTTCCAACCTGAACAATGCCATGATTCTGAGAAGGAAATGGTGGGCACAACAGGCTCAAAGCAGATGTGATCACACTGGAAGAGAGCAGGTTTAGATGGGATATTAGGATGGAAATCTTGGCTGGGAGGGTGGGGAGACCCTGGCACAGGTTGCCCAGAGAAGCTGTGGCTGCCCCTGGATCCCTGGAAGTGTCTAAGGCCAGGTTGGACGGGGCTTGGAGCAACCTGAGCTAGTGGAAGGTGTCCCTGCCCATGGCAGGGGGTGGAACTACATCTAAATCCCTCCCAACCCAAACCATTCCGTGACTCTGGGACACACATTTGGAGTCACAGCACATCCCTCACTCCTTCCTCACCCAGAAGAGGCTCGGAACCCAGGGCTAAACATCCCTACCCCAGCTGGTTTTTAGCAGCCCCCCGGCATTGTTCCATCCCGGACTCTTCCACCCCTGGCACACGGCACGAGTGGGAGGCTGGAGGGGCTGAGCTCCAGAGGGAGGGAGTGCCGGGAGCAGCCGGAGCAGGGACACAGCTCCCGGAGCAGGGACACAGCTCCCGGAGCAGGGACACAGCTCCCGGAGCACGGACACAGCTCCCGGAGCAGGGACACAGCTCCAGGAGCACGGACACGGCTCCCGGAGCAGGGACACGGCTCCCGGAGCACAGCCCCACATCCCTCCTGTCCACGGGCACCTCCAGGGCACAGCACTGCCTTCCCACCTCCATCCCCGCTCCCCCAGGAATTCCCTCGGGGAACCGCAGCTCCAAACGAGCGCGGCTCCTCCAGCATCGTCCGGAGTGTCGGCAGCTCGGGAGCAGCTCGTTATCCCCGGGGCTCGGCGGAGCGCGTTCCCATGGAAACAGGGAGCCTTTTTATGGCCGTTGACAGCTTTGGAGGGTTTTTTCTCTAAAATGCTTGGACACAGAACAGGTGTCTCCGAGCCAGGCGGTAACCAGATAGTGCAAAGCCGGCGCGGGCAGATAATGAGACAAGTGTTTGTTGGAGAGGAAACATTTTCACCCGGCGAGGAGCCGGTCCCCGCCGCAGGGACACGGGAAGGCATCTGCCACAGAAACCTTGGCAAGGGGGGACAGGCTGCCCACGCCCCGGGAGCAGGGATGTGGCTCCTGCTGCCTTCCCTCCACCCCACAGCTCCCTGGCAGGGCTGGGGGAGCAGCCTCGGCATCCCGGGGGTGCCAGGAGAGCCCAGCCCCGCTGGCAGGATGCTCCTGAGCTGTCAGGATCTCCTGAGCTGTCTGAGCAGCCAGGAGTGATCTGCTTGCAAAGCAGTGAATAATCCCCCCCCCCCATGCCCGTGCCTGCTCTCACAGGGATGGATTTCCAGGGAACTGGACTGCAGGGAAAGGGTGGAATAACAAATGTCCAACAGCCACATCTGCCCTGGCTCGAGGCAGCACCACACAAGAGCCAACCCTGCCCTGGCTCCAGCCAGCCCACGTTTCCCCTCCAACACCAAAAACCACCTCCTCCGTTTTTTTTCCCTGCAGCTCAGGTTGTAGCTCAGGTTGTTACAGCTCCCGAGTCGTTCTGCACAGGGAGCTCTGTCACTGGCAATGTGCTGTTTGTTCCATCACAGCCCACGTTGGAGTTCTCCAGGTTTCCGTGTCAGGTGCTCAGAGAGGGGCCTGTGCCAGATTTCAATTGTCTGTGCAAATTTTATTGTGCTCACACATTGTGGTACAGTCTAATTACCCAATTGCCTCCTATTTTTTCCCCCTAAAACACCTGCCTTGTTTGCTGAATGGATAATTGTTCACTCTAGGCTTTTATCACCCTAATTATTATTTAGTGTACAGCATGCAAACCCTGGCTCAAACAAACAGAAAACTGCTCATTTCCTCTTCAGTCTGGCTCAGCTTTTCTAACCAATGTAATTGAAAACTATAGGAATTGTTCATTTCTCACCACATCAGATAGAAATTATTTCAGATAGAAATGATTTCAGATAGAAATTCCTTTCCCAGCAATGGCAGATATAAAAATGAGAAACTGAGGCACTCAGAGATTAAACCCACTGAATATAAGAACTAGTTTTTTGCTACTCCTTGTGTCCCCATCTGAGCATTTCTCATCCTTCTGCCTTGACTGTGCTGAATTAAACCTCCTGTAAACTACTGACTGAAGTTCCCTGCAGTCCCACACGTTAGCCCAGCATTCCAAAGGCAGGGATGCAGCTGCTGATACCTCCAGCATGGCTAGAGATTCCCATTTTCCTATGACTTTACTCCAGGAGGTTGCTCTGTCCTGGCCCTGACTCTGCACCACCCTGGGCAGGGCATCCATCCCCTCCCAAAATCCAGAGCTGCCCTGGGGAGGGACCTTCTGGAGGATGCAAAGAGCCACCATTTCATCTTTTTAGTCCAAACAGAAAGGGAAAGGCATGATGCTGAAGTTGTTTTCTGAACGGCAGAAGTGCTCAGGGTCAAATGAAAGGTCTCGTTTTTGGATCAACCCTCTTTGTTTCAAACTCCTTAATGTAAAATTCCTTCTGATTCAAAGGAAAATCAACCCACAGCCACGGGGAAATGCAAAATGTTCATGTTAAAGAGCATGTGCTTCCAGGATTAAAGGAGTTTTGGACATCAATACAATTTCACAAGGAAAAAAAAATCCCTTTAATTCAAGCCATATTTTCCAACAGCAATCGGTGCAAGGGACATTTTCCAACCTGCTCCCATTGCAAGCACCAAGCAAGGTGCAGAATAAATAATTTGTGACCATGTTATTAGAGGCTGTGCAAGAAAACACCTGCAGAGAGGAGATGAAATAAAGACCTGGCCCCAGCTCCCTAAATCAACACAGGTGAGGTCACACCTCGAGGGCTGTGCCCGGTTCTGGACCCTCATGATGGGGACACGGAGGGGCTGGAGTGTGTGCAGGGAAGGGAACGGAGCTGGGAAGGGGCTGGAGCAGCAGGAGCAGCTGAGGGAGCTGGGGGGGCTCAGCCTGGAGAAAAGGAGGCTCAGGGGGGACCTTCTGGCTCTGCAAGTCCCTGACAGGAGGGGGGAGCCGGGGGGGGGTCGGGCTCTGCTCCCAGGGAACAAGGGACAGGAGGAGAGGGAACGGCCTCAGGCTGTGCCAGGGGAGGCTCAGGTTGGACATGAGGAGGAATTTCTCCATGGAAAGTGTTGTCAGGCATCAGAAGGAGCTTCCCAGGCAAATTTGGAGTCCCTGTCCCTGGAGGTGTCCCAGGAAGGCCTGGCTGTGGCACTCAGTGCTCTGGGCTGGGGGACAAGGTGGGGATCGGGCACAAGTTGGACTCAATGACCGTGGATATCTTTTCCAACCTTAATTATTCTGTGATTTTAAGTCCTTGTCCTCGATAGGGCAAATTTATCACACTTTTTTATCGCAGGAGTTGCTTTTCTCTGAGGTTCACTGGAACCTTTCTGCACCGCAGCCCAAAAACTGGGAAATCACTGAGGGAAAACAAACCACAGGGATCCCCTCCTTTGTGCATCCACGAAGAAGAGTGTGGGCCACACACAACCCTGCACTTTGCTGGTCCCCAGAAGGTGTTTCCTACCTGTTTTCTTTGCAGTGTAACATCAGAGGGTCCTGCATCGTGTTGCTGCTGCCGCGGTGACAGAGAGATTGAATGGAGTCAACACACACACAACATTGGGAAGAAAGGGCTAAAATTGAGAAAAACAACAAATCATGCCTGAAGAAACAAGACTGAAAGGAAGATGAATGGTATGAGCACTGAGGAGATGGAAAAAGAAAAGAGGAAACACCTGGAGACAGGGTGGGAAGAGCTTTGGTCTCCTAAGACTGGCTTTTCACTGGAGCCTGACAAGTTTAAGGGGGAATTTGTGTGCACTCCACTGACTTGGCTGAAACCATTTCCCAGCTTTCACCCCCGGACTGGCAGCTTTTTTCCCTCCACCTCCAGCTCCCTGATGCTCTGGAAGCCTCTTTCCCACAGCCAGACAAAGGAGACACAGCCTTTTCCCAGGCAAACTCCAGTCCCTCTTCTCCGTTTGGGATCTGCAACACCATCCCCCCCCCAAACCTCTGAGGGGTCCTCAGCCCCCTGGCCTTGCTCAGTTGTGTCACTAACACATCTCTGAGCAGCCTCTACTTTGTATTCCCCCTGGGAGTGGGCACATTCCATCCTGCCTCTCCTCTGCCTTTGGTGTCCCAGGGTCTCTCCCGTGTCACAGCCTCCCATGAGGAGTGTTGGGAGCAGCTGGAAAGCTGCTGGGTCTTCAGCACCTCCCAAAATCCCACTCAAGGAGCTGGAGCAGCTCCACACTGGGCAGTGTATAAGGAATATGTGATGCCTGGAGAGGGAGGGACTTGCTTTCCCACCTCACTTCAATTTGAGAATGGTGGGTCCCATCCCTGACACCTCCCAGCCCTCACAGAGTCACCAAAGTGTACAACAAACCCACCTTTTTGGAATGAGAACCAGAGCTGTTGAACCCTTTCTGAAGGAGCCTTGCAAAATATTCACAGTTCATGAGATGAATTCCCTTCTGCTTATTATTCAGCTCAGCTATAGTTAAACCAATTTAAGCCACACAACATAAGAGTTATTAAAAAAGATCTGTGCCTGTCAACTTTTCATTACATTACTGCTCGACATTCACCTTGTACAAAATAAAAAAAAAATAAGGAGAGGAAAAAAAAAACAACAGAGGAGACTTTCAAATTAAACTAAAGTGTAAACCAGGCACAGAAGAGGAAGAAATTAAAACACTATCACTGGAACACAGCTTGCACCAGCTGCCCTCTCCCCCTCCCAGCCCCAGCCAGCCCTCAGAGCCCAAGGGCATCAAACACCACTCAAAGCAGCCCCAGCCCTGCTCAGTTGGGTTCTTTGGGGGGATTTGTGGTTGCCTTTCCCACAGACCTCGCTCTGAGGCACTTTCTGCCCTCCTGGAAGGGCTCAGCTCCCCAGGGCTGGGCTGGGCTGGCACCTCTTTGCTACCAACAAGTGCCCTCCACACCTCCAGCAGCTTTTCCCCTTCCCCAGGAGGATCCTCCCTCCTCCTCCTCCTCTCAGCCTGGGCAGCAGAGGAGGAGGGAAGTGCTGCCCTTCTGTGCCCCAGAGGGGTCTTTGGCTTCAGCAGGAGTGAGCTCAGCAGCCAAATCACTGCTCTTCTGTCTCACACCGTGTTTGTTGTGTGATGTTTATTGTGGGATGTTTATTGTGTCCCAGAGACTGGCACTGCCCCTCTCCTGCTGGGATTGTCCATCCCTGGCACGGGGCAGGAAATCTTCAGCTGTCTACAACTTCCTCAGGAGGGGCAGCTCCATCTCTGCCCTCTGTGAGCAGGGACAGCACCCAGGAAATGGCTGGAGCTGTGCCAGGGCAGGCTCAGGTTGGATCTCAGGCAAAGGTTCTTCCCCCAGAGGCTGGTTGGGCACTGCCCAGGCTCCCCAGGGCAGTGGGCACAGCCCCAAGGCTGCCAGAGCTCCAGGAGGGTTTGGATGATCCTCTGGGGCACAGGGGGTGACTCTGGGGATGGGCCTGTGCAGGGCTGAGGGTTGGACTGGATGGTCCTGGTGGGTCCCTTCCAGCTCAGGATATTCCAGAATTCCATGATGAGCCAGGCAAGGCCAAGCCAGGGCTCGGGGATGGCAGGAAGGGCAGATTCCCACAGGGATGCTCCTCGTGCACAGAAGCTTAAGAGGAGGGAGACTGAGTGCATCCACACCTTTCCTGAGCCTGTTCAAGCTGGACTCTGAGCTCTTCAGAGAGCTCATCCTTGCAGCCCTGGGAGCAGTAGGAATGCCAGCAATCCCATCCTTACACTCAGAAAGCAAAGCAGAAGACAGCGAGTGATTCTCCAGGAGAGGAGGACAAAGCCAGCCCAGCCCAGAGCCCCGAGCACGGGGCTGTGTGAACAAAACCCCTGGGCAGGTACAGGATTATTGATCTGCCTTTGCTGCGGGATGAAATCCTCCTCTCCCTCCTCTAAACACCCCAGTTAAGCATTTTGCAGGAGCAAAGGGCCTCAGTTTGCTCCCTGCCCCTGAGGAGCCACAGGAAGGAGGTGAGAGCTGCACATTCCTGTTCCTCCTCGTTCCACCCCAGTGCAGCTCCACAGCTGGGCTGTGGCAGGAGACACTTGCTCTGAGCAAACACAGGGCTCTGAACACCAGGATAATCCTCCTGGGGAATTACAGGGTTTGGAGGGCAAGGTGGGGGGGAAATCCAAAGCTCCTGGGGATGAGAAAGGAGACAAAGCAGGGAAATAAAGATGGAGAACTCGGAGCTTTCCGTCACATCCGATCCCTGGGCTGGGCAGAGCAATTCCAACCCAGCATTGCTGAGCCAAAAAGCAAGGACAGAGGTTGCTTAAAACGGCTCTGAAAGCTTGTCAGGTGTTTGGTAAGGAAGCCACTCCCTGGTGGAGCCTTTTCCCTGCCCCTCAGCCAGAGCTGAGCCTGGGGCAGCAGGTTTGTGTGGTGGCAGGGCCGTCCTTCAGCTGCTCATGCTTTTAAACCAACAGAAATAAACCAAATAAACCAAGAATAAAGCCTTGGTTTTCCACAAAACCGGCCATCAGAGACCTGATCCCACAACCTTCTGCTTAAGAGCTGCTTTTCCTCTCTTGGCAGCTCTGCCTGCTCACCCCAGAAGCACTTTGGATGTGAAAGGGCATCGAGCTGGGAGCCAGGATTGGGATTTTCCCACCCGGAGAGGAGAACAGGCTCCAGCCAGGGCCGGTCTGGAGTCAGCAAAACATCCCAGAGGGAGGGATGCAGAGGGTGCTGTGTGCTAAATGTGATCCAGGATGGCATCCCAAGCCCACAGTTAGGATTCAGGATGCAGCAGCTCCTCTGTGGGAGGAGCAAAACCCCATCGTGTCACCCAAGGGGACAGGAACACACCCCAGAGGAGGGGACAGGCAGGTGGATCAGTGAGCCAGTGGGAATTATGCTCAAATGAACCACATTCCACGAGGATATGAGCACTCTGAGGCATCCTGGGTGTGAAATGTATCCCGAGGGACATTCCCAGCTCAGCCGGGTCTTGGGGGGCCTTGTGTTCCTGAGCCTGGAAGGGATGAGGGGTCAGCAGGAATTCCAGGGGTCAGCAGGAATTCCAGGGGTCAGCAGGAATTCCAGGGGTCACAGGAGGCTGCAACCACCAGAACTTTTCTCCAGTGGGTTTTTGAGCTGCTTCCCATGCCCAAAATTTGGATGCTGGGGTATTTTGCCTGTCCCTGGCCATCACAGGCAGTGACTGGTCGGGAAAGAGGAATTCCTGGTGCTTTCCTATTTATCAGGAAGGATAAGAAAAGGTGGATATTCCTCCTCCAGACCAGGAAATGGGAGGGTTAAGCACTCCCCTCTTCACCCCCAAGGAGAGGAACAGATCCATGGAGTAGGATCTGCTGCCAGCACCCCGGGGACTGAAAATCTGGGACTGCAGCATCCCCAGCCCGCTCCTTTAAGGACCTATCCATAAACCAGAGGGACAATTTCCGCGGAGAATTAGCCCGGTGTTAGAACACAAACAGCAATTCTTCAAGCACTGAAAGCATCTAAAGACTTAAATGCTGCAAGCAATTGCCAGGGAGAACATCTAAACGGAATAATGCTGCCACTAAGTAGATAACAGGATAAACTTCGGGAAATAGGATAACCCGGGGTGAAGATTTAGGGCCAATATTTTGGTGTGGTGTTTTGTTGCATTTCTAGACTCTCTCTGTGCTCACCAATGTTAATTCTGGGCGTTGCCAAATGCTGATTCTCTTTGGAAAGCAGATCCCGGAGCCTTTCCCAGCCCCCGGGCATGAGGGACTCATCCGATTAGAGGAAGGGTGATTAGCGGCTGTGATTAACTCCCAACTGGCCCATCACCCCAGTCCCAGGTAAGAAACCTGTCCCGCTATCGGGAACCCCTCAGGGAAAGAGAAACAAAGATATTTATGGTCTGGAGAGTTCCTGTCTAAAGAGCCAAGTCAGAGCTCCGTATGAAAGGCACAAACCCACCAGGTTTTCCTTCAGAACTGGCTTTTTCCAGGATGGGAAAAGAGGGGGTACAAAAAAAAAAAAAAAGCCAGAGGTGGGTACAAATTCTCTCAGGTTCAGAACATGATTTTCTGTTTAATGAAAACTGAAAATCTGTATTTTCCAGCACTTCCAGCAAACAGAACGTGGTTTCTGCTCTGTTGAGAGCACTGCTGTGACCTCCAGTGCTTTTTAAGGAATTGTTTCATTTATAGGATTTTGCTTTCCAAGAAACCCCAAATTCAAAGGCAAAATAAAGATGTTTTCAGAGTGGCACAATGGGGATCCATATGAAAGCAAGGAAAAACACACACATCAGCAACTCCTCACTCATACACAGGGGCACTTTTATTTTCTAGTTTAGCTGCCTAATTTCACCTTCCCATATTGGACCCTTGCTTAAATGGGATTAATCCCTGTGCAGTTGCACTTCCCACTGATCCCAGCTCAGGTTCAGGCAGCTCAGCCTCCCCTTTAGACAAACACCTGCAGTTCAGGAGATGAATCCTGCCCAGGGTGAGCAGGCTAATACATAATATATCATGGATAGTATATAACATGATGTCCTGATGTCCCTCAGAGTAGAGAAGAGGTGACATTCCCCATTCCCAGATGGGAAAATAAAGGATAAACCCGCTGTCTGGTGAAGGTTCTGGAGCTCACAGTGTGCAGGAGCTTCAATTCATGATTTATCTCAACTTCCCATGGAAGTGCTGCTCTTCCAGAGCTGTAAAGCCACTGCTCCTGACTGTTCATCTCCAGGGAAGCACCAGGAAAGCCCAAGGCACTTCCTGCTCCAGGGCTGGCGTGGCAGGGATCACTCTTTAGTCCCATATGAGGCCAAAGTTTGGGGCTGAAAGGGGTTTCAAAGGACTGCCTTGATCTCCCAGTAGAAGCATGAACTCAGCAGAAGGACTTAATTCCATCCAAGATCAGATCTATTCCTAAGGAACTGAGCACCAAAAGCAACAGGGGCAGGAAAGAAACTGGGAATTGCTCTGTAGGAAAGGCTGGGGAGTCAGTTCTGGGTGGGACACATCTCCTTCCAGGTGGACACCTGTACCTGGCAATTGGAGCTGCCTTAGTCCCTAGTTTGGTTTTCCTCAGCTCTCAGAAAGTTTTCTGGCTTTACCATCAAAGTTTTCTGGCTTTAACAAAAAAGTTTTCTTGCATTAACATAAATCTCTTGAATTAGCAGGAACCTGGCTGGGCATGTCCTGCCAGGAACCTGCCTCAGTGCAAAGCACCTCCTACCACAGGGAAATCCTTCCCTGCTCAGGATCCAGCTGGATTCTTATTTCCCTCCATCCTCCCTGAGTCCTGCAATTCAAAGTGCACCGAGAACACTCCAGAGGCACTTGCTGTATTTTATCTCCAATGACTGATAATACCAGAGGTCAAAATTAACCAGCTGACCCAGATCCAACCTCTCTTGTGCCTCTCTGCCTCATTGACTCCCCATTTCTCCCTCCATCTCAGCTGAAAATTTTTTTGGTCCCAGCTGTTGATTCCTGGGTGCTGTGTCTGTGTTGTTATTTATTATTTAGCACAGCAAATCACCTCGTGAAGCAGCTCTCATGAAAGGCACTACATAAAAGGAAGCTGCTTTTGAATATTTTAGGAACTCAACATCCCGCTATTGATATTCTAATTCTATTTGTTAGAAAATCAAGTCAGGCCCCAACAGGTTATTCAACAAATTAATAAATGTTGCGGCTTTTGTCTTCCAGAGGGTTTCCAGCCGCTGGGATTTGCACTTTCATGTTTTTCCTCTGGTAAAGGCTGCTGCGTTTGTTTGTTTAAGAGAGGAGACCTGATGTTCTTGTGTGATCCCCTGACTCCGACAGCTGGGCCCTGGAAAGCAAACAAACACTGCAAGATGCTGAGGGAGAGGAAAAAACCCGGGAGATCCCTCTGCCCCTCCCTGTGGTCAGTGGGGTTTTCATGGGAATTTTGTGTATCCTTCCTCGG
>NW_020897914.1:2890873-2900970 GCF_003984885.1 Neopelma chrysocephalum
TCAGGGTGTGTGCTGGGCCCAGTGTTATTTATTTAATATCTGCATTAATGACCCAGAGGATGGATCAGGGGCACCCTCGTTAACTGCAAGGTCACCCAGGAGTTTGGGAGCTGGTAAACATGGATCCTCCTCCGACAAAACTCCAGGAGCTTTTGGCCCTGGGCACATTCTGGAATGTGAATACGAATCCAGGAAGGTTTGTACATCCCATTGCCCAGGAATCCCACCCCCCCAGCCAGCTGGGGGACTGGGCTCTCCCTGTTCTCTGTTCCAGGCTGGCTGGGGGAAGAATATCCATTGGTACCACTCGGGATTCCTCTCCAAGGTTCCTGTTCCTGCTCCACAAACCCTGGCACAGCAGCAGGTGCTGAGCAGTCCCTGCTGTCCTGACACATTCCCAGCACACAAAGGATAATGTAAACTGTTCCTTGTACAGCCCAGTGTTTGTTTGCTGAGCTGCCTGTGTCTGGTGAGTTAACAGATGTTTTCATTGAGCTGTTCACAATAACCTCTGGGTCTTTTCCCTCCGTGGCTACAGTTAATTTAAAATGCAGCAATGTGTATGAGGAGGTTGTATTTTGCCTTCCAACGCACATTAACTTGCATTTGTCAACATTTAATTTCCTCTGCCACTGCCTTGCCTGGTCACCTGCCTGGGTAGAGCTATTCCCAGCTTTTCACGAGCTTTCACTACACAACTAAATAAATTTCCCTAAATAACTGTGGGCAGCTGTTATTTTTCCCATCTTTTCTTCCCCTCTAATTCTGGATTATATTTTTAAAAGCCTGGTCCAAGCTTCCAGATTCCTCTTCTCCTGTGGCCATGCTGAAAAGGGATGGTTCTTTTTTGTTAAACTCACAGCTGCTTCCTAACCTGTGCCAGTCATTCCTTTAGTTAAGGGTGTCCTCTTGTTCCACTTCCTTCTTCTCTACTGGTATCTTATCTCTGTGTCCCTCTGAAGTCTCTTCCCATGGATATTCCCTGTGCAGTGTTTTCCATACAATATGTGAAGAGTCAATTAGCAGAGGGCTCTGCCTCCTGTCTATTCCCAGATTAACTTCTCCCACTATTTCTGTTTCCACTCCCTTATACAATCACTTGGCAGGAGCTCTTTTTTCCCTTTATTCAGTGGAAAAGAAAGGACTTGGAGTGCAAAAGCAACCCCACACACAGCCCTTCCCTTGCCCTCTGCCCTGAGAGTTCTAGAAAACCCACGAAGGGAACAACCACTGTTCTTGCCCCCACAGTCAGGGCTGGGAGAGGGGCACGAAGGAAAAGGCTCTCAAAGCCCCCTGGATCCACCAGGGTGCTCTGTCTGCCCCAGACCAGGGCACTGCATTCAAATACCTGTTCAGAGTGAGAAAGGAGGTTGGAAATATTCCCACTGGGTCCAGTTCTGGGCCCTGCAATTCAGGAAGGACGTGGAGGGGCTGGAGTGTGTCCAGGGAAGGGAACAGAGCTGGGAAGGGGCTGGAGCAGCTGGAGCAGCTGAGGGAGCTGGGGGGGGCTCAGCCTGGAGAAAAGGAGGCTCAGGGGGGACCTTCTGGCTCTGCAACCCCCTGACAGGAGGGGGGAGCCGGGGGGGGTCGGGCTCTGCTCCCAGGGAACGAGGGACAGGAGGAGAGGGAACGGCCTCAGGCTGTGCCAGGGGAGGCTCAGGTTGGACATGAGGAGGAATTTCTTCCTGGAAAGGGTGGTGAGGCCTTGGCAGGGGCTGCCCAGGGAGGTTTGGAGTGCCCATCCCTGGAGGTGTCCCAGGAAGGCCTGGCCGTGGCACTCAGTGCTCTGGGCTGGGGGAGAAGGTGGGATTGGGCACAGGGGGGATCCATGGGCTGGGAGGGCTTTTCCAGCCTCAGGGATTCTGTGGCACTGGGTTTATTGCTCAGAACAGGCAGATCCCACGTTTTATCCCCTTGCCTGGAGCAAGCAGCTGGTTTGCTCTGCACTCTCCAGTCACTGGTGGTTTCCACTCCAGCATTCCCAGCTCGGGACACACCTGGCACAGCAGACAGGGGCACAAAGATCACAGCTGAAAAGGGACAATTTGCGATTTAAGCCCCAAAAGGGAAAAAGGAGAGAAGCCTTTGCAAGAAATGAGGATGAGTCAGCCCGTGGGGCTCCACAGAGGGCCGGGCACAGCCATGGCCTGGCT
This sequence comes from Neopelma chrysocephalum, assembly GCF_003984885.1. Classification (NCBI taxonomy): domain Eukaryota; kingdom Metazoa; phylum Chordata; class Aves; order Passeriformes; family Pipridae; genus Neopelma; species Neopelma chrysocephalum. The sequence goes on from NW_020897914.1 coordinate 2,893,027, forward strand.
GGAAACAAAGAAGGAAAGGGATGTGTTCCTGCTGAGCTCAGCCACCTTCTGCTGCCACCAGACTGTTCACACACAGACCTGTGAGGATTTTCAGACACAAACCCTCGAGGATTTCCTGTACATTTCCCAATTGTCCTTCAATGTTTAAATTCCGGGGGGCAAAAAGAAAACCCAAATCCAAATTATGTTTCACATAATCCATCAGGGAAACCTGACACAGCAGCTTTGACCCCTGGGGATGACTATGGAATTGGAGCAACTACCTCCAACTTTGATTTCTCCTTAACCATCCAATGGAAACCACAGGAGGCAAGAGGCAACAACACCCACTGCAAAGCCCAGATCCTTGTCAGGAATGTTTATAACAGGCTAAGGGTTTGCACTTCCCCTGCCCAGGAGGAAACACTGCTCCAAACCAGCTCCTTCCAAAGCCTGTAAAATCCCTAACGTGCAAATAGGGAAGAAACTTGATACTGGGGCTGTTGTAAAGTGTCTTCCTCAAACTACAGGAGGACATTTCCCTGTTGAGTCTTGTGTTGTCAAAAATGTAGCAACACCCCTTTGACAAGTTGTGCTTTATCTCTGCAGAACCTGATGAATCTGATTCCAAATCCTCCTCTCCAAACGTGGGAGCTCCAATAAATTCTCATCTGAGTGTGGATGGCCAAGGCCACTCGTATTCCTCAGCTCCAGCCCCCTCCTCTTCCCGTTCCTTTTGCAGCAGCCAAGTGCAGTGGGGAGGATGAGCACAGCAAAAATGGGCTGGTGATCATTCCTGTTATTGGGAACACACAGCCCCTGGGGATTATGACCTACATCCATTCATTATCCACAACCAAACAGCTCCCACTCCAACAGCAGAGACCAGGAGGACCTGCAGGAGGGAGGAGGAAGGAAACCACCATCCCCCTGCACCTCACTCTTAAAGACACCAAGTTGATGAAAAACAACCCGAGCAAAAATGCACGAAAATCCCTCTATGGGACACTGGGAATGCTCCAGTTTCCCAGCTATCAGAGGTCTGGCAAGGTCTTGAGCCAGAACAGGCCCAGAACTTTCACCAGACCTTGCCCAAGCCCTGTGAGATGATGCCAGGGCAGAGCTGTGCTTTCACACCCAGGGTTTGCTGCTGGTGCTGCCCAGGGAAGGGAAGGCAAAGGAGGGAGAGTGGGCTGGAGTCTGTGGGGTCCTGGCTGTGTGCCTGAAGGGTCACAGGCTTATCCAGCTTTCCCAATGTCCCCAAGAGTTTCTGAAGGCTTATTCATGTATTTAAACCAAGCCACTGTTGTTTCTGTGCCCACAGAGATTCACCTCTGGGTCCTTGGAAGGAACTTTGCTCTTGGGTCAGTTTGTAATTGGGAAAAGACAAGTTGTATTTTCTATTCCCACTCTCTGTTAGGACAGAAAACCACGGATCAGCTGCCTCCTAAAACACAGAAACAAAGGAGGAAACTCCCAAATGTGCTTCAATGCCTAAAAAAGTGCACCCTGCAAGCACCAGTGGCTGCTGCCCTGATTAGGAAGGACAATTCTCAGCAGTGGAGGGAGGAGCTGCAGAGCAGCTTTGAGAGATCCCCCTGATGTTTGCAGGGTAGGACAGGGGCTCATTTCAATGCTAACCAGATTATTCAGTTAGCTAAAGGCTATCTCTGAAGGGATAGTTGGAATTAGTTGATAGTGATTTAATTTGCTTTGCAGATTGCTAATTAAGCCTGTGAAGAGGACCAAAAAAATTAATCCATTTAGTTAAGGAGATGCAACGATAGATGTGGCACATCTGAGTCACTCCCAGCCAGGAAGAGATGGAAAGATTTTGCTCCCTCTCACCTTGGAGCACAGAGGGGGTGTGGGTGTGGAGGGCCTTGGCCACCCCCAAACAGCCCCAATTCCTCTGGATTGCAGGATATCATGGAATCATAGAATCATAGAATCAGCTGGGTTGGAAGGGACCTCTGAGATCATCAAGTCCAACCCTTGATCCAACCCCGCTGTGGTTCCCAGCCCATGGCACTGATGCCACATCCAGTCTGTCCTTAAACACCTCCAGGGATGGAGAATCCACCACTTCCCTGGGCAGCCCATTCCAATGGCTGAGCACCCTCTCTGGAAAGAAATTCTTCCTAATATCCAACCTAAACCTCCCCTGGCACAGCTGAAGACCCTGAGCCCTCTTGTCTTGCTGAGAGTTACCTGGGAAAAGAGACCAACCCCCCCCTGGCTCCCCCCTCCTGCCAGGGAGTTGCAGAGAGTGAGGAGGTCTCCCCTGAGCCTCCTCTTCTCCAGGCTGAGCCCCCCCAGCTCCCTCAGCCTCTCCTCACAGCACTTGTGCTCCAGTCCCTTCCCCAGCCTCGTTGCTCTCCTCTGGACCTGCTCCAGCCCCTCCATGTCCTTCCTTCCTGAGGGCCCAGAGCTGGACACAGCACTCCAGGGGTGGCCTCACCAGTGCTGAGTCCAGGGGAAGAATCCCTGTCATGGACCTGTTGGCCACACTGTTCCTGATCCAGGCCAGGATCCATTGGCCCTCTTGGCCACCTGGGCACACTCTGGCTCCTGTTCAGCTTCCTGTCAATCCCCACTCCCAGCTCCCTTCCTGCCTGGCTGCTCTCCAGCCACTCTGTCCCAGCCCAGGGGGCTGCTGGGGGTTGTTGTGGCCAAAGTGCAGGACCCGGCACATGGCCTGGTTGAACCTCATCCTGTTGGAATCAGCCCATGGATGCAGCCTGTCCAGATCCCTCTGCAGAGCCCTCCTGCCTTCCAGCAGATCCACACTCCCCCCCAGCTTGGTGTCATCTGCAAATTTGCTGATGATGGACTCAATCCCCTCATCTAAATCATCAATAAAGATATTAAACAGGGCTGGGCCCAACACTGATCCCTGGGGACACCACTGGTGACCAGATCCCAACTGGATGCAGCTCCATCCCCACCACTCTCTGGGCCCTCAGCCAGTTCCTGACCCAGCCCAGAGTGCCCCTGTCCAAGCTGTGGCTGCAGCTTTTCCAGGAGTGTGCCACGGGAGATGGTGTCCAAGGCTGTGCTGAAGTCCAGGCAGACACATCCACAGCCTTCCCCTCATCCACCAGGCAGGTCACCTGAATGGAGTAGTTGAGGATGGGAAAGACCTCTGAGGTCATCAAGTCCGACTCCCTCCAGCACCACCACTGAGCCACGTCCTCAAGTGCCACATCCCCAGTGTTTGAACATTCCAGGGCAGCCTTTTCCAAGGGCTGACAAACCTTTCAGGGAATAACATCCCTAATATCTGGTTTAAACCTCCCCTGGCACAGCTTGAGGCCATTTCCTCTTGTCCTGTGCCTTGTTCCCTGGGAGCAGAGCCCCACCAGGCTCCCCCCTGGATCCATGGGGAGCTTTGTGTGGGAGCACCAGCACCAAGGTTTGATCCAAGAGGGGAATCTCTCCAGGCAAGGAGAGGTAATTAATAAGCACCCGGAGATGTCCTCTGAGAACACTCCCAGTAATCCTGGTTAATCCCCCTCCCCCAGGCAGGAGGGGCTGCCCAGAGATTCCTGCACCGAGGCCCATCTTGATTTTCAAAGCCAAGTGATAGTAAGTCAGCTCACACCTCAGGGAGCTGCTCCAACGTTTAATTAACCCGTTAACCCCTAAATCACTCCAGGCACTGGAAGTCATTGCAGAAAAAAATGCCCAGATAGATTCCAAGAGGAAATTTTAAACCCCTAAAATTATTTGGAGAAGCAGAAGTGATTTTACCCATTGAAAAAATTTCAAAGGTTTTAAAAAATATTCAAGGAACTATTAAATCAGAAAATCATATTGATTTTTCTTAAATCTAACATTTCAATTGAGAGTGCCCAATTTTTTTCCCCCAATGGACACCAGCTTTCCAGGGGAGCTGTTTCATGGCTGATTGGATCTTTATCCCAGCTTGGAGAAGCACCATGAAATCTGAAGTTTGCTGGCTGGATGGCTGCAAAGGGACACCTTCCACTAGCCCAGGTTGTTCCAAGCCATGGCTTTGGACACTTCCAGGGATCCAGGGGCAGCCACAGCTTCTCTGGGCAACCTGTGCCAGGGCCTCACCACCCTCCAGATAAAGAATTTCTTAATATTCAGTCTAAACCTGCCTCTATTCAGCTTAAGGCCATTCCCCCTTTTCCGGGCACTCCAAGCCCTTATCCCAAGTCCCTGTCCAGCTCTCTTGGAGCTCCTTTAGGTGCTGGAGGGCTGCTGTAAGGACTCCCTGAAGCCTTCTCTTCTCCAGGCTGGACCAGATGCTCTGAATTTCCAGGAGACCAACTCAGCCACCTCCCTGTTCACACCCAGAACAACCCAAAGGCTCTTTCTTGAGAGGCTGCAGATTCCTGGGCAGTGGGAACAACCACCCCCAGCTCAGGACAAAGCCCCCCCAGTTTACCCTCTCATCCTGAGCCCCAGCACACATCAGGAAGCTCCTTGGTCTTGCCCTTACACCACACCCAGCAAGGCAAGCAGGACCAGGGGCTGTTCCTCCAGGGAGAAGGGGCAGCTGAAATGCTTGTCAGCAAAGAATAATTCAATCACAGCCTCCTCTCCCAAATGGAAAAGCAGCAGAAGGCTTTACTCTCCCAGCTGTCAGTGGGCCCAGGCCAGTGGGGCTGTTTGTGTGCCTCTGGCAGGGATTTGGGGAGCACAGGAACATCTGTCTCCACAGCTGAGCCCTTCCACGGTGCTTCTCCCTTCCAAAAACACCATCCCCAGCCCTGCTTTTAGCTCTGTGGCTGCAGAAGTCTCCTTGCAGCACCCAAATCATCCAGGGGTATTGTGGTGGTTTGAGACCCCTAAAAATCCAATTCCCGAGTCCAAGCCCCCCTCCCACAACTCATCCTGGTGTGAGAGGGGTTTTCCAGACACAACACAAGACTCAATATGGGGGGAAAGGGAATTATATTACAATTATTAGACAAATAAATATTATAATACATTATATACACAATTCTAAACTATTTCTCCTATGGTAAAGCAATATTTACATTGGATCAAATCTCTTTTCCCTCCAATAAAAGTCCAGAAGGGAAGAAGGAAAGATCCTTTCCACTTTCAGAGCAGCAGTGTCTCTCTTCTTCCATGCAGCAGTTGCAGCTGGATTGTTGTGGCTGGAATCTCTCTCTCCATTACACACCAGGGGGTCTCCTCTCACCCCTCTCAGCCCTTTGGCTCCAAGCAAATGTGGGATTGAAAGCAGCAAAGAACCACTTGGAAAACCCAGGGAACCCCCACTCTGAGATCTGGGAATGCTGAAAAACCCCCCTCCCTTCTTTGTCATCAAGGTGGTGGATCCTGCTTCTTGTTGTAGGCTTGATCCCAATGAAAACTAAACTGAGTGTGGGGACTGACACCACCTTGGGATGTTTGTTTGAGGATGAGCATCTTTGCCAAGGAAAACATTTCTGGCTGGGGGAACTGGCCTGTCTTTCCCCAGGATCTACAATGTGTGATGCAGCTGGAGTAGCACAAGGCATCCAGGCACATAAAAAAAGAACTGGCCACTGTCTCCTGATGGAGAAGTCATTCCCAGGGTCACATCCTGAGGAATTGCTCAGGAATTACTCTAAATGTCCTGCCTGGACCCCACTGGAGCAGCTCCACTGAAGGTGTTCCCCCCTGGAATGGTTCAGCCCTCCAAGGGAAAAGAACCTGGTGTTTCCACAGCCATTGGAAAGGTTATCCAGAGAAGTTGAAGTACCTTTGAAGCTGTTCAGAGTCCCACAACTCCAAGTGTTTCTGCGTGATAGGACGGAGGCACCGCCTCGGGAAGAGCCTTTAAAGCAGCTCTAAAGGAGTTAAAGCCCAGCCTGTGGGAATCCTCCACCACACTGAGGCCCCAGAGATACAAGGGGATTGCCTGGATAAAAGTTGATTAGTGCACATTACAGGGATTAGCATTCCCTTTGAACTTTAAACAACTTTGTTATGTCTTTTACTTGCCTTTTTAATGTAAAAAAATAAATAAAAAGGTGGAGGGGGTTTTTAAAAACTGATTTTTTTTTTCTCTCTCTCTCTAAAGGAAATTATTAATTCTCCCTATTACCAACAGATAAAGCCCTGGCCACACTTGAAAGGGGGAGTCAATAACAGAGGGAGGTTGGAAGCACCACAAATCCTGTTGGACACGCTCTGGCTCCGTTAGATGTTTCCTTTGTAGCAGGAGCAGTGCTGGATCCCACAGCAGCTCAGAGCCACAGAACCCTGGGCTGGAAGGAGCAGGGAGGGAGGAGGGGAGGCCAATCCCATTTGGACAGCTCCAGGAAAAGCAAGGAAACAGCAGCTGGAAGTGGTGCAAGGGCAGGGCAGAGCTGCTCCCTGGGCAGGGGCTGAGGAGGGTAAAATCCGCCCCTGGAATTTGCTGGGATCAAGGGAGAACTGCAGACTCTGTGCCCAGCAGGATGAAGGTACAGATTAGGGGTGGTGTGAACATCACCTTGGGCCCATGGAAGCTGAGAAAATGATCCTTGATGGAGCTCTGGGGGGAGAGAACCCTTGGTTTTCCCTTGCTCCTCCGTGGGATTTCCCAAACCCTGGTTGACTGCTGACCTGGGAGATGGGGGCAGCTCTTGGAGGCTGAAGGAGCTGCTGCTCCCAGGGCCAGTCCTCTCACTGATGGCTGAGGAGGTCCCAGCTCCAGGCACTCCTTCCCCATCCATCACATCCCAAAGGGAGGAGCAGCCACCCCCCATCCTGCCACAGAGCCCAGGGTTTGCTGCAAGGGCAGATCCTGGAGAAGGGTTGTAAGGAGTGAGAACCCCAGAGGGTGGAGAGGAGCCCCAGGAGCCAAACCCAGAGCAACCTCCCCCAGCCCCTCTCGGAAATTAATTACCAGGTGAATTATCTCCCCTGAGAAATGTGTCAGAACAGGACAGTCCCCTTGACCCCCAGACTGCTGCCAGGAGATTGTTTCACCTGCTTTGGGCTGAGTGCCCCATTTATCTAAACAGCTTTAATGACATGTGGCTTGAATTGTGCTCTGACGAGTGGAAAATGCAGCTTTTCTCATGCTATGAGACAGTGCTCATCAGGAACTGGGCTGGAATCACTAAACTCATCCCACCTGGGCCTGAAGCTCAGTGGGAACACGAGCTGACAGCCCTGAAAATCAACATGCAGCACCACACAGCCCCAGAATGCTGCTTGTTCTCCAGGCCCCCGGGAGCAGCAGGGCTGGAAAGGACCCAAACCTGCTCAGCTCTGGGCAGAAGCACCTTCCTGCTCCTCCTGCAGATTTAATGATGTTTGGTGGACAGGTTCTGTTTTAACCAGCCCAGGAAACACGGGCAGCTTCAATAATCTGCTGCTCTACAACACACAGTTCAACAGGGCTGCTGACAAACACGGGGCCCTTTTAGCTTCAGATAAACGCAGGAGCCACGTTTTCCAGCTTTAAAAAAAACTCCCAGTGCAAAGAAATCTGTATAATTTCAAATGCCAAACCCCTTTCAAACCTGCAGCCAGTATTAGTCAGGAGAAAACGGGAATATCAGGCAGAAAAAGACTCTGCTGCCTGGAATTGAGGACAATTAATAATACATGCAGCAAGCCCCTCAAACCACCTTTTTTCTCCCCTCCTACTGCAGGCAGAGAGAATGAATTGAATTGGAAATTCTGTCAGGAAAAGTACATCCTCCAAAATTAAAAGACAAAGGCACGGGGAGAAAATGAGCTGTGTCAGGCTGGCTCACAACAGCAGCACTACAAGGTGCAGATAATTCCCCTCGTGGAGAGGAGCAGCCTCGGGCTCACAGCACCTCAGCAAGGCAGTCAGGCTGGGCAGGAACACCCCTGAGCTCCAGGAGCAGCTCCTGAAAGAATTTGGGACAAAAACCAATGTGTTTAGTGCTCAGTTCATCAGGAAGAGTGAGGAAAAGCCCCCTCCCCACCCCACCTGCTCCAGCCCTGGGAACAGCACAGGAGGGACATGGAGCTGCTGGA
>NW_020897914.1:2905970-2906912 GCF_003984885.1 Neopelma chrysocephalum
CTGGGCAACCTGTGCCAGGGCCTCCCCACCCTCACAGGGAACAATTTCTTCCCAATATCCAACCTAAATCTCCTCTCTTTCAATTTGAAGCCATTCCAGGGTCCCTCTCTGGCTTCCTTGTAGGCCCCTTCAGGTCCTGGAAGGTGCTCTGAGCCTTCCAAGAAGGGCTTGGGGAGAGCAGGAAAAAGCCCAGGAGTGGAATTGGAGCTTTGCTAGCAGAATGTGAGCTGTAATGGAACAGAAAAGCCTATCAAACACAGCTTGTAAGATTAAACGAGGTAAAATATGCTGTGGGCCTTTTGTTGTTGTAAAATCCCCTTCCCTCTGATGTATTGTTTCACCTAATGAAGAAACACACTCTTATTTTGAGCAGGTTGTCACTCCCCACCACTTCTCAGAGCTCCCAGGGGGCAGCTGTGCTGCAGCCTGGATCCCAGGGACACAGGGAATTCTGTGCCCTGTGTGCTGGTCCCTGAGAAAGGTCTGACTTGGAGAGGGAAAACTCAGAGTCCAGAAGCAGGGAGTAAAGGAGCCACTGGTTCAGTGCAGGGCAACGACCAGATATTGAGGAGAAATGAGAGATGAGCTGCAGGGCCAGTGTCAAACAGCTCCAGCAGGGCCCAGGGCACCATCCCAACACCTTCCCCCTGCCCTTGATCCATCCCTAGGGATGGCACCTGGACAGCTGGAAAATCCTGCATCCTTCCATGCCCACCTGTACACTGCTCACCATGCCTTGGAATCAGGGAATATCCCAAGCTGGAAGGGACCCACAGGGATCATCCAGTCCAACTCCTGGCCCTGCCCAGGATACCCCAACAATCCCACCCTGTCCCTGAGAGTGTTGTCCAAACCCTCCTGGAGCTCTGGCAGCCTTGGGGCTGTGCCCACTGCCCTGGGGAGCCTGGGCAGTGCCCAACCAGCCTCTGGGGAAGAACCTTT
>NW_020897914.1:2906922-2929216 GCF_003984885.1 Neopelma chrysocephalum
CCCATGGAACCAGAGGGGTGATGTTGCTGCCCTGGAGGAGCCTGGGTGTGTTCAGCAGGGCCCCACTCTCCTGCATAATGCACTCGCAGTCACTCAGGAAAATAATGTCTCGCTGCCATTGGAGCCATTTGAGCAGAACGGGGGTCACAGGAGATCAGAGATGGAATTTCTTTATTGTTCCACTGCTGCTGCCTGGTTGTGTTTCTCTCACTCAAGGTTAAATCATTTCTGTTTGGAACAAGCACTGCCTTCTGCGTTACACGCCGGCAAAACTAATGGGCCCCTCTGGGCCAGCAAACACTGAGCTCCGCTCCCAAGGATCCCTCCAGCCCTCTTCTCCTTCTCCAGGTCACTTTTACACCCTGAGCCCTCTGATAAATTTGGGAACGGCCTGGGAATCCAATCAGATATTTGGTCCCATTAACTACAGGGAAATTCTGATAATGGTGCAAATTGATTTGTCTCTCAAAGCACTTCCCAGCAGAAGGAGCAGGTTCCTGCACTGGGAAGGGTGACACGGAGCTCTGGTGACCCAGCAGAAGGGAGGCCATCCTGCCTCTTGTCAAATTAGCTGCTGATGGAGGGATGGGATGTGCTCTGGCTCAACACTGACATAAATCCAAGCCTGATGTTTGGAGACTGGTTGTTTGGTTGTTATTTGCTCTCAGGCCTGTGTAGCTCTTCCTCCCTGCCTCTGATCTAAGAGGAGGCTTTTATCTTCACACTGAAGACTCCAACCACTGCCTCTCTCTGCCCACAGCTCCATTTGCTGGCCCCCACCATGACCCAAAACATCAGCTGGATGTTGTTGTCCCTCAAGGTTGGCTTTGCTGGGAAGCAGTTCCAGATGTCCAGCTCAGGGCCAACAACCCTCCAGGCCCACGAGGGGACGTGGGGCTGCACCAGCCCCAGTCGAGGCACTTGGTGGAGCATCCACCTGCCTCAGTGAGCAGACATCCAAAACTGGGGGTGCTGTTGAGCTCAAACCTAAAGCAGGGCTCAAAGTCCCCCTCCAGCTCAGAGACTCCTCCCCTACCACATCCCTCCTCAAGGAAAGACTGCAGATATTTGCCTCCTCAGAAAAGACAGAGACCAGTGTCTTCAATATGGCCCAGCCTGGTTTGAGAGTTTCTGGAGAGACAGGGCAACTCCATCTCTTGAGCACAGGCAGGGAGGGGGGAAGGAGGCTGCTCAGCCTCCACAACCCCTGCAGAGTCACCCCAAGTGTGGTTCTATGTCAGCCCCCCCTTGGTTCCCCCCCACTGGTTTGGCTTCAGTGGTGGCTGAAATGATTTTGGCATGTTCAGAGAGTGCAGCTCTGCTCTCCTGCACCCCCTGCCTGGTTTGTCTGCAGGGAATGAGCCAAGGAGCTCTTGACCTGAAAACACAAGTCTCTGCTCCTTGACCCCCGAGGTCAGCATTGTTAGCCTGGCAGGAGCAGCTCCAGAGCTCGGCACGTGCTCGGCCAGCAGAGAGGGCTCTGGAAGAATTCCCTCGGGACAGAGCAGGTCAAGGAAGCACTCTCAGGTCTGGGGGTTTCTGTTACTGGGGAGAGAACAGCCCAGATGATGTTTCATTTGATTATTCTTGAACAAATTGAGATTTTATTCAGAAAAATCCATTTGAAGATTGGTTTTGAAACTTATTTGGAAGCACCTCCCTTTCCCCGGTGACCCTCAGCCACTTTTCCGAGATCATCAACTCCCCAAGCCTGTCTGAGTCCAAGGAGCATTTGGACAACATTCTCAGGCACAGGGCAGGATTGTAGGAGTGTCCTGTGCAGGGCCGGGAGCTGCACTGGATGATCCTTTCAGCTGTGTCCCTTCCAGCTCAGGATATCCCACAGTTCTATGATTTATAATGTCAATGGCAAAATTACGATTTGGATCAGTCTGGAATAATTCCCTGAGTTTTTCAATGGGGACAAATAACCAAAGCTACAAATAACTCAGTAATTTGTGTGAGCTCCACCTGAAGCAAAGTCTCCTTGGCCCCACGTTTGAAATGGTTGTCAGCAAAGTTGCTGCATCCAGAAGAGCCCCAAAAGCTTTTCCTCTAACTCACCACCCTCTTCTTCCTCCGGTTCCTACCCATTTGTTCCAACTTCTGTGATGCAAGAGGTTGGAACTGGATGATCTTTAAGGTCTCTTCCATCCCAAACTATGCCATGTTGTCTAGAAAATCAGGACCTTAATGAGCTCAAAAATGCCAAGGTGCGGCCAAACAACATCCAGTCAGACTTTAACAGAGAGCAAGGATAAACCTTAGTACTTGGGGCATATTCCTGAAAAATTTCCAGGGGACTGGGATGGAAAAGGAAAGCCAAAAATAAACACAGTGTCAAAGAATCCAAGCAGCAGCACAATAAAGGCAGCAATAACTGCTCCCACCAGCAGCCAGGCGAGCTCCGCCGGGATGAATGACACACAACTTCCTGTGATAAACTAATAAAAGAGATTTCTATGAGTAATCATTGGTTTGACAGGAAGTCAAACAAATCTATCCATCACTGCTGACATGTGTCTACAACCTTCCAAACAAAGCAGCGTCTGGAGAGGAAAAATGGAGCAAACTGCCCACACTGTCTGAAATGGCACATGAAGACAAGCAGCGGCAGATCGAACCGCCCTGCCACTCACTCCTGGCTCCCCCTTTGATCCCTTCTGGAGCCACTTCTGAAGCCTCCAAACACCAGACAGACCCTGGGCTTCTCCTCCCACATCCTGCCCCTGAGTGAGACACAGTCTCCATCTCCACTGGAGATAAGGAGAACGAGCCCTGGAGTGGTTCCATCCCAGCCCTGCAGTGGTTCCATCCCAGCCCTCTCCTGCTCGGTGGTGGCTGATGATCTTCTCCAGACCCTGGGGCTGGGGGGTCTGGCTGGTCAGGACTGAGCCAAACTTGGCTCATTGGAGGCTCTGTGCACACCATGGGCCTTTGGGAATGAGCTGAATCCCAGCCCTCAGCCCAGCAGGACGGGGCCTTCACTGCCTCCTTTGGTTCTGGGAACGTGCTGGGAATGAGCAAACAAAGGGGATCAGGAGCTGATGATGAGTGTGGTGAGTGTCCCAGTTCAGCAGTGACTCACTGGGCTCTCTGGGAGCAGCTCCAGGACATGAGCAACGTGGAGCTCAGCAAGGCTGGTCACAGTCCCAGGCTGGTGAGACATCCTCACCTCTGCATCCCACAGGCTCTGTGTCACTGAGGGGGCACAGCAGCTCACGGCTCCCCAAAAACAACCACCATGCAAGGCTGGTCTCCAAGGACTCCACACCCACTGCCTGCAGAGGAATGGCAGCTGCTGAACCGTCCAGAGGGGCCCCTTCCCAGTAAAGCAGCCCAGGTGGGGATTTTGGGGTATCCCTCCTCCTCTGCTGCCCGGGGAGAGAGGAGGAGGAGGGAGGATCCTCCTGGGGAAGGGGAAAAGCTGCTGGAGGTGTGGAGGGCACTTGTTGGTAGCAAAGAGGTGCCAGCCCAGCCCAGCCCTGGGGAGCTGAGCCCTTCCAGGAGGGCAGAAAGTGCCTCTGAGCGAGGTCTGTGGGAAAGGCAACCACAAATCCCCCCAAAGAACCCAACTGAGCAGGGCTGGGGCTGCTTTGAATCAATCCCCCCAAAGAACCCAACTGAGCAGGGCTGGGGCTGCTTTGAGTGGTGTTTGATGCCCTTGGGCTCTGAGGGCTGGCTGGGGCTGGGAGGGGGAGAGGGCAGCTGGTGCAAGCTGTGTTCCAGTGATAGTGTTTTAATTCCTTCCTCTTCCAGAGCATTCCCTCCACTCTGCCCTGCAGAGCTTTGAGCAGAAGCAGCCTGATGGCTCCAGGGGTGCAACACAAGTCTGTGTCCCTTGCTGTCCTCTGGAACATTCCAGCAGCCCTGTGAGATGACAGGATCATGGAATGCTTTGGGTTGGAAGGGACCTTAAAGTCCATCTCATTCCAAGCCCCTTCCACCAGAGCAGGTTGCTCAGAGCTCCATCCAGCCCTTCCTGAAACCCTTCCAGGGCAGGGGCAGCCACGTGCTGGCACTGCCAGGGAGCACAGGCTGGCAGAGCCAGAGCCAGGGTTTCCCAGCAGGGCCTGGAAGCCAAAGCCCAGCTCCCATCTGTGAGCTGGGAGCACGGCACAGGCAGCAGGAATATTGCAGGGACAGCAGGAATATTGCACCCACAGCACAGCCTGCTTTGGTTGCAGCAGTTTGACTCTACCCCTGCTGAGCTGGTGAACTGGGGGTCCTCCTAAAACTTTTTATAAAGAGCTGAATACTCCCTAAAATAAAACAAGAGAGTCCTTGCCTTACTGAGGTTCTTTAACCCTCCCAAAATCAACCCCCTCCACGCTCCCTGGGCTGTCCCGGGCATCTGTGCTGGCACAGCACACCCTGGCAGCAGGGCTGGCTTTAATCAGCACATCAAAAATTCCAGGATGAAATCCTGCTTCCAGTTCTTCCCACCAGCTCTGCTGATCCATCCAGAACCAGCATTAACAGGGAAGGCTGGGGGGTTTTTTTGGTTTTTTGTTTTTTTTTTAATTGTAGGTTTTATTTCTAATTTCAAAAGCAGTGTTTGATCCTGAAATCCTCCAGGCTTAGATATTCATAATAGACTCAAATGCAACCCAAACAGAGCACATACCTTCCTTCAAAAGTGCCCTGCTGTGAGACTCATCCCCTTTTAAACAAAGCAAGTTTGGGAAATTTATACACAATTTCTCAACAACATGAGCTGATTTGAAACAAAACATCAGAGTTTGCACAAAATTTGCAAGACATCCACCTAAAAAAAAAACCCTCAACCAAGTGAAACCCCCAAAGCAGCACAATTTCTGACAGTGTTGCTTTGCCAAAAGCCCTTTTATTTTTGTTTTTCTTCAGAAACTAGACAAAACAGCTCATAACATATATATATATATATATAATTGGTAGGGAGAAAAGAAACTGAAAGCTTTTGGGAAGCTCTGTTGCTGAAGATAAAAGGCACTCTGAGGATTCCCACTGATTCTGCTGCACTGCTGGCACAGGAGGGGCAGGAGATGTGCCACTTCCACACTCTGAACCTTCCCAGCCTCTGTAAAATGTAATTTCCTTGCTGGAAACAGGTTCAGCTGGCCCTGGGCTTTGGGAATGGAATTCCCAGTTCTAGGTTGTCAATCTGAGCATGTCACACTGGGATTTCCAGTCCTTGTACTAAGAGGGATGTGGGATGAAAGAGGGGAAAGAAATGGGTCAGGACTGAGCTCTGGGAGGAATCTTGAGGGTCTGGATGAGGGGATCAGGTGCCCACACAGTCAGTTCACAGATGACACCAGGCTGGGTGGGATGTGGATCTGCTGAGGGCAGGAAGGCTCTGCAGGGGGATCAGGACAGGCTGGATCCATGGGCTGAGGGCAACGGTGTGAGGGTCAACAGGGCCGAGTGCCAGGTCCTGCCCTTGGGTCACAACAACTCCCTGGAAAGCTCCAGGCTGGGGTGGAGGGGCTGGAAAGCTGGGAAAGGCCCTGGGAGTGCTGGTGGGCAACTGGACATGAGCAGTGACTGTCCCTGTGCCGGCACCACTGAGGCACCTCCAGCCCTGGGGCAGCTCTGGACCCTCATGACAAGGACCCGGAGGGGCTGGAGCGTGTGCAGGGAAGGGAACGGAGCTGGGAAGGGGCTGGAGCAGCAGGAGCAGCTGAGGGAGCTGGGGGGGCTCAGCCTGGAGAAAAGGAGGCTCAGGGGGGACCTTCTGGCTCTGCAACCCCCTGACAGGAGGGGGGAGCCGGGGGGGGGTCGGGCTCTGCTCCCAGGGAACAAGGGACAGGAGGAGAGGGAACGGCCTCAGGCTGTGCCAGGGGAAGTTCACCTTGGACATCGGGAGGAATTTCTTCCTGGAAAGTGTTGCCAGGCCTTGGCAGGGGCTGCCCAGGGAGGTTTGGAGTCCCCATCCCTGGAGGTGTCCCAGGAAGGCCTGGCCATGGCACTGAGTGCTCTGGGCTGGGGGACAAGGTGGGCATCAGGTGCAGGGGGGACTCAGTGATCTTGGAGGTCTTTTCCCATCTCTGTGACTCCAGAAAGGTTTGAGGACATCATTGGAACACACCTTCCTCATGGGAGTGGAGGCAGAGGAGGTTGTTCTGTGCACAAGAGCTCCTTGTTTCCTGGCTGCTCTGTGTCATTCCTCTTCCTCCTCCCATCCAAGCTAAACCCAACAGTGAGACCCAGACATTGCTCCCTCTTTATTAATCCCACATACCTCAGCCTTGGACTTTATGTCCTCTCCCACCCCTCAGTCTGTTGAGCAGCTTCCCTGGCTCCTCTGGCCTTTCCCTGCTCTCAGCTCCTGTAGGGAGTTGGAACCAACTGCAGGACTGGGCTGGGACCACAAATGGTTCTGGATTCAGGGACTCCAAAATGCAAGGGCAGAAATTCCTGCAATCCCTGCATCCTGCACTCGTGGGAAATCCCTGGAAAAGGGCTGTTCATCCTCCCTGTAGTGAGACAACGTGGTGGGGAACAGACCAAAGGTCCTCGTGCCAAGAGAAATGGGGGATCTGAGGACTCCCATGCTCAGCACGGCCACCAAACAACAAGGAAGGAGATTCCCAGGAATGTTGCACCCCTGCCAAGGAGCAGTGACTGGAATCACCGTGAAGGACAGGAGCTGGAAACTCCAGATGCTGCTGAAACAACTGCTGCTCATTGAAGGGCATCAGTGAAGATTTCCCAACACCTTGGAGTGTTCCTGCATCAATCCCTCTGACACAAATGGGCTGCCAAGATGCCAAGTGCAGCAGGTGATGCAGGATGTGGAGAAAGGAAAGGCAAATATTTGGGAGACCGGCCCAGAACAGAGAGGAAAGGGCTGTTTGAGACTTGGGAGCTCCAGGAGGCAGCAGCTCATGGAAATGCACATTAACAGGGGACTTCCAGAACCCCCTGGGAGTGGGGCTGGCAGGACCTGACACTGCAGAGGGAATCCCAGAATATTCTGGGTTGGAAGGGACCCACAATGATCTTCAAGTCCAGCTCTTCAGTGAATGGGCTGTCCAGGGATTGAAGCCACAACCTTGGAATTCTCAGCACTGTGCTCCAACCAGCTGAGCCAGCCTCAGGGTTCTGGGATATGGGTGGGGTTTGGGGTGGGTGGGAAGTGTCCTCCTGCCTGGCTGTGAGGAAAAGGCTGGAAGAGGAAGCACAGGCTGCATCCAGCCCTCCTCAGGGTCAGGGGCAAGAGACAGCTGAGCTAAAGGCAGTGAAGGGAGAATCTCCTCCAAGGGGGTGCTGCTGCACTGACACATTTTGCACATTCCCAGCACACAGGAACCCCCCTGGAGGGACAGTTTTGTTCCTCTGAACCACTGGAAGGGGCTCCCAAAGGAAGGTGCTGCTGGCACAAGGGCTCAGTGGCTGTTCCCTGGCAGGGAGGGCACAGACTGGGCTCCTAATTGGCACGGGGAAGGGGGGAAGGAGGAGGCAGGATGGAGTTCTTAGTTCCTCCTCCACTGTTCTGAAATTGGGAAATGCCAAACGTTGATGTCCTCCATAAATATCTATTTAAAAACATTGCTTCCCCCAGCCCTCCCACTGCCTCCCCTCCTGCAGCAGTTCCTGAGCACAAACACTGGCTTGTGGCACTGAAATCCAGCCCAGAGCAGGAACTGACCTTCAGCTGGGCTGTTTTTATCTCCCCAGCTCTCGTGTGCTTCCTCCCCAGGGAAGTGAGCACTCCAAGGAAGTCTTCTGATGAGCCATCTGCAGGAAAGGGCAGCCAACCTCCCACTCCCAAAAACCTGACACTCAACGTGGATCCAGAACCAAAAAAAAAAATAAAATAAATTGGTGTTGGAAAGGTCTCTCCACCCACCAAATCTCAGAAAACCCTCCCCCCCAGATCCCAGGCATTACTATCAGCGTTCCTTTTGGGAATGTTCAAATTGGGATATGGGATAAATAAGGGGTTTGAGCATCTTCCTATTGAACTTATGGCTCAGAAATGCATTTGCACTTCTCTGCTGCCTCAGGCCCTTCTCCCTCCACCCCTGGAGGAAGGTACCAGCACCTCCCAAGGGTTGGGAAAGGCCTGAGGAAAACTCATCAGCTCTTTGCTAATGAGCTAAAGGAATTCACTGGGAATGGGGGAGAGTGTCAGACTCCCCTTCCCAGTGGAACAGGAGACAGGAGGAAGGTCTCCAAGAGGAGGGAAGGGATGAGTCCATCACTCAGAAGGGAGTGGGCTCTTCCCACCAAGGGACAGCAGAGAGTCTCCAGTGGGAAGTGGGATCAACAGCAGGGGTTAAAAGTGGAAATGTTCTCCCAGGAAAGCTGGGGGGAAGGAAAAGCCTCAGGGTGGGAATGTCCCAGCTGGAATCTGAATCCTGCTCGTGCAACAAGCATTAATTCTCCTCTTCAGCAGGAAGGAGATGCCTGTTAATGAAACCAAGGGACTCCAGACTGGCTCCAAAGGCGATCTGTGCCAAGGCAAAAGCTGCAGGAAGCAGAGAGGGAGCAAGTGTGGCATCTCCCAGAGGAACCTGCACTGAGGATCAGCCAAGGAAAAGGCTTCCAGGGGCTGACAGAAGTAAATGAGGACTCTGTTAACACATTGCCTTTCCACAGGAAATTTGGCCTCTGACAAAACTCTACCTTGTGAGCCAAGGTCTGGTTTCTGATTTTGATTTCACTTCTGGTGGGGTGTGGATTAACTGCCTTTAGAACACCTGAGCTCTGAAATGCTGGGATTAATGTCTCTTGCAAAGGCACATCCCACCAGAAGTTACTTCTCTCACCAGTTCTCCCTCAAATGTGGAGCTCTGCAGAGGAGCTTCACCTTCCAGGACGGCCCCTGAGCTGCCACAGGGATCTGGGAGGTGCATTCCTAGGAGCAAGAAGAGGTGATTTTTCAAACTGGTCCATCTGAGCTGGCACCTGTGGTGCCTGACAGGCTTTCCAGCTGGAAACATCATGCTCTCAAAGTAATTTGGGACATCTGGCTGCTTGTCACCACCCTCAGAGGTGTTCCCATCCTCCCAGTCCATCCCTCTGGACGTGTTTGTAATGGCTTCATTTTCCTTGGTTCAATAAAGCCACACATTGAAGTGAAGTCATTTAGATATTGATTGTGGGAACATTTAATTCAGATAATTTTTGCAGATGGAATATTGTGGCTTGAAGGAAATGCTTTACTGAGAGAAAAAACCTCGAGCAGCCAAAAAGAGACATTCTCCACACCCCCACCACATCATACCTGTCTATCCCACCCCAAAATACACCCAGATCTTTGTGGGAGACTGGGATTTACAGCAACCAGACTATTCAGTTCCACCCTCTGGTTGGGACACACAGGAGAAAAACCATCTCCTGACTCAGGGAACTTCTTTACAACCTCATCTCATCCCACAGCTTCGACTCCTCTGCAGGTGGCTCTTCACCAGGGCAGGATCTGCTATGGGATGCACACCCAAGATGTGTTGCTGCCCTTTTCCAGGAGTCTTTTCATTGACCTGGAACCTCATCCCTTGAAACCCAAGGGGTAGATTTCACTTCTCAAACTGGATTTCACTTTCACATACCCCTCTTGGTTCTCCCACTTCCCACCCTGGGAGTGTCTCTTCCTAATAAGCCTTTAGGTAGAGGCATCTTTCTTGGAGCTCTGTGTTGTTCCCTAAGATAGGGAGAGGGAAGCTATTTTCTGATATAAAAGATACTTTATCTCCCCTGACAGATTTCAAGGCAGTTTTAAATCTCCCAACAATATGCTGGGTTTTCCCCATTATAGCTCTGATGGTGATAAGACATGTCAGTGTTATTAACCTGAAAATGCTGCAGGATTCTGGAGATAGGACCCAAAGCCCATTAAAATTCTCCTTGGAACCCAGGGGTCACTAAAATAAAGTGCAATGTCTTAATGAGGCCGTGTGCCTTCACTGCAGGCACTGGGAGACTCCCTCCCTTTTGGCCACGTGCCCAAACCCCCCCTGAGACACCCAAAGTCTTGGGGACACTCCTGTCAACACAAACAACACCAAACATCCCAGCCCAAGAGGCCTCTTCCCTATCCCTGCCCTCTGGCAGGAGCTTTCACACCAATCACACCTAAATGGCTCTTCTAATGTGCTGGGTGTGAAGAACATCCTTTCCCTGAAAGGATGGATCCAGCCTGTCCTGATCCCCCTGCAGAGCCTTCCTGCCCTCCAGCAGATCCACATCCCACCCAGCCTGGTGCCATCTGCACACTGACTGTGTGGGCACCTGATCCCCTTGTCCAGACCCTCAAGGTTCCTCCCAGAGCTCAGTCCTGAACCATTTCTTTCCCCTGTTTCAGCCCACATCTCTCCTAGTGCAAGGAATCCCACTGTGACCTGCTTCTAGACTGACTTGTGCTTGTGTTTGAAGGATATTTTTCCCTGCATCAGTTCCATCTTCCTGGGAACACAGAGGCCATTTCCTGAAGTGACTCTGCATTTCCTCAACCTCCTGTAGCACAACACTGCCTTGAACAGGCAGAGCAGGGACCTGGGGCTGAGGGGCAGCTGGTTGAGCCGGACAGTGCTCAGGAAGGGGGATTTTAGGATAAAGGATGGCATCTCTTCAGGATACATCACCTCCCACACTCTTGCTTCAGGCTCTGTTGCCGAGGCCCAGAGCTAAATCCATTACCAACAGGCCCTAAGTCAGGTTTGTGCAGCTCTGGGCTCTGTTTCCCATTTGTGGAATCACACCAAGGAGCTGCTGATTGTTGTGTGTGTCCAAGCAGGCGACTTTTCCCGAGGCACCATTTCAAATGTGATGATGGTTTGAGTTCCACGTCCAGCTGGGGCGTGATTTCAGCAGCTGATTCTGCACAGAGGCAGCTGCTGGAGCAGGACAGTGCTCAGGAGGGTGGACTTTCACTTGGTGGAAGGGTGGATGGGCACTGCCCAGGCTCCCCAGGGCAGTGGGCACAGCCCCAAGGCTGCCAGAGCTCCAGGAGGGTTTGGACAACGCTCTCAGGGACAGGGTGGGATGGTTGGGGTGTCTGTGCAGGGCCAAGAGCTGGACTGGATGTCTGGTGGGTCCCTTCTGTGACTCTGTGATACTGAAGTTAGTGACAGGCTCAGCAGAACAAGGAATAACCTCTCCTGCCCCTCTGGGGGGGCACAAGCTGCAGGTTCCCCAACCCCCAGCCCAGCACAGGGGGGTCTGCAGTGTCACCTCGGGCTGTTCTCTGCTTACAGTGCTCCTTGGGAAGGGGCAGAGGGCACTTCAGAGACCTAAGGAAGTACTGGGGGGCTTCTGGCACAGCTGCCTTGAGTGTGGAGAAGAAAAATCCTGGGATTGGCAGAGCAGGAAGCGGCTGGAGCAGAGGAGGATAATCCCCCCCAGCAGCAGTTCAGGGCAGCAGTGACTGACCCAGGCTGGTTTGGTGCCTGTAACCCCCCCAGCACCCCTCTGCTGTCCTGAGGGACCCCACAGCACAGGGAACCTGGGATCAGGGGCTCAGTGACCCCAGGGCACAGCCCAGCACAGCAGTGAGGCCTCTCCCTCTGCTCCAGAGGGAAAATTCCCTGTGGTTGTATTTCTTGCACTGGGGAAGTGCCCAGAGAAGGAGCTCCTGTTGTGCCCTAGAAAACGGGGATTGAAGTCTCAGCTCTCCAATGACCTTCTGTGATATTTAACATTTATCCTGCATCTTTAGCTGTCCCTGTGGAAAAGGAAAAGGGAGACAAACTAAAATCCCTTCCTGACCTCGAGGCACCCCTGGAGCCTGATCCCCAAAGCCAAGCCTGTGCTTTCTAACTGCAACAGGAGCAAAATAAAAGAGCAGGTAAACCTGAAATCCTTGCAAGATCTGATACCACAAGAACGTGATCCCAGCTGGGGGGAGAGGCAGAAAAAAATCACAGATTTGGAGACAGGAGGATCAATGCTATGACAGAACCAGTTACTGTGCTTCCACTGGTGTAAGCAGGACAGACAGCTCTGAAGGTTAATGATATTTAACTGCAAAAAAATTTATGAAATATTTGGAAAAAGACTTGAAAAAGATGCAGTAGGTCCACTGGGGGTTTGTCACCCAGCTCTCTGCACACATGGAAAACCTGCTGGAGGTTTATTTTAATATTACACAGTATTATTTTGACTCTGACATGAACTTAAGCAATGGTTCAGGTTATCCTGAATTTCTAACCTTGAGGTTAATTGACAATTGTCAATGAGAATGTCTCTACTAATTGGTAAGTTTGATTAGACTTAAGATTGTTGGCACTGACTCTCCATATTTGGGTAAAAAAAAAGGTCTTCCCAGAATCATAACATACAATCAAGTGAAGTGAAATGACCTTTTGTCACCATTTTGATTGCTCTGCATTATAAGCTGAATTTGATCATTTCTCATCTCCTTCAATGTGCCCAAAGCCAAAGAATGGGTTTGGTTCTTTGTTCCCCAGCCAACCCCCAGCTCTGCTCTGTGTTCCTTTGGGAACAGGAGTTAGGAGAGAGGGCTCAAGTCTGTTCCCAAATCTGGGCAGATTCCCAGAGACAAGGCTGGGAAAGAGGATTTCCAGCCCCAGCTGTGCCAGGGCAGGGCTTGGTGAAGAGCAGGATGCCCTGGACAAGCATTTCCAGCCCCAGTTCTCCCAGGTCAGGGGTTGGGAGGCTTTTCCCTGCTTGTTTTCCCTGGCTGTCCTGTTTGCTCTCCCTGGCAGGTGTCAGAGCCTCCCCAGGTCTGGGTAACTCCAAGCACAAGCTGGCACTGATCTCAGCTGAAGCCTTTGAGTCCTGGTATCATCAAAACACCAACAAATCCAGAGTACGTTGAAAATCACTCAGTTCTCTTGTTCTGCATTAATATAGATTCAGTTAATGAAAAAATGGAAAGTAAAGCACAGAGCTGGGGATGTTTCCTCTATACATTATTCAGCCTGGCAGTGCCACACTGTCTTGGCTGGGCTAAACATTTAATTACAGATTCATTTTCTTTTTGGTTTCCCTGATGACATTTAATCCTTTCAGCTGTAATAAATTACTCCAGAGCTGGGTGCTCTTTAACCAAAGCACAAGTGTTGTGTTTTTTTTTTCTTTTCATAACCTCTTTTTTATTGGAACATTTGGGGCTGGCTGATTTTTTTTAATCAGAGCTCTGGGTCAGATTGACTGGCTGGCATAAACATCCCTGACTGCACTGACAACGTGGAGTTATGTTCATTGAACATGCTGCCTTCATTTTGGGCCTCTGAGAAATCAAAAGAATGGCTCTTTTCTTGCCAAGCCCCTTTGTGCCCTTTTCTACCACCAAAGAGATGAGTTTTTTCCCTACTTCTTCTCCCCTCCAACCCTTGCCCACCAGGCCTCTCTTTTCCCTCACTCTGTCATCTCCACTGGTGAAAGTCCCAAAAGTAAATATTTCACTCCTCTACTTCTTTTCTTCTTTTTTTCCAGAGAGCAGCTGAAATCCAGCCAGGCTGTACAACTGGATTATCCTCACCCATGGATACAGACATCCATCATTCCATGGATACAGACATCTAGCATTCCCTGACTCCTGAAGTCACACAGGTTCTACAGAGCTCTGTGCTGGGTCCCCCCAGGCACTGAATGGGGAGTGACAACAGCACAGTGATAAATTTGGGGGCCTTTCAAGGTGCTGCTGGTGAATGGACACTCCCAGCACCACACAGGCCCTTCCTGGGGGCTCTCCCAGTTTCTCCCTCTGGGAGTTGGGTCACATTCAGAGGCACAATCACACGATGGCCAAACCTGAGCTGGACTGAAATGGGTTTGGTTGTGCTCAGCACACCCGTCTGAGGGCTCTGGAGCTGCCAGACACACTCCCAACCCCTTGGAGGTGCCTTCATCCCAACTGGCATCACCATCCTGGCCATCCAAGGATGGACACAGGCTGCTTTTGGGCCCTGATTCAGCAAAGCAATTCAACACAGGCTTTGCTTTTGCTAAGCTGAGCCTTGGTGACTCTGCTTTCATTGCCCTCTTCCACATTCCCAGGTTGTTTAACAAAGATCCATGGAATTCCCCAGGGAGGGCTGCCATGTCCAGGGAGGGCCCTGAGGGGTGGTTTCCATCCTGCTCTGAGGTGAAATGTCCCCTGGGCTGCTGAACTTCTCCCTGAGGCAAAGGAGTTTTAGAATCCCAGAATCCCAGAATGGTTTGGCTTGGAAAGGACCATTTCATTCCACCCCCTGCCATGGGCAGGGACACCTTCCACTAGCCCAGGTTGCTCCAAGCCCCGTCCAACCTGGCCTTGGACACTGCCAGGGATCCAGGGGCAGCCACAGCTTCTCTGGGTAACCTGTGCCAGGGCCTCCCCACCCTCCCAGGGAAGGATTTCTTCCCAATATCCAACCTAAACCTCTCCTCTCTTAGTTTAAAACCATTCCTCCTTGCTCTGCCACTGTCTACCTGTGGAAAAAATCACTCTGCCTCTTTTTTATAAACTCCCTTTAAGTACTGAAAGGCCACCAATTGGATTTGACTCCCTTGCTCCTGCCCCACGGGTCACAGGGCAGTGCAAAGGCTGCAGCTCCACTCAGGGAGGGTGGAAGAGGTGGAACATTTGGTGCTTGGGCTGGGAAACTGGTGTGAGGAGCTGGAGATTGCAAAGGCACAGGGAGGGGAAAATCCTGCTCTGGCAGCTGATCACATCCAGCAAGAGCATTCCACAGGGCAAGGACATAACCAAGGGGTCCCTCCCAACCCAAACCATGCCATGATTCCATGATTCCCCCATTCCCAGCTGGCTGAGCCCTCAGTGGCTTTATCTGAGCTCCTGCAGACAGTTTATCATCTGAATCCTGTGGGAAGGGCATGCCCTGCCCTGAGGGAAGCAATCCCAGTGGGACAGCTTCTCTGGAAACCCAGGGATGCCTCCTTCAACACCAAACAACTGCTCAGAGGGTCCCAAACATCCATTATTCCTCTCAGGGGTGTGTGCTGCCCTCGTGCCCTGCTGACACTTCTCAGGTCTCTGCTTTGTTCCTGTTTATTCCTTGGCTTTTCCTCTCTAACCCACAGCCCCAGCAGCAGGGCAGTACCTGCCTTCCCATGCAGGTCAGAGGGACAGAGGACACCAGCCAGGCTTCCCAGGAAAGGAATTTATCCTGCAGAAACTCCTTCCCTGCTGTCTGTACAACTGCTTGTCCATCTGAGCAGCAGATTCCTACCTCCAGGAACTCAAATTTCCCCCAGACTGACAGAAGGCTGAGAGATAATTAAATACTGAGAAACCCTGGGAAAAAATATGGTGGGGACTGGGAAGAGACAGAGCCAAATGAGAGCCTGGGCTGTCGTGGGAGCTGAGGGAACTCCTGCTCTGCCTGGCAAGGAGGCACAAGGGAACCATCAGCCAGGGAGTTCCAGGGTGTGGAGCAAGGGGACAGGAACACAGGGGCTCTGTGGGAAGAGCCAGTGGGATGGTGGGAGAGGCAGAGGCCAGGAAAGTGGGACACAAATCCAGGGGCTCAGGAGTTCTGCTGCTTATGGGACAATTGCCTGGAACCGCCTTCGTTGCTGGAAAAGCAAATTCAGCACAAAATGTCACAAACCTCTCTTGAATAGCCCAGGAAAGCAGGACACCTTTTAGCAAGGAACAAGGCAGCAGAACAGCCCCAAAAGCAGGAACAGCCTCCTTCTGCTACAGCTGTGGGAATGAGCAGGGGCAGAGCCTGAACACTCCATGTTTAGGGGCTCTGCCTGATTCCAGTGACACTACTGGGAAAGGGCTTCATTCCCTCCAGTTGTGACCTCGAGGCACCTCCTGGGCCTCAGACAGAGCCTGTCCCTGCCCCATTTACAGGCAGAGCATCATCCTGACACCAAAAGGTCCTGTTCTGGGTGCCTGGGGTCTGGTATTGCAAATAAACCTTGCACAGAACTTTGGGTGGTGTCTCCTTCAGTCTTATCCCTTCCACTGCAGCTTTACTTGGGATCCAGGCAGGTATAGATTAAAAAAAATAAAATAAAATATAAATGCCCATAAAATATCTGGAAATCAGGCACAAACCCCCTTTCATGTTCCCCAGCTCCCCCCCAGGGCCCACACTGGCCACATTCCTGCCCTGCCCAGCCACGGAAGGACAATCCTGAGATGGTTTCTGTGAGGCTCCCAAAGGTCAAAGGAAACACACTCCCAAATTGCTCAGGCTGCAAAGGCAGAGAGGCCTAAGGAGGAACAGGAGCTCTGAGGGATCAGAATGAAGTGATGGAATAATCAAAGCAGGCAGCAGGGCCTTGGTGAGGAGGGGCCAGGGTTAGAAAGGAGCCAGCACAGCAGCACTGCAGGTCACAGCAATCCATGTTCTGCAAGTGTTTGGCACCATCCCAATATGTCACAGAATCATGGAATGTTTGGGTTGGAAGGGACCTTAAAGACCATCCAGTCCCACCCCCTACCATGGGCAGGGACACCTTCCACCAGCCCAGGTTGCTCCAAGCTGGTCTTGGACACTGCCAGGGATCCAGGGGCAGCCACAGCTTCTCTGGGATTCAACCTGTGCCAGGGCCTCCCAACCTCACAGGGAAGGATTCCTTCCCAATATCCCACCTAACCCTGCCCTCTGGCAGTGGGAAGCCATTCCCCTTTATCCTGGCCTTGTCAATAGTCTCTCTCCACCTTTCTTGTAGCTCCTTCAGCCACTGCAAGGCCACAATCAGGTCACCCCAAAGCTTCTCCTCTCCAGGCTGAACAATCCCAGCTCTCCAGCCTTTCCTCCCAGCAGAGCTGCTCCAGCCCTCTGACCACCTTGGGGCCTCCTCTGGACTCTTCCAACAGGTTGAGCTGCACTTTGAGAACAGCCTAATTCTCTCTTCTGTCATCTTCCTCTTCTCCTCTTCTACCAGCCACCCAGTTTGACCCTCACTGGCTTCTCCTCCATGTCTCTCTGGGAGCTTTTTGGGCTCCACCTTCTCCTTTCTGGTCCCCAAAACACTGCAAAG
The DNA here is from genome assembly GCF_003984885.1 of Neopelma chrysocephalum. Taxonomy (NCBI): domain Eukaryota; kingdom Metazoa; phylum Chordata; class Aves; order Passeriformes; family Pipridae; genus Neopelma; species Neopelma chrysocephalum. The sequence goes on from NW_020897914.1 coordinate 2,923,819, forward strand.
ATGTGTCTGTGAACTGAGCAGCCTCTGCCACCCCCCTGCCAGGCCTGACACCTCCTGTTCAGGCTGACAGGGGAACGTCTGGCAGCTCTCTGGGGACCACCTGGCTGGGAAAACATCACAGGAATGAAACCATCTCAGTGCTTCCCACAGAATCCAACGTGCACTGGAGATGTTTAAATCACTGTGAGCACAGCAATGAGGATTTTTGGGTGCACAGCCCCTGGTTAGTGGGTGCCCTGGTCCACATCAGTGGGACAGCACCATCCTTCACACCAGGAGCCACTTCCCTTGCAGGTCACAGTCCCACAGCTCAGCCAGGACCTGGATCTTCCCATCCTGACCGGGATGAAGCTGCTGCTTTGGACCATCATTCCTCCTGCTCCTCCCTGCAGCTTTCCCAGCCAAGCTGACAGACCACCTGGACACAACCCCTGACTTTGGGAGGGGATGAGAAACCCCCAAGTTGTGTGTCAGCTTGGACTTCATTTTCCCATCTTTCAGTGCTGGCGGGCAGCCGGGAAAGCCACTGGGACACCGAGCAGAGCCCTGGACATGCAGGATGAAGGAAACCATGGGATCTGCTCTGAGGCAAACCCTTGGGGCATGGGGAGCTTTGACAGGAGCAGCCCTGAGGGCTCCTGGAAAATCCCATCCCTGCAGCAGCTCCAAGCTTGAATCCAACACGTGCCACTTGTTCCACCCTGGCACCCGGGTGGCAGCAGCAGGACCCACCTGCCCCCTCTTCAGAGAGGAGAGCTCAGGGGTGCAGAGGCTCCCAAGGTCTAGTGAAGACAGGCTCTCAATTCCTGAGATGAGGAATGAAACCCTGTGCCAAAGCCAAACTGGAAAAGAAGGAATGGAACAGCAACATCCTCTGAATCCCAGCGAGACAGAGATTTGGACTGTCGGAGTCAGCCTCCTCCTGGGTTCTCCTGGGCACAGCCCCAAGGCTGCCAGAGCTCCAGGAGGGTTTGGATGGTCCTCTGGGGCACAGGGGGTGACTCTTGGGGATGGGCCTGTGCAGGGCTGAGGGCTGGGCTGGATGTTCCTTGTGGGTCCTTCCAATTCAGCACATCCTGGGATTCTGTGACTGTGCCACTCCTCCCAGCTCCTCTGGCACAAGCCAGTCGTGTTATTTTTGGCTAATCCTGGGCCTGCCTTGAGCAAAGGCTGCTAAACACAGCCCAGTCTGGCACAGGGGTGGACTGGTCAGGAGCCCACGAGATCCCTTTGACTCGTCACCCACCCACCGGCCCGGGGGAAAAGAGAGCAGTGAATCAACAACAACCCCCACGTGCTTGGCAGCTCTGCCCTGTCACTCCCCCCTCGACATTTCCATAATCCTGCTGTGCCTGCAATTAAGAACTTCAACAAAACGCCTGCTGCTCTCCTCCCCCTTCCAACAGAGCCCCAGAGCTGCCCAGGCACCAGCTCCTGCTGCAGGGAACCATCAAAACGAGCAGAGGGTCGGAGGCTCCTTCACAGCCACCAGGGGATGGGAGAGATAAAAGGACAGGAGTGCCACAATTCCCTCCTCAGGGTGTGGAAGTGTAGCAGAGAGCCCCATTACACATTTATTTATGGGCAGATCCACTGACAGCATCTGTCAGAGCTCCCTGCAGGACTGGGAACTGCTGCTCCAGCCCTGCCCAGCCCCGTGGAATCACCTTCCTGGCTTCCAGCAACCCCCGGGGAGCCGGGGTGAAAGGTGGGGGGAACCATTCCTGCTGGAAACCAAGGCACAGCAGAAGCTTCACCTGCCTGCAGGGCCCTTAAACTTTCCTTCAGAGCCAGCCCGTGGTGGCTCCAGTTCACTGCAATCCCTGTGGTTCTGTGGTCACACACAAAGCTGGGACGGGTGAAGAGCAGTGTCCTGATTTTCACCCCTAGAGAAGGTCTTTCCATGGCTTCTACACCAAGAGATGGCCTCCAATCCAACACATTCCTCATGGAAGGGGCTGTCAGGCATTGGAAGGGGAGTCCCCATCCCTGGAGGTGTCCCAGGAAGGCCTGGCCATGGCACTCAGTGCTCTGGGCTGGGGACAGGATGGGCATCGGGCACAGGGGGGACTCGATGGTCCTTGGGGGTCTTTTCCAACCTCAGTGATTCTGGGATCCCACAGTCTGGGTCACATGCACTTGGCACTCTTTGGACAGTCTCCCTTCTCCCTGCAGCAGCTTGGGAAGAGCTCCTGGAGTCACCAGGACGCCCAACATCTGCCAGGCCCCACCAGTGACCCTCAGATGTCCCCAAGGCAGCCACAGCCCTGACGTTTGACACCACTCAGGAATATCATGTATAGGACATAACTTGCCCATCACACGAACCAAATCTCATTGTTCCTCTCCCACAAACACATCTCTCACCCCTCTTAGTGACCAAGACCCTGCTACAGCCCTTCAGAAGCCCTGAGTGCTCCTCCTCACCCGTGGTTTCTTGCAGCAATGATTATTTCTGGTGGTGCCCAGTTCCCATCCCTTAATGGGTTCCTCAAACCCCTCAGATCTCCCTGGCTTTAACTGACCACTGTAATTGTGTCACATGCACATCTGGCCAACATAATTCCATATTGATAAATGCCTTTACTTCAGATAATGAATAGGGAGAGCCAGGCACAATAATTGCTCGTTATTTTCCCATTATTTTTGCTTTGGTGCTATGTAAATGAGCCCAGGATCTTTGCAGTTCTCTATTTTGACAATTCAATGGCAGGAGCCATTGCAGGCAGTTGCTTTAACAAGTTTAATTTGCTGGGTTTATTTCCAAGAAATTATGCCACCAGCAATTTGTGTATTTACTCACAAACCCCTCGGATCCTGTCTGCACATGGCTGCCTGTGCATCCCACCACAGACACTCAGGACCCTGCCAGTCCCATCCTGGGAGCCTTATTCTACACAACACAATAGAATTGTGATTAAAAAAAGAAAAAAAAATCCCCAAAATCACAGTCTGCAACTAAAAAGACCGAGCAAAATCTTCAAATGGGTTCTTTTTGCTGAGGATTAAAGTAGAAAAGGGAATCTCATGTCTTACTCAATTATTTCTTATCTCTTTCGTAGACTCCAATATGCATCTGGATAATGTGGTGGAGGGGGATGAATGCACCTATTATGTATGGATTTATCAGTTTTCTGGAGTTGGCTGATGCACATCCTGTGTTGCTGAAGCTCCATGGACCTGCCAATCAGAGCCCAACAACAGACAGCTCCAGCAAAGAATCCTGGAATCTCCTGAGGACCATCCAGTCCAACTGCTGGCCCTGCACAGATACCCCAACAGTGCCACCCTGTCCCTGAGAGCGTTGTCCAAACATTCCTGGAGCTCTGGCAGGGTTGAACTGCCCTGGGGAGCCTGTTGAGCACCCAACCACCCCCTGGGGGAAGAACCTTTCCCTGAGCTGCAGCCTAAAGCAGCTGATATCCATCCATTCCCTCAGATCCCGGGCTGAGGGCCATGGCACTGCTGTGGCACAGCCCTGGAGGTCACTGCTCACACACTGTAGGGTGAGGACAGACAGCAGACAGGAATGGTCCATCCTGAGGTGAAAGACTCCCCCAGCAGGAAGGTTTGGCTGGAGGAGCTTTGGGACAGGCACTGGGGAGGGACCTACAGACCAAAGGAGATTTGACCCCTTGGAAAGACAGAGACACTTCTAGAAGTCCATGGTTGGTAAGGGGACTGCAGCACCTCCCCTGTGGAGCCAGGCTGGGAGAGCTGGAGAAGATGAGGCTGTGTGGAGACCTCAGAGCACCTTCCAGGGTCTGAAGGGGCTACAGGGAGGACAGAGAGGGGCTGTTTGTCAGGAACTGGAGTGACAGGACAAGGGGAATGGCTTCAGACTGAAAGAGGGGAGATTTAGCTTGGATAGAAGGATGGAATCCTTCCCTGGGAGGGTGGGGAGGGACTGGAACAGAATTCCCGGAGAGGCTGTGGCTGCCCCTGGATCCCTGGAAGTGTCCAAGGCCAGGTTGGACGGGGCTTGGAGAGACCTGGGCTAGTGGAAGGTGTCCCTGCCCATGGCAGGGGGTGGCACTGGATGGGCTTTAATGTCCCTTGCACCCTAAAATTCCCTGATTCTGTGTTTTACATCAGGAGCATCCAGTGCTGCTGCAAAGGGCAGCAGGAGAAACACGAGTGTCTCAGGCTGCACAAACAGCAATTAAAGTGTTGTGCTCTCACTGCTCAAACACCAGAGAGCCCAACCCAGCCCAGCACAAACCACCTCCCCAGGCACAGACAGACCAACCCTCCTGGACCTGCTCACAGCCAAACCAGGGACAAGCCCAGGATCTTGTCACACCCCCCAGCAGGAGGCAAAAAAAAAAGAAATAAATATAAAAAGGGAGTGTTGTCCAGCAGACATTCTGAACCAAGAGGTCACAAATCCAATCACTCTGCCCTACCCAGGAGCTGCTGGCTGAGAAGTCCAGCAGGCAAACAATACTTTTTTTTTTAAACTTTGATTGATTTGCACATTGTGAAGTTGGGGGTGAGAAGAAGAGAGCAAAGAGAAACCTATTCTGCCTTGACTACAATATCTGCTTCCACAAAATTGAAAAAGTCTGTTTGGAACGCTCCTGAATGTCTCGAAAATCAAGTTAAAGAAAGGTCTGAAATGAAAAGTCAGCTCAACAGAAAAGAGTTTGCACAAATGTCAGCAGAAAGTACTTGTCTTTTTCTCCCCAGGGGTTTTTCTTCTAAAACAATCTGGTCAAATCACTCAAGAGTCACGATTAGCATCAGTGTTAGCAAATCTTCATTTTGGGCAAAAACAAATAACATGCATTAAAATGCCTGTGAGCACAGTTCAGGTGGGAAAAGCTCTGGACTGGCAGAAAACAAATTTAGATTAGATATAAAGAAGGAATTCTTCCCTGTGAGGGTGGGGAGGCCCTGGCACAGGTTGCCCAGAGAAGCTGTGGCTGCCTCTGGATCCCTGGAAGTGTCCAAGGCCAGGGTTAGGGTTGGGGTTAGGGTTAAGGGTTGGGGTTAAGAGTTGGGGTTAAGGGTTAGGGTTGGAGTAACCTGGGCTGGTGGAAGGTGTCCCTGCCCATGGCAGGGGTGGCACTGGATGGGCTTGAAGGTCCCTTCCCACCCAACCCATTCCACGATTCCAAGTTTCCTTTCACCCTCCCAATGCCTCGCAGGGAGCTGCCCTGCCCGGGCTGGCCCAGCTCAGGGGGAAGGAGAACACCAGGGATGGATTCCCAGGTTTTTATCTCCCCCTTTTCCTCCCATGGGACACTCTTTAGGGCACTGCCCTTCATTCCCAAGGGCACCTTGCTGCTTTTCTCCCCCAGACCCCCAGAGCATCTTTGTCTTCACCATGTTCTTCGCATCGGGAGGGTTCAAACCAATCCCTGCATGTCTGGAATTCTGCAGCCCCTGATCTGCA
>NW_020897914.1:2934216-2934487 GCF_003984885.1 Neopelma chrysocephalum
GAGCCCAGACGCAAAGAAACAGTTCTGCCCCAAAAATCCCCCCCCCCGACTAAAACCGCCCCCACCAAAACTCCCCCCACACTGTGTTTAGAGCCTGCAGAGCAAACGCAGCCATCAACCTCTGATCATCAACCTCTGATCATCAACCTCTGATCTCCAGAGGCTGCAAACAAAACACCGGGAAAACCCCAGAGAAAAAGCCATCGACAGGTAAAATGTTCCTCAAACCCTGTGGTGACATGAGGGAATAACCCCCACACCCCCCCCCCCC
>NW_020897914.1:2934587-2953882 GCF_003984885.1 Neopelma chrysocephalum
AAAAAAAAAAAAAAGATGTGGGACCAAAGGCTATTTGCTAATTAACACGGCTAATTTAAACATCTGTCAAATCCCCCCGGGGCTCACTGTGTCAATCTATCTCTGGTTTAAGAGGGAATGAAACTAAGTCCAAACTATCACTCCAAAAATATGAACCTGGGAGCTCCTGCAAGAGTTAATAAGGGGGGTCAGAGCCCTTGGCTGCCCACACAAAATAAAAGGAGTCCTAAAGCGTTGGATTCATATTTCAGCCTTGCTTTGGTGCTAAATGTCTCCGATTTTGACAGAAATCCATCACCCAAATAAAATTTGAGGGTCTGAACCTGAGAGTTGAAGCATAAAAATAAACTGCGAAGGCACATTTTGCAGCCCGTGCCTGGAAGGAGCTGTTTGACTTAAGGAGGTGTAATCCTGCATCCCTCCCTCCTGCCCTGCTCCATTCTGCTCTCCAAGCTCACACGTGGCTAAAAGCAGATCTTTTGGAAGTTACAGCTCCAAAGGAAGGATTCTCCTCCATGTTCTGCCCTCTCATGGCAGGTTTCCACCCTTTAACACCAGTTTACCACGTTAAAAGGGAAAGACCTGAGGTTTGCTGACCACTTCCCACAGATTCGAGCACAAGTTGCTCAGCCCAGCTCTGTGAACTCGGAAAAAAAAATGCATTTAACAGTTTCAACGACTTATTTCTGCGTACAAAAGCCTGGTGATATCCATCTCTTCTTTAAAAAAAGGTGTCTTATCCTCTTCCTAATGCAGAGGAAAGATGGAAAGATCCCCTAATCTCTGAGAGTCTTCAAACCCTCCACACTCCTCGTGCATGAAGATAAATCCATATGAAAGAGGAGCTCCTGCTTTGAATGTTAACATATTGTAGCATCAATTATGATATTTATCACACAGTGAATTAGAAGTTAGCAAGCATTTATAGCACAATTCCAGTAAACAGTATTGCCTTTCCCAGCATATATCCACGCCCACACAATTAATCAGAGGGAAAAACTCGTCCTAAATAAATCCAAGTTGCTTCCCAGAGGTGGCTTTGTTCCACCCATCCCCACACAACATGGTTTATAAAGAGTGACCTCCTCTGATGCTCAGAAAAACCCCTGGGGAGACCTTCTCCCGTTCCCTGTGTGGGAGCTGCTGGTTCCAAGGAGGAGCAGCAGTTTTGGGGGCTGCAGGGGCTGCTCTGCCCGGTGGCACCAGGACGTGCCAGGGGCACAAACACACCAGGGAGGTTCTTGGAGCCCTGGGCAAGAGGTGGCCAAGGAACCTGCACAGGCCCCTCTGCTCCCCAGGGACCACCAGAGACCTCCAGCCACTGCAGGAAGGTGTCCAGGCATCTGCCAGGACCTGGGGGGACAGACAGACCCCACCACCAGTGATACCAACAGAGCACCAAAGCACGGACCCAAATTCCTCCTAAAAACACAAACAAAGATTTGTTGGACAGGAAACAAAAGTGGCCCTGAGCTGAGGGGCCCTTTGCCCACAGCAGCAGGTCCTGCACAGCCAGCACAGCCCCAGCCCCTCCAGCAGCACCAGTTTGGGGACTGGTTTTACCCCCAGAGCTGGAGGTGGGACTGAGAGGTGGGACCTGCTCCACTGCCCTCATGGAGAACTGAGAGAAGATCCACTGGGAAGGGCCACTGGAATGAAAACAGACACATGGAGCATCCCCACAATCCCCCAGCCCAGGGACCCCACACACCACCCCACTCAACCCCCCAGAGCAGGGACCCCAACACTACCCCCAAGCCCCCAAACCAGGGGCCCCACACCACCTACAGCCCCCAAACCAGGGACCCCCCACACGACCCCACTCAACTCCCCAGACCAGGGACCCCCACACCACCTACAGCCCCCAAAACAGGGACCCCCACACCACCTACACCCCCCAAACCAGGGACCCCCCACACCACCTCCCCCCAAATCCTTGGCTCAGGGACCCCCCCCAGCCCCCCATCTCATGGAATCCCAAAAACCCTCAGAGCAGGGACCTCCCCCATAAATCTCCAGCCCAGGGACCCCCCACACCACCTCTCTCCAAACCCCAAACCAGGGAGACCCCAACACCACCCCAAGGCCCCAGAGCAGGGACCCCCCAAAACCCCTCAGATCAGAGACCCCCCACCACCACCCCCCTACCCCCCCCACCCCAGGGCCCCCCACACCACCCCCCATTCATACCCCCATACCAGGGACCCCCCACCCCATAAACCCCCAGCCCAGGGATCCCACACAAAACCTCTGAGCAGGGACCCCCCTCATATGGAGAAACCCCTCAGCAAAGGGGCTTCTCTGCCATATAAATCAGGTGCTCCACAGCAAATTGGGATATTTAGGGCAAGGGGGAGATGTTGAAGGAAAAAGGGAAGCACGAGGTTCCTCTCCCAAGGGAAAACCAGGGGAGGTGGGCACGGACAGAGCAAACCCAAAGGTGGGAAGGCAAAGGGCAGCAGTGACAGGGGACAGAGAAGCCTGAAGGAATCACAGCATCCCTAAGGAATCACAGCATCCCTAAGGCTGGAAAAGACCTCCAGGATCATCAAGTCCAACCATAATCAGGACTGGGAAAAGCCCTGATCCTGGAGGGAGGCAGGAGCAGCCGCCCTCCTGGAGCTCACCTTGGCCTTCCCAACACACATCCCTCAAAAAAGAGGGATTTCCAGGAGAGTTTCCCCCCCCCATTCCCACATCCCCTGTGTTGTTATTGTTTGGGTTGGGGGTTGTCATGAGAACGGGCAGCCAGTGTGGATTTAATGGAATTCTCATGTGTGGAAGGGAAGCACAGCCAGATCCCGGCTCCCAAACTCATTCCTTCAAACCCAGCCCTGAGCAGATGTTTCCACGGGGTCCTGGCTAGGCAGGGCTTCCAGGCAGAGCTGGGGCAGGCACAGCTTTTCCCAGGATTAATAAACCAGGATATTCCTTTCTAAACTGCTTGTCTGATGGAAAACCAGCGTTAGCATCGCCCTGGAAAAAACCTGGAGCCATCTCCTGGCTCCCCACATGCTCGGGTGGATCCTCAGCACCAGGAAGATCAGGAGTTTCTGGGCACATTTAGTTTTCTTTGGTTTTTTCCTTAAATCCCTATGGAACCCATTCCAGCTGTTCCCTCCTCCCCAGTCCCAGAGCAGGGGATGGGAATCAGGTGATCCACACAAGCCTTTCCTGACTCGGTTCCCACGTCAGGTTTTCCCTGTTTGCTGGGTAGCTCAGGGAGTTTTTAGTCTGGGAGAATCCAGGGGGGGAAAGATGGATTTTTGTATCCCCTCTGGAGTGCTCTGGTGATAAATAGGAACTCTGGGGTGACAGAGGAGAGAGGAGAGGGATTATCTGGGGCTGCCCGTCCTGCTCGGAGCCCTGGGACATCCCTGGCAGGGATGTTGTGCTTCTCCAGGGGCAGGAACATTTTCAGAGGCAAAACTTGACACTTTTCCTGCTTCCCAAGGAGTGGGAGCCAATCCCCTGAGTGTAGGTCCATCAGAAACTGGGCAGGAGGAATTTAAACCAGCTGGAGTAGCCCAGGCTCTCTCAGGCTCAAGCCACCGAGTGTGAGCTGTAGATAAGGCCCTTCAAAGAGGTGGTTTTATTTCTTTAAAAACAAGCTGGCTGTGAATTTCCCGGAGCAAAGCTCCTTCCCAGGGCCAATATTGCCTGGCCAGATGATCCCATAATTCCACCGAGGTCCAGCATTTCATTTGGCCTCCCCAGCAGACCCGACCTTGCAGGAATATTTTCTTGGCACGAGGCTCCGAGAAACTCCGAAGAGAAGGTTTGGAAATGCTTTCCAAGTAAGGAGAGCACGAGAGTTTGTTGTTTCTCATTCTTTCCTCGCTGATAAAGAGGTGGAAAAATGCCAGAATTCCATAAAACTGGGTTTGTTAATGATCAGGAAATGCAAGGCCTGACTGCAGGATTATGCTGCTCTTTTGAAGGAGGTCCTGGTGGCTCCTGCAAAAGAAAGCAGAGAAAACTAATGCTAATAATATGCTAAATAATTAAAAGAGATGTTTTCTCATTCCTCTGTGTCGTGGATGAGGGTGAAAGGCAACAAGGGGATTAAGGAAGGAAGATAAAGTGGAGGAAAAACTCTTATATATCCAGTAAAAGTGATGAGTTTACTACAAGTAGGTTAAAAAAAAAGAAAGGCCAGTGATTGGCCCCGGATGTTTGTCCTAAATTGGGATGTCTCAGTCAGCCCAAAGATCCTCCCTCAATCCAAACAACCTGTGCACTGGTCACCAGACTGGGGAAAACCCACCTCGAGGAGCTTCAAGGGGTTGGAGAACCAGCACAAGGGACAGAAAAAAATACAATTCCCGTTGGTTCACTGAGATTCCCAAGATGCTGCATATTCCAGGAATTTTTAACTCGAGTAACTTCAAACTAGAACTGCACACTTGGCCCTGGAGGGGGTTTGGGGTTGGACACCAGGAGGGTTTCCTGCCTGGAAAGGGTGGTCAGGGGAGGTGGTGGAGTCTCCATGCCTGGAGGTGTCCAAGGATCTCAGTGCTCTGGGTTGGGGGACAAGGGGATGTTCAGTCACAGCTTGGACTCCATGACCTTGGAGATCTTTTCCAACTTTAATCATTCTGTGATTGTCTGGTTCTTTCCTTGGGAGGCTTTTTGGAGCATGTGCAAGTTGTCTCTTGTCGGGGGAATGATCCCCCTTATCTCTGTCTGCCTGGAAGTCTGTGGTTTAGGTTCCCTCCATCAAAGCCTCAGAACCACAGGATCCCCCTCCTGGTGTCTCCTCACATCCCACTTGGAAGCTGTGGCTGTGGACTGCAATCCCAGCTGTGCCCAAGCCCAAGACAGACTCTTCCAGTTTATTTTTATCCCCCTTGTCCCTGGGTAGGAAGTGTGGTCCAAACGTGTCCAAACCTGGAATTATTTCATCCCTGCAAGGACAGATTTCACACCCGAGGTCACCCAAAGCAGGATTTCAAAGGCAAGCCTCCATTTTTCTTCAGCAAGAAAAATATTCCGACAATATTTTCCTTTGACCTTCCCGAAGTGTTTTAATAAGACTGAAACAATCCATATTAACCGAGATTGAAATGTTTCATTTCCACTCTGCTGCTCCAACTCCTGTGATACGACACGAATAGAGCGCAGCAATTTTACAAATGGTTTCAATAATGTCCCACTAAACTGTGCCAAAAATCAATTTCTGAGCAGAGGGCTCTTTTGCTTGAGAAAATATCCCTGGGGCTGTAATTCCAGGTTGTGTGGAGTGGGTGAGCTCTGAGGACACCCTGCAGATCCCGCTGCTCCAGCAGCTCTCAGGTTGGGATGGGAGGGCAATGAGAGCCTCACATTGATCCTTCACAGCAGCTCCTGGTGCTGCTGCAAGAGGAACAGCAGCAAACACCAGCAGGGGTTGGTCCCTCTCCATTCAAAGCACAAATCCATGTCCTTGAAGGGTAGGATTTCCACACACCCCCACACCTTTGGATGTCTCACCTCTCCAGGGTGTGCAGCCTCCCTCAGGACACCCACGGACGGAGCCAGGAAGAGCAAAGAGGTTTTGGGCACCCCAAGGTGCTCAGGAATCCTGCAGTCACCTCCTGGCCAGCAGCACTGCCCTGGGAACGGGGCAACAGCCCAGCACAGGGTCCTTTGCACTCCCAGATTTCTGTGGAGCTGCTGGAAAGAGTCCAGAGGAGGCACCAGGAGGATCAGAGGATGGAGCAGCTCTGCTGGGAGGAAAGGCTGGAGAGCTGGGATTGTTCAGCCTGGAGAGGAGAAGCTCTGGGGGGAAATAACTGTGGCCTTCCAGGACCTAGGGGGGCTACAAGAAAGACGGGGGGAGACTATTTCTGAGGGCCTAGAGTGCCAGGACAAGGGGGAATGGCTTCCCACTGCCAGAGGGCAGGGTGAGATGGGATATTGGGAAGGAATCCTTCCCTGTGAGGGTGGGGAGGCCCTGGCCCAGGTTGCCCAGAGAAGCTGTGGCTGCCCCATCCCTGGCAGTGTCCAAGGCCAGGTTGGACTGGGTTGGGAGCAACCTGGGCTGGTGGAAGGTGTCCCTGCCCATGGCAGGGGTGGGACTGGATGGGCTTTAAGGTCCCTTCCAACCCAAACCATTCCATGATTCTCTGATTTTCACCCCTGATATTTCCAGCATTCCCAGCCATTCCCAGCGCCGGGATGTTGCCCAGGGAAGTTGTGGCTGCCCCATCCCTCAGCAGGGGCAGAGCAGGGAGGTTTCCCGGGTGCTCTTTCCAGGTGTAACCTTTCCTCCTTTAAATCTCTCTCTCTGACCGCATTTTCCTCCTCTCCCTCTCTGCAAAAATCTTCCTGCCACCTCCTGGAAGGATCTGCAATTGCTGCGCTGCCTCTGAACGAGGGAAACGGGAGCTGCTGGAGGGCTCTCCAGGTTTGGGAGCAGGTGGGAGCTCCCACAGCCCCTGTCCTGGTTTGGGGTGGGTTTCCAGCCCTACACTGTGCAATCAAACCCTCTTTTCAGCTGCTGCTCCCTTCCCTCCCCACCAGTGCCTGTCTTGCTTTCAAGCCGCTGTTATCTGTTGTAAGTGCCGGTGCTTTCCCCCAGTCATTGTTTTCTTTTCAAGGAAAAGGCAATAAGGGAATTGGGCTAAAGCTCAGGAAATTAGTGGGAGCGATGAAGATCCACCCCTGCCTCACTCTGTGAGTGTGTCCAGCCAACAATCCAAACTGGGATTTGTTTGTTTGTGATGGATTATTTGTGTTCCAAAGCTGATGCCCAGCAATTCAACCCGGATCAGGTGTTATGCAAACACCTCTGGCCCCAAAAAGACACAAATAAGAATACAAAGAAATGGGTGATTTATTGAGGTGACAGGAAATGTTGGAGCTAAAAGAGCAACGAAGCAGTTTTGGCAATCAGATAAATATCGGGATGCATTCAGACAATGCTCTCAGGCACACAGTGGGATTTTGGGGGTTGTTCTGTGCAGGGCCAGGAGCTGAACTTGGTCCTTGGATCTTCTATAATTCCTATTCCGGTGCAATTTCAGCAGGTTCAGGATAACTACATTTAACACCAACTTTGTTTTAGCTGGAATGTTACCTGGGATAATCCCCTCGGTCCTGGATGCTTGTTCTGAGTGTTATTTTGGCTCACCCATTCCCAGACCTCTCCAATCACTGTCATTTTGACTCAGGACAGCACAATCCTAAGGCATGTTTTGTAAACACAGCCCTGGCTCGGAGGTGCAGCCACGGAAGTGCTGAGGGCAGGGAATTGCACTGGATAAACAACACAATTCATCGGGGGTTTTAATATAATTATTATGCCAAAGCTCTGCAGAATTTCTCCCATATTTATCAAGAATTGATCCTCCGTGGAGAGAGGGACCAACAAATCTTCCAGCAAACCCGAGGCCTCTGGCCTGGGAGGTTTCCAGCATTTAGGGGGCTGATTTAACCCCCAAGGCAGGATGTGTGTGCACACCTATAGAGCTGGACAGTACATATTGCTTAAACTGGGAGTCTGGGATGTTCCTGCACCTCTGCAGCTCCTCCAATGCCCCCAGAAATGGTGTTGGGGGGGAACAAATGTCTCCCATGTGGTTTGCAGTCAGAGGGTTTTACGTTCCACCGATTTCCAGGATGGCATTTCTCTCTTCAGTCCTGCCACTTCCAACTCCCCTGTCTTTGAGCAGCTGCTTTGAAGATTTTACAGGTTTTTCCCTGCCTGGATAGTAATTGTGTTTGTTTTTCCAGCTTCCTGGGTTTTTCCTACAGAGCACTGGCCATGCAGAAGAGGAAACAGGGAATTAAGGAAACCTCATTTTCTCTCCGAGTCCTTATTTGATTTTTTCCCTTTGCTCCACCACCGCTTCCCTCTGTTTCCACACCTCCCTGGAGAATTTATGCCCAACGCAAAAACAGGTGAAGAGCCATTTGTGTTTTCTTTCCAGGCTTCCAGGAGCTGAATCGTGGCCCCTTCTCACTGGGGGGAATTCAGTGTGACTGTGGGGAGGAAAACAGACCCAGTGTGGTCACAACACCTTCAACTGGAGACCAAAGGAAAAGGCAGATTCCTCCAGCTCTCCCTGTGGGAGTTTTCCGAGGTTTGATATCCATTCTGGGAAGGCTCGTGCAGCAAATGAGGGCTCAGTGCCCTTTTTGGGATCAGGGTGTTCCTGGGAATGTCTTTGGGGATGCAGTGGGAGGTGGTGGAAGGGCTGTGCTGGAGCTCCAGCTCACACTGATGCCTTCCCTGGATGCTCCTGGGCAAATGGAACGGGAGCTCTGCAGCTTCCCTGCTCTGAGCTGGTGCCTTCAAACACCAGGGGACACTGTGAGACTGAGCAGTGACCAGGATACTCGTGGCCTCAGCAGCACCTGCTGCTCCACAGCCCCCCAGAGACACCCCAGTGACCAGCAAAGTCCCTCCAGAGATACCTGCAGTGAAAACCCCTGCAGAAACACCCCCAGGGACCAGAGAACCCCTCCAGAAACACCTTCAGTGACCAGAGAACTCCCTTCAGAAACACCCCATGACCAGCAAACCCCTCCAGAAACACCCCCAGTGAGCAGAGAACCCCCTTCAGAAACATCTCCAGTGGCTAGAAAAGCCAGTCCAGAGACACCTCCAGTGAAACCCACTCCAGAGACACTTCCAGGGACCAACAAAGCCCCTCCAGGGACACTCCCAATGAAACCCCTTCCAGAAACACTCCCAGTGACCAGCAAAGTCCCTCCAGAAACACTCCCAGTGACCAGCAAACCCCTCCAGAGACACCTCCAGTGAAAACTCCTCCAGAAACCCCCCCAGTGAGCAGTAAAGGCCCTCCAGAGACACCCCCAGTGCCCAGCAGAGCCCTGTCCTGGCTCCTCTGGGCCGGGCAGTGCCAGGTCAGTGTCCCTGGGCACAGAGAGGCCATGTGGGTCCAGAAGAACAGGATCAAAGGGGACATTTCTAAGGGTGACATCCCCCAGAGCGGGGCCCACGCAGTGACAGCTGGGGGATGCCCCCCAGGAGGACCCTCCCCCTGCCTCTGAGGCAAGGGTCACCCTTTCCCAGTGCATCCCAGCCCGGGATCACAGCCTGGGGTTCCCTAGGCTGGGAGGGCACGGGAGCTGCTGAAACATGGGCTGGTGTGTGGGGACAGAAGGAGGTGGGACAGCACTTGGGGACTGCTGTGGGTGAAGCTGGAGGGGCTGCTGGTACCATCAGGATCTGGGAATGGAGAGGGTCAGCTTGGCTGGGCCTCTCTGCTCCTGCCAAAAGCACCTCTCCATCCCATCATCCCTGAGCACACCTCTCCATCCCACCATCCCTGAGCACACCTCTCCATCCCACCATCCCTGAGCACACCTCTCCATCCCTGAGCACACCTCACCATCCCTGAGCACACCTCTCCATCCCATCATTCCTCCCTCTCCATCCCATCATCCCTGAGCACAGCCACGTGTTTGATCTCCAGACCCTCGTAAGGACCAAGGTCAGGCTGGAAGGGGCTGCAATGTTTGGCTGCTTGGAGCAGTCAGTGCTTCCCCTGGCAGACCTCCCTGCTGGCTTTTAGTCCAGGATCCCGCTGGGAAAGGGGTTGGAATAACTCCCAATGACTCCCATTTCTCCTCTTTGCATGGCCTTCAGGTTCTGGTCTTTATTTATACAAGTTCATCCTGGAGAAAGGAAGGCTCCAGGGACATCTTAGAGCCCCTTCCAGGGCCTAAAGGGGCTCCAGGAGAGCTGGAGAGGGGCTTGGGACAAGGGATGGAGTGACAGGACAAGGGGGAATGGCTTCCCACTGCCAGAGGGCAGGGACAGATGGGATATTGGGGAGAAATCCTTCCCTGGGAGGGTGGGGAGGCCCTGGCACAGGTTGCCCAGAGAAGCTGTGGCTGCCCCTGGATCCCTGGAAGTGTCCAAGGCCAGGTTGGACAGGGCTTGGAGCAACCTGGGCTGGTGGAAGGTGTCCCTGCCCATGGCAGGGGGTGGAATGAAATGGTCCTTTCCAAGCCAAACCATTCTGGGATTCTAAAACTCCTTTGCCTCAGGGAGAAGTTCAGCAGCCCAGGGGACATTTCACCTCAGAGCAGGATGGAAACCACCCCTCAGTGCCCTCCCTGGACATGGCAGCCCTCCCTGGGGAATTCCATGGATCTTTGTTAAACAACCTGGGAATGTGGAAGAGGGCAATGTAAGCAGAGTCACCAAGGCTCAGCTTAGCAAAAGAAAAGCCTGTGTTGAATTGCTTTGCTGAATCAGGGCCCAAAAGCAGCTCTGTGTCCATCCTTGGATGGCCAGGATGGTGATGCCAGTTGGGATGAAGGCACCTCCAAGGGGTTGGGAGGCCAAGGGTTTGCAGAGGAAGACCTGGCAGAGCAATGCTGGGCTCTCCAAGCAGCTCCTCCCACACAGTGAATTCCCCCACAATTAAAAATATATCTGTTTGCTTTCAGGAGATTGATCACACATTTAATCAGCCACTGCTTGGATATAGAGTATCACTGAAAGGGAGAGATAATAAAGAAATCATTCTTTTAAAGGAGTAACTGCATTGCAGATCAATTCCTTCAAAACCTTCATGTGCACAGAAATCCTCTGGGATGAATATTTCATAAGGGGAATAACACTGTTAAATTAATAAAAACCCTGCATGCCTAGTTATGAACTACAAAGATTGCTGGAGTTGTTCTAAAAAAAATAAAATCCTCCTGTTCCTACTTTGTACATCAATTTATGACACAGCCATGGCTGGAGCCCGAGGGGAACGGAGCAGGGAAAGGGACCCTTTTGATGTCAGGACTTCTCAGTGAGTGGGAAGAGCTGCACAGACATCCCTGTCCACTGAGGTCAGGAGGCCCTGCTGGGAAGGGGAAACTGGATTCTCCAATGGGAGAATGGACGTGCTAAAATGAATTGTGCTGAATGTTCCTCTCTGCTGGCTCAGGCTGTGGGGAGAGCTGGAGTGACCTGAGGTGATGCAGAAGGGATTGCTCCTCTAAACCATCCCCAAATGCTCCTGGGCACCTCTAGTTCCAGGGCTACACCTTCCAAAGCAGTGCCTTGGCTGGTGGGGGTGTGAAAGGCTTCATTTGGCTGAGGGCACTGGGCTGGTTCAGCTGGAGAAGAGGAGAGTGAGGGCAGAGCTCAGCAGGGGCTGCAGCTCCTCCCGAGGGGCAGCTCCAACCTCTGCTCTGGGGGACCAGGGACAGCAGCCAGGGAACGGCTGGAGCTGTGTCAGGGCAGGCTCAGGTTGGATCTCAGGCAAAGGTTCTTCCCCCAGAGGCTGGTTGGGCACTGCCCAGGCTCCCCAGGGCAGTGGGCACAGCCCCAAGGCTGCCAGAGCTCCAGGAGGGTTTGGATGATCCTCTGGGGCACAGGGGGGGATTGTTGGGGTGTCTGAGCAGGGCTGAGGGTTGGACTGGATGATCCTGGTGGGACCTTCCAGCTCAGGAGATTCTGGGATTCTGTGATTTGATGATTTCGTGTCATGGGGCCCCAGATTTGGGGTGTTCACCTCACTCAGGGAGACCTGAATTGGTGCTGAAAGGACTCCACTGTCTCATCACTCCCCTCACACCAGAGCAGAGCTTCCCCCCCCATGTCCCCCAGAAATCCCATCTCTTTTAGAATGCCTCCATTCCCATGCTAAGACTCCACCTTAGGTTTTCCAGGGCAAAATAACCCTCCACTGCAAAATTCCCAGCCCCTTTCACTTCTCCATCCATCCCTCCTGTCCCCACCAAGGCTCCTCCTCTGCTCTCAGCACCTCAGCCCAGCCAACCCCTCACAGCCTTGGTGGCAGCTCAGGAGAGGTTTTTCTCCTGCAGGCTGCTCAGAAACTTCAGAGGAACTCATCAGCTTTTAGCAGGGAAAGACAGAGAGGGCTCGAAACCCCCATATTGATCTTTCTTTCCCTTTGAAACGGTTCCGAAGCAGCACCAAATAAAAATAGAACAAAAATCTGTATCAACGTTCTCTTCCTTGTAGCTGATTTGTCTACTTGGCATTATTTCCTCCAGCAGGGAAGAGGGTGAGGAGCACAAAGGGGACAGAGGCGCGGGATAAATAAGGAAGGATGTAAAAGTGGGTGTTTGGAATTTTTTTTTTAATGTTAACTAGATAATGTATTCATAATCTTCCCTGCTTACCACAAAAAAAAATGAGTGCTTGCCTTTTGAAGCCCTCATCTGGCAGGGAGAGATAGCAGATTTCTAAGAGCATTTTTTATGCTCCTTTGATGACTGTGAGGGGGGAAAAAAAATATTCTGAGAGCAGAAATGACATTTTTCTATAAATTTCACAGAGCTCTGCAGGCAGGAGGCATGGAGGCATTCATTAAGATTAGTTGGAATTACTTAAGCACCGTGAATTTTCTCCATCAAGTTGGTAACTGGAACACTGCGGATTAGTTATTGATCAGCTGCCATTAATACTTGGGGCTCTTTCCATGCCTGTTGTTGGGCTTTTTGTTGCTTCTTCCCCCTTCTCTTGTGCCAGAGGAATCTGTGAAATTCGAGAATTAAACGGGCTCGGCTTTGTTTTGGGGAACAAAAAAAATCAGAGCAGAAAATGCGAGTCCTTTGTTGGTGCAAATCTTTACCTGCTTTGCCTCCCTGCTCCTGGGGGGGAGGTTGGAGCCCAAGTTTGGGGTGGCTTCAGAGCCCGTGCTGCAGTCCTTTTGTAGGACAAACAGGCTGGTTTGGGTTGGAAGGGACCTCAAAGATCACCCAATTCCACCCCCTGCCACGGGCAGGGTCACTTTCCACCAGCCCAGGGGGTTCCAAGCCCTGTCCAAGCTGGGATTGAACACTTCCAGGGATGGGGAAGGCAGTGCCCTTCCAGCAGGGCCTCCAGGAGCGGGGTGGAGTCTCCCAGCGGGGTTTGAGCCCACCAGTCCTGCAGATGGATTTGGGGAGGCAACAAAGTGGGAGTTTCTGGGCTGTGCTCTGGAAGGAGGTCTGAGGAACAGCGTGGTGACCCTCGTGAGAGGCCACAGGAGACAGTAGGGCCCCCCTTCCCAAAATGTCTTTCCTCCCCAGGGGGATGTGATGGGCCACAAAGGCATTTCCAGAGCTGTGCAGACACTGCTGCCAACCCAACCCCACCCATGGCCAGGGCCCAGCAGCTCCCAGTCCAGTCTGGGACCATTGCTGGTTATGGGATTTAGCCAAGGTTGGAAACATCACTTGAATTGCTTGGGACCTTCAAAGACCTCAGTCCCCCCATCCACCTCTCCAGAACTTTTACTCTTCCCTTTGATTCCTCCTGAAAACCACTTTGTTTCTAACGATGCTCTTTGCCAGTGAGGGGCACGGCCACGGATTTGGGGCCTTCCCAGCCCACCTTCAGCCCTGCCAGGCTGGAGATCCAAAAGTCCTTTTGCACATTAAGCAACAGGGTTGTCCCCACTTGTGAGCTCCAGTGGGATTCCCTCCTCTGCTCCAGGTGACTCCCAGAGCTCCCCAGCCCTACACACTCTGCTCACACCTCCCCTCGAGGCACAGCCCTTCCACTGCCCCTCTCCTCTCCTTTCCCAGAAAGATTCCCTGAGCTCTCAGGGGACTCTTTGGGAGGCTGGGGAGACCCTGGACACCAACCCCTGATCTTCACTGGAGTGTTCACAGCCTGTTTGAGCTGTAGAGCAGTGTCAGGCAGAGCCACCTGGGCAAGAAGGAGCCAGGCAGCAACAAACTCATCATGTTGTGCTTGGCCAAACTTCTCCAACCCCAGCCCAGAGCACAGCCCCAGCTCCAGCAGCACCTGTGCGTTGGGATTGTCATGGCTGTTGTGTCCAAACCCACCAATCCCTGTCACCTTCCCCTCTTCCCCCTCCTGGCTGCCACAAATTCCCTGCCCAGAGGCTCCACAGAGGATTCGCCACGTTCCTGGTCGGAGCATCTCCAGATGACAGGGATGACTCTGCAAATGAGCAGCTTCCGAAGGAGCTGCTGCTGCAGCAAGGAAACAAGGCTTCACTTCCCCACAGGCAGCTCCTAAAATGGTTTGTGTTCTTCCACGAGGGTCAGTCCAGTTGCCAGAAGCAGGAGTGGGGTCGGTCACACCTCGTCCCAAGGGAAGTTCTGGGGGAGATGGGGGGAGGACACTCTCAGTTATCCAAACAGAGACAAACCCAGCTCAGTTCAGACATTTCTATTTCCAAAGTGCAGCGTAAAGAAGGGGGAAATGACATCTTTCCCCCTTGAGCAATGAGTCATGTTAGTACCAGGGAGGAGTGGGAGATTCCTCCTCATGGGACACAGGGCTCAGAGGTGACCACTCCCTTCTCATCAGGATAATGGGAAGCCAACAACATCATCTCTTCCAGGCCTGAGCAATTTGGGAGTGGCAAAGAAGATGTGCCAGTTCAAGCAGCTTATCTACACTTAGAAGAGCCAGGTTTGGGCCCAGCCTGACTTTCTGTTTGAACTCAGACCCACTCGGGAGCTTTTAGGCCCCATTTTGTGCCTGGGAAGAGGGGATTTATAAAACATGTTTCTCTGTTAAGGCCCTTGAAGCTGGAGTGTCTCCCTACCCTGTGCCTTGCTGCTGTGGCACTTGGGGAGGCTCTGGGGCTCCCTCAGCATTAACCTCCTCTTTAGCCTTTCCTGGGGTGCCCAAATACCCTTCCCTGGGTACAATCAGGAGCAGAGGATTTATAAGCAGATTGTCAGTTTTCCATGAGGATCCTGGGGCTGACAGAGAGCCTGTGGTCAGACTGAAAGAGGGGAAATTTAGACTGGATATTGGGGGGAAATCCTTCCCTGGGAGGGTGGGGAGGCCCTGGCCCAGGTTGCCCAGAGAAGCTGTGGCTGCCCCATCCCTGGAAGTGTCCAAGGCCAGGTTGGACAGGGGTTGGAGAGACCTGGGCTGGTGGAAGGTGTCCCTGCCCATGGCAGGGGGTGGAATGGGATGAGCTTTAAGGTCTCTTCTAACCCAAAGCATTCCATGACTCCATGATTCCCTGGTTCTAATGGAGAGCTGGCTGGTTGCTGGAATTGGACCCCAGAGGGAGGGTCCTGCTGCCATCAGGAGGGAGGTGTTTGCCGTGGGAGCTGTCCTTTGGTTCTGCTGTCTGGCACAGCACCAGTCCACAAGGCTGGGAGGAAAGCTCTGAATTCTCTCTCCTCAGGGATGTATAAAGTCCTGTGGAATGTCCTGCCTGGGATATCTGCTCCTTTCCTTCAGGTGATGTTTGTCCCACGGGATGCCAGGACATGGCTGGACTGACTTTATTCCCCAGCTCCAGTTCTACGAGGACATTTCACCTGATATATATTCCCAAATCCTGCTGGGATCCACCCCAAAGCCAGGAAATATGATTTATTTTCTGCTTGGTGTCCAGACTCTCTGATTTCCATACCCTGTCTTTCCCAGGGAATGCCAAAGCCCTCTCAGCTTTTGCAGAGCCCCAGCACGAGCCCAGGGCACTCTCTGCCAGGAGGGGCTGCAGACCCAGCAGTCTGGCATTTGCATTCCTGGCTGGGGCAGTTGTTAAACAAAGAAATGTTATTTCTGAAAAGTTGAGCAATAAAAAACATGGAAAGGAAAGAGCGAGGTAATTCCTGAGGGAACCACGGCACAGGGAGGAAATCCTGGAACAATACTTTTCACACATTCAAAATCCAGCCCTATCTCTCCTCTCTCCTTCTATCCTTTTTTTTCCTTTTGTTTTGGTTTTTTTTTGGCAAGAAAAACAGTTCATCAAGTGCAATCTAAGTCTAAAAACCTCCCTAAAAATCCTTTATGCTGGGGAGGGTGGGAAAAGGGGAGAAGGATATGTCAGTGGAAACAACTCTGCTGGAATTATGTTCAACACTTCTGACAAAGGTAAAGGAGATCCCAGTGGAAAACAGCACGATTAGGAGAGCTGGGAAGGACAGGAATCCTCCTGGGGAGGGGGAAGGCAGAGGAGGACTGGCAATGTCCTGGTTTGCAAGGAGGAAAGACGGACAAAGGGAAGGTTTTTCCAGCCCCTCCTGTGTGTGAAATCTCTTCTGCCAACGTAGAAGTGCTTCCCATGGGGAAGGAATGGGTGGGGAGGAGCTTCCCATCCCACTCAGGAACTGTGGGGCTGGGAAATAGGACACAGACAGATTTTGCAAGGTCCATGAGGAACCAACCCACTCCCCACACCAAGTCTTACTCCTGAGGCTTTGCTCTGGGATAAGGAAAAATCTCCATGGAGCTGCCTCCCGAGTGTCCCAGATGCTTCCCACCCAAGAAAACACCCCTGCTAAGAGCAAGGAGCACAGGGAAATGGGTTGGGGCTGGCAGAGGTCCCTAAACTGCTTGAGGAGACCACAGGAGCTCGTCTGGTCACCCCTGGGCATCTCTGGATGCTCCTCAAACCCACAAGGAGCAGTTCGGGCTTGCAGCCAAAGCCAATCTCATGTTTAAATGAAGGGCTTGTTGTTCTGGAGAAGGCAGGGAAATTCTCAGCATCACAGACACCTTAATTAAAACCTAACCCCTGAATTATTCAGCTCCAAACAGTGTTTTCTCCTCCCTGACTCACAGTCTGATCATGGCAGCCTCCAGGATCCCGCTCTTCTCTGGCAGGATGCACGTGGCTGTGTCCCCAGCACAGCCCTCTGAGGGAGCACACAGAGAAAAACACAAAGGAAAGGTGGTGTGTGTGTGTTTTCACGGGCTGTGTTGCTTCATCTCCCCGTTTTCATCATGAAAAATGACTTGTTGAGGAGCAGTAACAGCTTTTCACACTTGGAAAGTCAGGCTTTCTGAGAGCTTCCAGTTTTTAATCAGAATGAATGGCCGTGTGGGTTTGAACATCAGCAGGTGAATTCCCACCCCCCTCAGCAGTTCCAGGTGTTTCTTGGCCACAGCAGGTTCCTCTCAAAGGGTTGAGTAACCAGCAGTTTAACAAAACCCAACATCTCTGCAAACAACCACCCAAAAGAACCAAAGGATCATTGTTTGGGTTGGAAAAGCCCTCCAGGGTCATCGAGTCCAACCATCCCCCAGCACTGCCAAGGCCAACACTGAGCCGTGTCCCCAAGTGCCACATCCACAGGGCTGTTAAACCCCTCCAGGGATGGGGACTCCACCCCTGCCCTGGGCTGGACAACACCTGTGGGGAAGAAATTTTCCCCGATGTCCAACCTGAGCCTCCCCTGGCACAGCCTGAGGCCGTTCCCTCTCCTCCTGTCCCTTGTTCCCTGGGAGCAGAGCCCGACCCCCCCCGGCTCCCCCCTCCTGTCAGGGGGTTGCAGAGCCAGAAGGTCCCCCCTGAGCCTCCTTTTCTCCAGGCTGAGCCCCCCCAGCTCCCTCAGCTGCTCCTGCTGCTCCAGCCCCTTCCCAGCTCCGTTCCCTTCCCTGCACACGCTCCAGCCCCTCCATGTCTTTCTTTTCATGCAGGGCCCAAAACCAACCCCAGGATTTGAGGTGCAGCCTCCCAATAATTCCAACCTTGCCAGTTACATAAGTCTCTGTATTCACTTAACTTTCTGAAATAATTGGTATTAAATGTTCCCTTTTCTTGTTGAAAGGGGATCACAAATAGTTTTTGGAGTTTGATAGTCATTGCTTTCCATCCCTCTTTTCCTCCTAGGGCCATGTGCTTGGTTTGAAGTTGTGGGAATATCTTCAGCAGTGCCAATGAAATATTTAGGATTGTCTAAATAGATTCAGCATAAATTTTCTCTAAAATATGGCCCCAAACAAAACAGCAGATGGGTTTTGGTGCCGTGTGGGGCAGCCCCTCATCTCCACTAGCCCACATTTCCTTGGGACATGCACAAAGCAGCAGCAGCTCCTCCTCACAGAGGTTTTCATTCTGCTTCCAAACCCAAAGCCCTTTTAGCTCTGTTTCCAAGTGAGTTCCTCCCCAGCAGCCTGAGGACAGGTTGTTTTCCCAAAGCATCCATGAGAAACCTTGGCTGTTTCCATGAATACAGTGCCCAGAGGAGTCTGCAGCCAGATTTAGCAGTGGTTGTGCCCAGGCAGGGCTGAGCTGGGTTATTCCCAGGAGACACTCTGGGAGAGCATCTTCATCTCTACCTGCCCACTGATGTTTCACAGCTCTGCTAGGAAGGGAATTGTTTTTGTCATGCAGCCCTTGGTCACTCCCACTCCCATGGGAATCTTTAAGATCCCTCCCAAGCCAATCCAATCACAATTCTGTGGTTCCAGTGGGACTGACCAGAAGACACACAAATTCCTCCCTGAAGGAAGAACCCCAAGGCTGGCACATGGACACGGACTTGCAAACTGGTGGTGAGACAGATTTCTGCAGGAATTTGATCCGAAAACCCCCTGACTGAGATAAGTCTGTGGATTCCACGCCCCGCTGTGACCCCCCTAAATCCCTGCCACAGGGGGTGTTTGCCATCCCCACAAATGTCCCATCCATTTCTTGCAGCCTGACAAGTTTTCAGCCTCAGCAAAATCTCCTGGCACTGCTTTCCAGCAGCTAATTGTGTGAAAAAGGAGTATTTCCTTCCATCCCTTTCCCAGGCACTCCCCTCGCGCTCAGATGACGAGAACAGAAGTTCCCAATCTGCTCGCTTTATTTCCTGGGATATTTTGCATACCAGCCTTGCCACGCGTGGCATCACCATCCTGTGGAGGCAGCAGGAAAATCTGCAGCAGGCTGAGAGCTGGGAATGATGGGAGAATGTCAAAGGAATGGAAAAGCAAAGCCGGTAACGTTGGGCCGGCGATGCCGAGCGGCTTCTCCCCTGCTGAATTCTCTGGATTGCTCACGAAGCTGCCCCAGGCTTCCACAGAAACCCGTGCTGCTTTCCAGGGAATATGCTGGAAAACTGAAGGCCACTTCCCTGGGAAGTCAGACAGGCCTTGTGCCTGGAATTCAGGTGACCTCTGGGAGGGGACTCCTGGCCAGGCTGCTCCTCTCCCCTCCCAGCTCTCTGGCTGGATCTGTCAAGTGGGTTTTACACAGGCACCCCTGCAATCTCGGCCTCCATTTGTATTCCATCTGCCTCCAACAAATTCTGAAAGCCTTGCCTGGGCTGCCTCATTTGTATGCACTTAATCTGGCTTTATCCTGTTTTATGGAGCGTCTTCCTTAAATTGATTCAGGCAAAAGCATAGCAGGGGCTTTGCATAGATTTCGCATGCATGACATTTCTGCACAGTTGGTCCCATTATACACCAGCCTGAGCACATTCTGCCCATAAAAACACCATATTAAACAAGGAAAAAAATGCAGCAAAATAAAGAGAGCCACGGGAGGAGGGAGGTGAACGGAGCTGACCACTGCCCACTTCTCCAGGGTCAGCCAGCCCAACCCTCAGCCCTGCACAGGAACATCCCCCAGTCACCCCCTGTGCCCCAGAGGATCATCCAAACCCTCCTGGAGCTC
>NW_020897914.1:2958882-2979760 GCF_003984885.1 Neopelma chrysocephalum
TTCCCCATCCTCGTTCCCTCCTTTGGACACTCTCTGATGGCCCCAGATTTGTGATGAAAGGAGATGGGAGGTGAGGGCAGGAGCACCTGCCCATCCCTCAGGAGGTGAGGGATTCCTCCCAATCCCACAGCCTGTGCTCCCACCAAACCCCCTGGGCTGGGGCAGATCTGCTTCCCCTCTGTGCTTCCCTTGGGAATTCTCCCTGGTTCGGTGACATCCTCCGAAGTGGCACCATCCTGAGGTGACAGAGCTCCTGGCTCAGGAGCCCTGCACCCTCCACTGCACCCTTTCCCCTCCCCTGAGCCCCTTTCCTGACAGCACCCACTCCCAGGGCTCATTCCCGCTCCCAGAGCTCATTCCCACTCCCAGGGCTCATTCCCAAGGAACGGCTCATTCCGCTCCTTCCCTGGGGAGTGCCCAGGTTGGTTGTTCCCCACCCACATGCTGTTCTTTGCTTTTTCCAACCCTGACTGCCAGGTGTCCTTTCCCTGCTCAGCCCTGGGAGCTCCTTCTCCAGCTCTTCCCTGTTGGATGTCCCGAAGCCAAGGAATTCAGTGCCACGAACCAGGATGTGGAGCCACCTGGGCCACGTGGCAGAGCAGCTCCCCCTTCCTCCCAGGGCCCCCCAAAAGGTTAAAACTCTGTTTTATTGGTGCATCTGAGCAAGGTAGCCCTGCCTGGAGAGCAGGGAGCAGTAAAAGAGATTAGTGAAAGGACTTGGGACTCTTTTTTCCTGCAGCATCCTTGGAGAAAAGGTCTTCCCAGAGCTGCATGTGCTGCACAAACCCACTGCAGGGCCCTCAGGGAGGCTCTGGCCTTGCCCAGTTCTGTGCCCTGGGGGGTACCCGGGTGCCAGGACGGGGGGTGATGGGTTTAAATTAAAAGGGATTAAATCAAATTTAGCTTAGATACGAGGAAGAAGGTTTTTACAACGAGGGTGGGGAGGCCCTGGCACAGGTTGCCCAGAGAAGCTGTGGCTGCCCCATCCCTGGGAGTGTCCAAGGCCAGGTTGGAGCAACCTGGGCTAGTGGAAGGTGTCTGTGCCCATGGAGGGGGTGGCACTGGATGAGCCCCTCCCAACCCAACCCATTCCATGACTCTGTGATGCCCAGAAAACACTTCACCTTGCAATGCTCCCCTTTTCCCATCACTCTGCCTTTTCCAGGGCTCCTCAGTTTCCAGCAGAGACCTTGGGGGTCCCAGCAGAGACCCTTGGGGGTCCCAGCTGGCTGTTGTGCCCTGCTGGGAAAGCACTGCTTCCTTCCTGCCATTCCTGCCCTGCCAGCCCAGACTCTCCCTGGGACACCTCCGGGGTTTTTGGGGCAGGATCCATTCCAAGCCTTGGGAAGCTGCAGGAGAGCCCATGAGCAGAGTCCTTCTCACCACATTCCACAGGTCTGTGAGCTGTGAGGGCCAGTTAGAAAGGGTGGGGACCCATCCCTCAAAAATCCCATTGATCCACAGGTGTCCTCAGTCCTGTTTCCCACCGATGATCCCAAAGGCCAACCCTCACTGTCTGTGTCTCCCTGAGCTCGTTTGGAAGCTTTTCCTTGCCCATCTCCCAGGCTGAATTAAGCATTTGGCAGGAGCTCAGGGCCAGGGCTCCTGGAGAAGCTCTTCTTGGGAACAAAGGAGGAAATAATCTGTTTCTCCTTTCCCTTTTCCTGGTCTCTGCGGGATTTCCATTCCTGCCGTGCCTGGAAAGGGCTGTGGTTTCACTTTTCCTGCCTTCCCCTGTCCCATCTGTCCTGGGATGCTCATCTTCATCTTCCATGTTGCACAACAGCCTCTGCTTTTCCTTTTTCCTCTCTCCTTTAACTTTCCCCCCCCCTGGTGTTTTGCAGGGTCACTTCCAGAGGAAATCAAACCCCCAGAGACCTCAAACCCCTCCCCAAACACAGAATTTCTGCTCACCCATTACTGGGGCTTTATTAGGAATTTTTTTTCCAGCTCTGAGCCTGGTTTATATGTACATATATTTGACCTCAGCTGGGTTATTGCAGCCAAAAGAGTAAATAAATTTAATACCTTCAGCTGGAACCTGCCCTGGCACAGCCCTATCAGACTCACCCTCCCTAATGGCACTGGCTGTGATTTATGACCTCCTGATAAAGGAATCCTGATGGAGAAAAGCTGCACTTACAGGCAGGCAGGAGAGGTGCCACATAGTTTATGGGCTTTGAACTTTTATTTTGGGGCTAGAAACACATATATAAAAGGCTATTTGTCAGAACTGGGTAGAATATGAAGATGTTTGCTGATATTTTTAACATATTGTCTCAAAATATTGCAGGAAAAGTTGGGTTTTCAGCAAGAAATTTCTGGCCAGGTTGTTAAATATGTTTTCTCCCCAAATATTTATATCTGTCCCTATTTATTCTGACTCTGGCAGGAAGGATTGCTGCAAAATGCCATTTTTTGGCTCTTAATGTACAGGACTATGTATGGATACTCGGGGAAGATGAAGATGTTGGAGCCTTTAGGCCTAGAAATGATAAATCGTGACTGTCTGGGGTGAGATAATTACAAAAGAGTTGCAATTATCGTTGTTGCTCATTAAAAATCCAGGCTCATTTGCATGCAAGGCTGCCTGGTTTGGTTTCAAGAAGGTGAACGAGCTGGATTGACAAATTTGTTAAATCTGCTTGAGAAGCACAGTTGAAAATAATAACAATAATTAGTAGTAATATAATTGATCTATTTTGCTCTGTGCATGACAGGAATTCACTTTAAATTGAAGCAGCAAATTAAAGCAGCTTTTAGCACACTAAACAATATTGCTGGTGAAAATGGCTATTTATATCTGCCAGTAATTGTTATCTAACTCTGAGGGATGCAGCCATCCTGCAGTAACCTTGTGGTGCAGAGAGAGGAGATTGGAATCTCTGAAGAACAGCTGAAAATTCCCAATAAAATGGGCCATATCTGAACCATCAGGACAGTTCATTGCAGAGCAATAACCCCCCACACCTCGTGCTAGCAGCAAGCTGCTGATTTGCCTTCAGAAGGTGACATGAAATTCGGTTTGGTGGGATGTTTTCAGTGCTTGGGAAGGGAATGAATGAACCCTGCAGGTCTGGGGAGAGCGTGGATTGAGGAAAAAAATCAACCAAAACAGTCAGTTTGGGGAAAAACACTGAAAATGAAAGCATTGGAAGTTGTGATGGGGTCCTGGGAAAGCAGAATGAGGATCACAGGATGTGCTGAGCTGGAAGGGATTCACAAGGATCATGGAGGATCCACAAGGGTCCAACACTCAGCTCTGCACATCCCCAGGCACACACCCTGTGCCTGAGGGTAAACAAGAGGGACAAATCCTGTTCTGTTCCCCCTGGAGTTCTCTCCCAGCCTGGGGAGGGTTTTCCATCCCGCTGGATCAAGGTGGATCTCTGACTTTGCTCCATCACTCAGAGCTGAGTCATGAAACCCCAGAGAGAGCAGGGCTGGTGTTTGGGTCCCATGGGCACAGCCAGCCCTGAACAGACACTCAGGGAAAGGCTCAGGGAAGGCCTGGCCAGGGCCAGGCTTGTCCCACCCCAGGGACTCCTGTCCCCCCCAGCTCCAGCTGCATTCCCACAGCTCTGAAGGCTTCTGGAAGCTGCTCCAGTGGGCAGGGGCTGAGGCTGCCCATGGGCTGTGCAGGCTGTGCTGGTTGGGGTAACACAGAGTGTTTCCTCTCCTCCTGCTGAAGGAGAGGCTCTGAGGAGGTTCCATCCTGTCCCTTGCCCAGCTGGAGCAGCCCCTCCTGCCCCCGTGGTGACGCCTCTGGGCTGAGGGTGTTCTAATTCTCTGCTAGAGCCCATTTTTGGAGTCAAACCCTCCCCAGCACTCACAGTCTTGTCCCTTCCATTCCCCTCCCTTGCTTGCCCTCCCCTTGTCCCCATGGGCAGGACAGGAGGTGAACATCTACCCCACAAACTCTCTCTGAGGGTCCTTCAGGAAATGTTGACAGGTTGGGATTATTTGAGCTTCTTTTCCCAGCATGTGAGTGGAAGAAGCACCGTCCTGCTGTGCCAGGCAGGGCCTGGCTGCTCCCCCAGGGCAGCTCCTCTCTGATGCCCTGGGTGTTCCCATGGGCACCCTCTGCCCAGGGCTCAGCTTCCCGGGGGGGAAACGTCTCCTTCCCACCCCAGGGATTCCAGGGGACTTGGCAGGTGTGTTGTGGAGGAAGGTAAGCTCATTCCATGTAGATTCATGGAATCCCAGGGTGGTTTGGGTTGGAAGGGACCTTAAATATCATCCAGTTCCAACCCCAGGCCATGAACACCCAGCTCTGGGTCCCAGAGCTCACTGTGGGGCCCTTCAGTGCAGCTCTGTTGGACAGGGGGGATGGAAATGTGGTGCCTTCTCACCTTTCTCTAGGAATATTGGGAAACCTGCTGAGCTCCTCAGGCACAGCCAGGATCAGGACAGGAAGCTGGATCTTCCTGCCCATGGAATTCACTGGGACACATCATTTACGTCACTGGACACCAACCTGCTGGAGAGAGTCCAGAGGAGGCCCCAAGGTGGTCAGAGGGCTGGAGCAGCTCTGCTGGGAGGAAAGGCTGGAGAGCTGGGATTGTTCAGCCTGGAGAGGAGAAGCTCTGGGGTGACCTGATTGTGGCCTTGTAGGACCTGAAGGAGCTACAGGAAAGATGGAGAGAGACTATTTCCAAGGACCTGGAGTGACAGGACAAGGTGGAATGGCTTCAAACTGACAGAAAATAGGGTTAGGTGGGATATTGGGGAGAAATCCTTCCCTGTGAGGGTGGGGAGGCCCTGGCACAGGTTGCCCAGAGAAGCTGTGGCTGCCCCTGGATCCCTGGAAGTGTCCAAGGCCAGGTTGGAGGGACTTGGAGCAACCTGGGCTAGTGGGAGGTGTCCCTGCCCGTGGCACAAAACTGGAACCAGATAGTCCTTAAGGTCTCTTCCCATCTAAACCAGTCTGGGATCCTATGGATTTGGAAAACCTCTCTCCCCCTCTGCTTTCTTTACATCTGCAGCTGAGCAGATTTTCCCTGTGTTTCCCTGCAAGTTGACAATAAGAAATTTCCAGCACCAACATCTTCTCAGAGCCAAACTCCTCTCCAGAACGTGGGGTCTGGGTGAGGGATGGGGTTTGTCCCCCCTCCTGGTGATGAATGACTAAATCAGCTGGGGCAGCTCCTGTGTTTTGATGGGATGAAGGAGTAGGACAGGTCAGATCAGGGCACAGAGTCTGTCCAGGTCAGAAACCCCCTCCTGGTGTTGGCTCCATCACCCCCCCTGTGGGCATCCCTGCTGGAAGAGCCTCCAGGAGAGCTCCTCTCCCTCCAGGAGAGCTCCTCTCCCCTGGCACTCTATGGAGTCGAGTCCATAAAGTTAATGGAGCTCAGAGAGGGAACCATCCAACCAGAGGAGACTTTTAATTCTTTTCCCTGTTGCAGGAGAAGATGGATCCTGTCACACACTGCTGGCAGTGGGGGCTGCCTGAGCCCAGCTTTCCCTGCAAATCCCATGTCCAGCCCAGGGCATCCCAGTCCCGTGGGAGCCCCAGCCCAGCCAAGAAAGCTGCTTCTGACTCCTAGACCTGCTCCCTGCCCTGTCTTGCCAAACCTAAACCCACCATTTTGATTTAGGTGGGATATTGGGAAGGAATCCTTCCCTGGGAGGGTGCTGAGGCCCTGGCCCAGGTTGCCCAGAGAAGCTGTGGCTGCCCCTGGATCCCTGGAAGTGTCCAAGGCCAGGTTGGACGGGGCTTGGAGCAACCTGGGCTGGTGGGAGGTGTCCCTGCCCATGGCAGGGGGTGGCACTGGATGGGCTTTGGGGTCCCTTCCAACCCAAACCAATCCATGATTCAAAGATTTCAAGCAACCAACACCTCCTCACTCAAAGCCTCAGGATGTCCCCAGGGGTCCTTCTACAGCCTTGCCCCATCTGGGGATGAGACCTTGAAGGCTCCAGGTAATTCCTCCTTCCCAGCATTGCCCACCCTGGAGCAGCTCTGTCCACCCCCCTGAAGGGGAACACCTGGCTGAGACAGAGGGGACAGTGGCCAAGGCTGAGCTTGAGAGGCCCTGCCAGAGCTCCATGGCACATGTCACACCTCCCCTGGCTCCTGCTGCATTTTAGTGAGGGCCTTGCTTTCCCAGGGACTGGCATTAGCTGAACAAACTATTTAATTCCACTGATTAATTAACACAGGGAAAAGCTCTGACCTTGCTGTGGGGGTAATGACGTCCCTGTCACACCCCCACGAGGGGATGGTTCAGGTGTGTGACCCCCAGAGCAGCTCCAGCATTGCTGGGTGGAGAAATCTTGGGCTGAAATGCTGTTCCTGAGGGGGTGGTGGGTGACCCTGGCAGGGCAGAGCACACACAGAGAGGAATTATCTGCTCTGTGCAATCAGGAGATCAAGAGATAATAACAGTGTGGGAATGTCATGAAGTCCATGCCTGGCTCCATGTGCACTATCCAGCCACGTGCCAGGAATTGGGGATCAGAGGCATCTGGGCTGTCAGAGAGTGGGGCTGAAAGAAAAGCAGAGCCAACTCTGTCCTTTGTTCTGGGCTGAGCAGAGCGAGGCAGGAGGGGATGGAGGGGGGAGAGATGCTCCTGAACGTGAGGCTGCAGCAGGGCATGGGATCTGCCCTGGGACCACTTCCAAAGCCCTTGGATGGATTGCCAGCCCACTGAGCTGCCCTGGGTGTGCTGCTGGGGATGGACTGAGGGACAGGAGCTGCTCCTCAGCTTTCAGGGGAGAGCCAGGGACCTCAGAACCTTCCCCTGCATCTGGGGATGGCAGTTTGGGTTTGGTGGAGCCTGTCCCAGGGACAGGGCTGGAGGTGGCCCTGTGGCTCAGCACTGACCTGGCACTACGAGACCAGTTCTTCAGACACCAGTCCCAGGGAGCTTTTCCCTCCCTCAAGTGATGCTCTGCAACCAGGGCTGAGGTTCCAAACCCTGGGCAGCAGGGGCATCCTCAGGGAATGCACTGAGATATTCCAGCTCCTGCTTCAGGCCTTCCTGTTTTTCCTAAGGAGGGTTTGGTGGCAACTCCCTCCAATCCCTTCTTCTCCATTTTCTCTGCATTTAAGGTCATTTTCCTCTGCAAATTCCTGCTCATCCCATTATCCCAGAGTCCAGCGGCTTCTTCAGGACACTTTCCCTTTGAAGGTCAAAGAGGATGACACAGCACCACCATCCTCTTTTCCTAAGGGTCCTCTCCCAGTCTGTGGGAACACACAGAAAGCATTGGATGCCTTTTCCTCCTTTCCCATCATAACACAGCAATAATGGAAGCATTTCCAGTTCCTAACCTAATGTTGCTCCCTCACCACCCTCCAGACCTGCTCCGAGGTTCTTGTGATAAATTCCTCACTGGAGCTGGTAGGAAACATCTCAGAGGAGTGTTGTGGGCTTGTTTTCCCCCACAGGAAAACGCAGTCGGACTGAAATCAAAACATTTGGAAGGAAACGTGTTGATTTCGACTGGGAAGGATCAAAACAGATTGTTTCAACCCTCTCGGTTTGTTTTGACAGGACCAAAATGTTTCATTTCCATGAGGTAAAAACAGTCGGGGCTGATTTTGCTCCTAGTTCGGTTTTGACTTTCACTTTACCCGAAATCATTGTATTTTTGTCATGAGAAGCTTGAATATGAGCTCATGGAAGTGTCAGAGTGGGAAGCCTTCAGCATTCCCGGTGTCCCCAGGCTGGAGTGGGAGCTCTCCCCCATCACAGCCACCAAACCAGAGCAGAACCAAACCCACCCCCACCTGTGGGGCCAGAGCTGAGCCAAAGGAACAGCAGCAGCTTCGGGTGCCTTTCCTCAATTTATTCCTCCCCTCCCGATCTCTGCTGCCAACCCTTCGGGTGCTGCTGGAATTCCCCACCCTGTGCTAGAAAACCTTTCCAAAAGCAAACCCACATCTTCATTTCTCACCCTTGCTGGGCTTCAACCACTGTTTTGCCACTGGAAGGCAGGAAGAGGGTTCAATGCCTGTCAGTGAGGACTTGCTGCAGACTAAGGGAAGCAATTAAAGCCAGGTTACACGCAGGAATTAACCTTTAGAGGATAGAACCAGCTAAAATGCCTCCTCTTCCTCAGCCTCTCTGCATCACCAGGTGATTCATTCCTCCATGCTGCTCATTTCCATGCTATAAAGCTGGGAGAAAATTAGGAGGCATCTTGAAATGCCCCCAGCTTTAAAAAGTTTATTTCCTGGCTCCATTTTTCATTCTGCTTTCCCATTTGCTCGCTGATTCCCCACACAGCTTTTCCCAGGCATTTGGGGATGTATTTGCCTCTTGTGCCTCGTCATGACTTGGGAAAAAAATGGGTTTCCTACAGAAGTGGCTTGTTTTCTATATCTCAGCCACGTCTGAGTGCCCTGGATTGCTTTAGGTCGAGGAGGTGGGGGTTAAATGGCCTGTGAGACGAGTTCCCCCTCCCTGGGGGGGTATTGCTCAGGTACCACTTTCTCCTTCCTCCTGTTTATTTTTTTAGGAGGTTTAGTATTTTGGAGACCCTTTTCCTCCAGCAGCTGAGGTTAAAGCTGGCTGAGATGTTAATATGTTCATTAAGACTGATCCCTTGAGCTTTATTGCTGTGAAAGCTGAAGAGTTACAGGGGTTTGAGCAGATGGTGCTGGGCTGGGGTGGGAAAAGACCCCAAAGCAAAAAGCAACAGGTCAGAGGGGCCTGGGGAGGGCAGGAGGAGGGGACAGGGACCTCCAACAACACCCAGAGTCCTTTATCAAAGCACCACAAGAGCTTCTGCTCGGAGGAAAAGCAAATCTCCACATGTCTGGAGTCCTGCCTGTGGTTAATTCAGTGGGTCCAGCTCAGCCCCTCATCCCACAGGTCACTGATCACACGGAGTGTCAGTGTTTTAGGGATACACTGGGAGTGGGATATGGGCTGGAGTCTGTTCAACAGGCAGAGCAGCTTCTCACCCTGCAACTTGAATTAATTCCCTGCAGTTCTGGGGGTGAGTTTGGGCTGATCCCGTGGCCTCTCCCCTGTCCCTCCCCACAGGGCACGGCGTCTCCAGCAGCAAACAGCCTGGGGAGAATGACAGTGTGAAACCACATCACTGGGCTAAAAATGGGGAAAAGGAAAACAGACAGAGAGGGAAATGGGGCTGCAGCAGGAGGGCAAACCCCCACCCCACTGAGATGTTATTCTGGGGCTGCTGAGAGCCCAAGATCACTCCTAGGAGCCCTCGGAAGTTCAGAAACACCTTTATTTGTAGTTTCCACTTTGACTTTGCTCAAACTGGAGGGTACAAATGCGTTCCTGTCGCCGGAGCTGCTGATTCTGCTACTTCTCCAGAGAGAAATGGCTTTGCCTTTTTTTTTTCCGGCTCGTGCCTCATAAAACAGGGATTAAGAGCGTTTTTTTTCCAACACAGTTTTTGTAATAGCGCAGCCCCAAAGCCCTTCAATCAGCAAACTTGAGCACGACCTGACAGCCTAAAGTGCCATTCCTTACCCCACAGGACAAGCAGGGCCGTTTGCTCACGGGGGAGTGCAGAGCAGGGCAGATTCATGTCGGCTGCTAATTGCCTTTGGCTCGGAGCCACGGCACAAACACTCGGCACCAGCTGCATTCCTGTGCCCCATTCCGGCTGGGAAATGGCTTTGCCTGGATTTCAGCCACTCAGGAGCTGCCTGGAACTCGGATTCTTGCGGGAAGGTGGGCAAGGAAAGGACGGCTGGGAAAGGACGGGGAGGAAAATTCTCCAGTGGTGCCTGTGAGCACGTGAGGAGTGAGAGGGGACCCCAGGAGGTGGGACAGGACCCTCAGGAGGTGGGACAGGACCTCCAGGAGATGGGACAGGATGCCCAGGAGGTGGGACAGAATCTCCAAAAGGTGGGACAGGATGCCCAGGAGGTGGGACAGGACCCCCAGGAGGTGGGACAGGACCTCCAGGAGGTGGGACAGGATCTCCAGGAGGTGGGACAGGATCTCCAGGAGGTGGGACAGGATGCCCAGGAGGTGGGATAGGACACTCAGGAGGTGGGACAGGATGCCCAGGAGATGGGACAGGATCTCCAGGAGGTGGGACAGGACGTCCAGGAGATGGGACAGGACACCCAGGAGGTGGGATAGGATCTCCAGGAGGTGGGATAGGATCTCCAGGAGGTGGGACAGGATGCCCAGGAGGTGGGACAGGACCTCCAGGAGGTGGGATAGGATCTCCAGGAGGTGGGACAGGACCTTCAGGAGGTGGGACAGACCCCCAGGAGGTGGGACAGCACCTCCTGGGCACAAAGCTCCTGTTGAAACCTGCTGGAAATGTCTCTGGGTGTTCAGTTCTTCACGTCAAAGAGCCCAGGAACTCTCACATGGAAGAGCTTCCTGAAGTGACTCTCAGCAGCCCAAGGTGGATATTCCTTGAGATGACCCTGGGCACCTCTGTGGGCAGCTGAGACCCTCCATTCAAGACCCTTCTCTGCCTGCAGAACACCCCAGATGAACCCAAAGCTGGGCCAGCTCCCAGCTCTGCCTCATTCCCCACCCCTGGTCCCTCAGAGCTGGGTTGGGATCGCAGGGATAACTCTCCCACTCCTTGTCCATGGGCAGAGCACGGCAGGGAAATGGCCAGTTCTGGGCTCCAGGCCAGAATCCACAGCAAACAACATAACCAAGGATTGGGAATGTTCAGGTTCAGCAGAAACCTGCCTGGAATTGGGGAGAGGCAGTGGGAGCACTCAGGGAACACAAGGATGGTGTTGGCAGGGGGTGAAGGACGTGGTTGTCAGAGGCCAAGGGGGGGGTGGAAGGGGGGGCTGAGCTGCTGCACTGCTGGACCCCACAGTCCCCACAGGACAATCCTGATATTTGATGCCCTTTTAAAATGCTACAAACTACTTTCAGAAGAGAACTGAGGTGCTTGGCATGAGCCTTCCCAAAAAAACCCCTCCAGTTGTCTGCACAACCTCTGTTAGAGCCACGTGGCAGAGACTGGAATCCTGGATAAACTTCATGGAATCCTGGAACGGTTTGCGTGGAAGAGACCTTAAAGATCATTTAGTCCAGCCCTCCCACTCGTTGGATTTGTCATTCCTGTGGACAGGATGATGGATTTGGATTTCCTGCATCCTCCTGTTTTCAATGATGGCCCTTTGTGAAGAAATATGACTGGGATGGATTTGCTTTTAATGGATCCAATTGAAACGATGGCAAAACATTTCAATCAAAGTGCAGGATCTGGGATAGGAGAAAACTCACATCCACACACTCCTAATGACCCAAATGGATGATTTCAGAGCAACAATCAGCTTTCCTGGGAACAGCCCAACATCGACTCCAAACACTGATTTCAGTGCATTATGTGCTCATGTCCCTGCAGGCAGAGCTGCACATTCCTCAGGGTAGGAACCAGGAGGATTTGACAAGTTTATTGAAACCCACAGAGGATGCACTGAACCAGGAGTGCCCTGGAGATCATGTCAGACAGGGGTGGGGACAGTTCCTGGGGAGAACTGAGCCAGGTGTCCCTGGGGAGGACGGGTCAGGGTGAAGCTCCATGTGCTGGGCAGCCCTGGAGCTGCTCCACCAGCCCTGGGGACCAATTCAGCTTGGGTCTGAATTGCAGGATTTTCAAATTTTCATCGGAATTGGAAGGGCAGGACAAGGGGAATGGCTTCAAACTGCCAGAGGGCAGGGTTAGGTGGGATATTGGGTAGGAATCCTTCTCTGTGAGGGTGGGGAGGCCCTGGCACAGGTTGCCCAGAGAAGCTGTGGCTGCCCCTGGATCCCTGGAAGTGTCCAAGGCCAGATTGGACGGGGCTTGGAGTAACTTGGGATAATGGAAGGTGTCCCTGCCCATGGCAGGGGGTGGAATGAGATGATCCTTAATTTCCCTTCCAACCCAAACCATTCTGTGATCCCATGAAGCTCTGGAGGTTTTCTGGGCCATGATGGGACAGCAGGAGCACCGTGTGGTGCTGCCAGTGGTTGTGGTCACCCCCCTTTCCAGAAAAACTGCAGGAGCTGGGACATTCCTCGTGGAGCTGGGGGTGCCACCACCACCCAGTGACAACACATCTTGTGTCCACTCCCAGGGACAGCCTGAAAATACGACCAGGCTATCTCTGAGTAGGTGTCCTTCCTACTATAATAACTGGGATAAGAGAAAAAAAAGTTCAGAGTGAGAGCAGTCTTAGAAATCTGTTAGTTCTGACTCCAAGTTTAGGCAGCATCAAGTTTTTCTTCCTGCCTTCAATTAACGAGTATTGAATCAAAAGTTTGTTCAAGTCTTTAAAGTAATATAAAGTCTATAAAGTAATATTTTCCAAGCAGGAGGTATTTGAACTTTGTGTTTTCTTCTGGACTAAAAAGCTGCCTACAAATGCCTCATTTCTCTCAGGTTTTTTGCACCTGTTACAAAAGAAAAAAAAAAACAAGCATAAAAAAATCTGTGCATCAGGAACACAGATTTGGTCACCACCATATAAGAAAGATCTGAAGCCATCAGAGAGCAGGGATAATCATCCCTGTGGAGGAGGATTCCTGTGGGCACAGAAGGGCTGAGCACAGACTCCCAGGATCCCAGAATCCCAGAACATTCTGAGTTGGAAGGGACCCACAAGGAGGACACTTCCCAGCTCCCTCAGGACCTGTTCCATAAATTGCCATACAGGTTTTTAGGACTCTGCTGCCCCGGGTTGTACCAGCTGTGTGATGCTCCCAGTTAATTCCTGGGGGGTTGAATCCCCCCCAAGGACAAGGGCAGTTGGCTTGGAAGTGTCCCTTAGTTCCTCCAAGGATAATTCCTCAGCCCCATCCCTCTGGCTGAGAGGTCCAGAGGAGACTCCCACAATGGCACCCACATTGTTTGTTGGGATCTCCAGGCACAGGGCTCATCCCAGGGTTCACTTCTGCCAGGGATGTGAAATCTCTGGGCTGGGCCAAAGCTTGGAGCTCCTGTCTGTTCTCACACTGCAGCATTGGGCTGGAAACATTCCAGGTGTGCTCCATTGTACCCCAGATTGAGGGATCCCACCAGTGCTGGTGTCCCCAGGTTTGGCACAGCATCACTGGCCAGCCTGGCCTTGTCCCTTCCCCCTTCCAAGCCAGTTTAAAGCTCTGCCAACAAGCCCTGCTGGCTCCTGGGCCAGAACTTCCTCTCTGCTGAGGAAGGTGCAGCCCACCAGGTGTCAGCAGACCAGGTGTTGAGTAGATCATCCCATGGTCAAAAAACCTGGAATTTTTCCAATTAAACCAACTCAGAGCCTGATGGATCCGCCTCTTCCTATCAGTATTATTCCTCATTACTGGAAAAAACAAGAAAATCACTACTTGTGCTCCTGGTCCCTCTACAAATCATCCCAGGGCCCTGAAGTCTCTTGGGATAACTCCTGGACTTCTCTCTGTTATTGAACACCCAGTGCCAGGGTTTGAGCTGTGCTGCCCTGCTCACCTGCCCAGGTGGGGACACTGGGAGGGCTCATTCAGTGTCTTTGTCCTCCCAGGGGACTCTGCAGGGCATTATTTTGGGGGTGTCATGAAGCCCTTGCAGCATCACAGCCTGGCTTGGTCTTTCTCCCAAAGCTCCAGAGACCGAGGGCTGAGGTGGGAGTCACTTCAAACCTGCAGCAGGAGGGTCTGGGAGAGGGGATTTCCTCTGGAGATGGACTGCAGTGTGCTCATGATGCCCTCAGAGACCTGCAGGAGACAGCAAACGTTCCCATTGCCAGCTGGCAGAGCATTCCCAGAGGGAAAGCAGCTCTGTCCTGATCCCACCTGAGGCAGGAGGGCTGGGCCTGATCTGTGAGCAAAGACACAACGTTAGGGGACCTTCAGAGAACTGTGTGACAGTCAGAGGCAGATCCTCCCCTGGTCCTGCCCCAGGGTTGGATCCCCACTCACAGCAGCCCCCGTGGGCTCCGGAGGGGGAGGACAAACCCACCCACCCCCCCAGAGCCTGTCCTGGTTTGTTCCCCAGCACTTGCACTTAACCCAGAGCTTGGCAATGAGGCTTCTCCCGCCCAAACCCGAATTCCCACGGAAAATGCTGCTGGTGGAGAGCAGGGAAAGCCATCCCAACAAGCTGCTCCAAGAGGAAGGGCACAGGGAAATGCAGTGAGGAGGTTTAAAACAGGAACCACCGTGGGGGAGGACAACCTGCACCCAGGGCTGCAGGAGCAGCAGGATCATCCCTCCTGTGTGCTCAGATCTGCTCTCAGGGCCCTCAGCTCCTTCTCCCCAACCAAGCACTGAAAGAATGAAGATCTTCAGATGTTTATGGGTTGGACAAACCTGGGCAGAGGCTCTACAGCTGTGTCTCAAGCCCTGTTTGTGACAGCAAGGTCACTCCCCCCCAGTTCTCCAATCCCTGTTCCAAGTGCTGGAGGTACAAGAGTTTCTCGAAGAAGCTGCTGTCAGAGTGTGTTTAAACCAAATGAAACTGTATTTTTTCATAATCTTGTTCATATTGATCCCTCCTATGAAACCCAGGAACACGTAATCAGCTTTTCTATATATCACAGGCTGCTAAAGGTCACCCAGATATCTACAGCAAGCCAAAATATGAATTATTGCTAGTATTTCCAACCTAAAGACAGAAAGCATCTGTTACAGACAGGGACAGGAGAGAGAAGGATGTTACCAACACATTTTTTAATTTATGGCATGGAAGAGAAAAGCCCTGACCAAGCATCCTGTGCCTGCATAATTTAATGGACCCTCCTTTTCACCTGGATCAGTGGAGCTGAGTTGGGTTCCTCAAGCTTCACCTCATGAAGTGATTTTCCAGACCTGGATGCTCTGGGAGCAGATTCTGGTCCCTACTTCTTGTTGGTCCTGCAGCAGAGATCATCAAAACCTGACCCAGCTCCCCCAGAGATGCTCCCCAGCCCTGCCCAACCCACCCCTTGTGTCACACCGAGGGCTGCACGTGGGTTTTTGGGAGGTGGGGAGTTGGGGGGAGGAGCTGTAGCACAACAAGCATCAGACTTAATGTTTGCAGCCCTCAGGCTCCAGATCCCAGCCCTGCCTGGAGAAAGGGTGTGAGGAATGGCCTTGTTCCCTTCCAGCACTGGAGCTGTGTCCAGAGCCCTGCTTGCTATTGAACCAGGAGTTCAGTCACAAAGTCTTCCTGTGGTTGTCTCCTGGCATTGGACCCCCCTCTGGAGAGAGGAGGAGTGTCTCTGGGAATGACTGGGAGCTGGAGCCAGCCTGTCCTCCCCACCAGCTCAGGACAGTGGGAAAGGATTCCCCTTCCAGGGTTAAATGCCGGAGGGGGACAGTTCCTGGGCAAAGAGCCCATGAGGGCTGAGGAAGCCTGGGCAACTCATGATTTGGTTTTAGAGCAGGAATATGGAGGAGGTGAGATGCTGGGACTGGCAAAGCTGACAGGTGAGGCTGCTCCTGGCTCCTGGATGGGATTCCAAAGGCAGGAGGGACCTCCTTGGCCACGAATGTTGGGCTCCACTTCCCCCCACCCTGCCCAGACATGGGCAAACAGGGCCATGTGGCAGAGCTGTTTGCACTCTGAGTGCTTCTACTGTCCACTAAGAAAATTAGAAAGCACCAGTTTTGGCAGCCAGAGTTCCTGGATAGTCCTTGGAATGGCTTTTCCCTCCTGATTGTACCTATGGACATTTTCTCCTTGTGACAGGGGAGGTCCCTGCCAACCCTCCTGGTTGGATTGCCTTGCAGGGAAGAACAAACACTTGTGTGGCCAAGGTAAATCAGGGCTTTGTTTTTCCAGCTCCTTTCCCTTTGTTTGTAATTCCCACTTCCATTGCAGTGGCTGCATCACTGAGCATTTCAATGAGAAAACCTTTCCTGGAGACAATGAACCGTGAAAGGCTCCCAGAGCTCTGGGATGGAGCAGCAGAAGAGGAAAACATGACTAAAAACATTCCTAAAGAGGGAAAAACCCCCTCCAGGTACGGCCCCAGGTACCAGCAGTGGTGGGGATGGAAGATGAGGAAGGCAGAGATAAATGTGGTGTCTCCTGATGTCCTGGGATGAAAGCACAAGGCCTGTGGAGTGGAGTCAAACATTTGGGTCTGTCTGTTCTCCAGGAACGTTTGGAAGGATGGTTCTCCTTGTGTTTTGTTGAAATAGAAGCCAGACTGCGGAAAAAATCATTAGGAGCTGTGTTTTTTTTATTATCTGTGATTTATTTTTTTTTGCCTCATGCTAATGGATCCCAGACCATTCCAAACCAAACAATAATAGCTGGGGGGAGCTGCAGGGATCCCTTCCTCTGCCAAGGCTGAGCTGTGGAGCATCTAATCACAACCAGGAGATGGGAACCGAGCCCAGAGCTCTTCAGTGTCCACTTCCCAGGAAGAAAGGAAGATGGAAAAGCACCTCAAAGTGGCCAAAGGTGGTTTGGATCCAGATGTTTCAGCCAAGGCTTGAAGGTGAACACACCTGAGAGACCATCAGGGCCCTTCCCATCCCATTCTCTGGAGTGAGGAGCAGGAAAGCTGGAGCAGAGCAAGGGCTGTGCACAGCTTTCCACAGCAACCTGAGCCACAAATCCATTGGGATCCCTGGATAATCCTTTCTTCCTGTACAAGAATAAGAGGATCAGAAGGGATGGGAACACAAAGCAGTTCAGACAAGCAGAAGGAGCTGAGTTTCCCTGGATGGGTTCCATCCATTCCCTGGGTGCTGCCTGTGCCAAAGGATATGGTGAGTGAGGGCTGAGAGCCCACTTGGGATCAAGGGCAGAGCAGACAAGACCAGGCAGGAAAAATCCACGGATACAGAGAAACCCCAGGACAAGAGGCAGTGGCCTCTAGTTGTGCCAAGGCTGGTTTAGGTTGGATATTAGGGAAAATTTCTTCATGGAAAGGGTGGTGGTGGGGTCACCAACCTGGAGGAATTTAAAAGACATGTGGATGAGGCACTTGGGGACATGGGGTAGTGGTGGCCTTGGAAGTGCTGGTGAATGGTTGGACTCGTTGATGTCAGAGGGCTTTTCCAACCTTAGTGATTCCAGGATTCTACAGACAGACAACAAAACCCCTGAGCTGGAGCCCGAGGGAGTGTTTGTGGGGAGAATTCCCTGGCTCCCAAATTAATTCACATGGAAGTGGATGCTTCACCCCAACACTCCGTGATCTGCCGAAGTCTAGAGGGATGACTGTGCTGGTACAGCCTTTCTCCCTCTCCCTGGTTGGTCCAGGTGCTCAGAAAATCCATTAAAACTCCCCTGGGGGCAGGTTGGACCCTTGTCCAGCAGCCATTCCCTTCCCAGCTGGGGCAGAGCTGCTCCCCAGTGCTCACCACACCTTGGCCAGGCAATACCAGTGGATTTGCAGCCCATGGAAGGAACATTCCTGCCAAGCAGAACCTGCAACCCCCCTCACCAGGAACTCAGGGCAGAGCCAGGAGGGGACCCCACACCAGGAGGTGAAGGAGACAAAACAAGGCTCAGCTCATGAATATGGAGCAGCAGAAGGGGACGTGGGGAGCAGCGAGGATGCGCCGACAGCGTCACGGCTCAGCTCACCAGAGCAAATCCTGATGAGTTCAGCAGCTGAGAGCCAGAGCTGGGGAGAAACAGCCACTTCAGAAAGGCAAATTCTCTGTCAGTGAGGTTTGGTGTCTCAGAGCTCGTTCAGGAACTGCCTGGGGCACGCACAAGGATTACTGACATCTTCCATTTACCCCGTCTCGGGCTTCTGGTGAGCCAACTGCTCCAGCAGCACTGCTGGCCTGTTCATGGGCACTGCATTAACCTCTGCCTGCAATGATCAGCCTCAGCAACTTCCCAGTGGCCTTTACACCGTCTGCAGCTCAATTCCACAGCAGATAATGTTATTTATTCAGCACATTGCTAATGTGGGATTAGAACGGGACCCCCGTCTGGAAATGGAGAGAACCCCCTGCAAGAGGCTGGTGTGAATTCATTAGGAATCAGTGCTGCTCAAATCAAGCATCTATGGAGAATATCTGAGCAGTGACCTTCATACAAAATGTATCGTGCAACACTCGCTATTAAAATAATCATAAACACAGTAAGCAGTAAACAAAACAATCAAGATCTGTCTGGAAAATAAATGCAGTGAGGGGATGGTGGATGGAAGGGGGATTAAATTGCCATTTAGGTATTACAGGCAATGAAGGGTTGGGTTTTTTTTTTCCTTTTTTTTCCTCTTTTCAAACAATGTTTCCAAAATCAATAGCAGGGGGAGGGCAATGGGGTGATTAGTAACGTGGTGAGTAATTGCTCCAGTTTGTCCCCGCTCGTGTTCTATGCTGGAGCATCCATTAGGAAAGGAAGCTGGTGGAGCTGGCCCCAGTCAATATTTGTCCAGAGCACAGGGGGGATCCTGCAGGCTGGCTGAGCTCTGGGTGCTTTTTGAGCTGCTGCTCTGCCCCTGCCAACATCTGCCCTTCCCTCCGGCTCCAAATCCAACCGCGGCGGTGCCGGATGACACAGGGACAGAGCAAGGCAGGGCCATCCTCTGAGCCATGGCATGGGCAAACAGAGCTGCAGGGCCACCTGCCAAGAAGGATGGCAGGGCTGAGGGCTGGAGCAGACCCCCTGGAGCCCTGCTGGGGGCTGTGGCAGTGTGGAAGCACAGGGAAGAGGCTCCTCTGTCTTTCCGAGGTGCTCCAAAGGAAGTCTCGCTTTAATTTCCAGCCTCGTGCTGTCAGGAAAGGTGATGCCCCTGGAACTGAGATTCCTGTGTGCATCATGGAGAGGTGCCAAAGGCCTGTGTCCACCAGGCTGGTGGTGGTTGTGCAGGATCCAGCAGCTGTCCCTAAACATGGAGAGCTCAGAGTGTGCCCTGAGGAGGAGCAGTGGGTGAGCAGTGCTGGGCTGGGCACCATCCCCAGCGGGGGATCCCTGAGCTTGGGGGGCTTCACAGCACCATGGAATGGGTTGGTTTGGAAGGGACCTTAAAGCTCATCCAGTTCCACCCCCTGCCATGGGCAGGGACACCTTCCACTAGCCCAGGTTGCTCCAAGTCCTGTCCAACCTGGCCTTGGACACTTCCAGGGATCCAGAGGCAGCCACAGCTTCTCTGGGCAACCTGTGCCAGGGCCTCCCCACCCTCACAGGGAAGGATTCCTTCCCAATATCCCACCTAACCCTATTTCCTGCCAGTTTGAAGCC
Organism: Neopelma chrysocephalum; assembly: GCF_003984885.1. Lineage (NCBI taxonomy): Eukaryota > Metazoa > Chordata > Aves > Passeriformes > Pipridae > Neopelma > Neopelma chrysocephalum. Next base: position 2,977,943 of record NW_020897914.1, read on the forward strand.
ATTGCCCCTTGTCCTGTCACTCCAGGTCCTTGGAATGTAGTCCCTCTACATCTTTCTTGTAGTTCCCTTCAGGTCCTGGAAGGCCACAAATAGGTCACCCCAAAGCCTTCTCCTCTCCAGACTGAACAATCCCAATCCTCCCAGTCTTTCTTCAGAGTCCTGCCAGAGTCTCCTTCCCTGTCAATAATCACCAGGTGGTTTCCCAGTGCCCACCTTGCTTTGATCTCCTTAGAAGGCCTCCTTCAGGGTTTGAGCAGAATCCCTGTTCTAGTTTTTCCCCCATTTTCCACAGGTTTCCTGGAACTCTCCAGTTGTTCCTGCCAGCCCTGTTGCAGTTTCCTGCACAGCTGCACTCAGAACATCTCACCTGCTGCTCTCACTGCTGGTCCCTTCCACACCCTCTGGCACTGCCTTTGCTCTTCCATTGGGTGACATCCCCACCAGCTGCACATCCAGCCCCCGGCAGGAGACATGGAAAACCACTGGAAGGATCTCAGGATTGGGATGGAGATGGTTCCTGCTGTCTCACTCCCCTCTCCCACCCTCATCCCACCAGCTGACATTGCCTTCTGCATCCAGCTCCTCTCTGTTCCTGCAGCTCCTCTGCCTCCATCCCAGCCTGCAGCCAATCCCTGGGAACACATTCCTTTCAGTTCACTCCTGCCCAGATCAGCTCCAATCTTCAGCTACACAAGGAGAGAACAAGGCAGAAACGAGGCTCTGGGGACAGCCTTTTGTCAGAGGTTTTAATCTATTTTGTGAGTTCCAGTGAGGTTGGATTTTCCCCATTTTCATTCTCTCTACGTTTCCCGACCTCTGTGTCACAGCTTTTTTTGATGATCAGTCTTTTTTCCACCCTTTCTGCTCCTTTCTCCCTCCTGGAAGGTTCCCACCTCACTGCTCAGACATGTTTAGTCACCCTGCCACAGCTGGGATTTTTTGCATCATATTTTCCCTGTCAACCGACTTCCAGGCTCCCTCCTTAACTTTCAGGCCCCCGGGTTTTCCAGCAAGTTCCTAACAAATTTCCAGGATTTCCCTGACTGCCTTTGTGACTCTGGGAGAGATCCATGCTTCCTTCCTTCCCCTGCAATTCCAGATTACTTTGGCATGGTCAGCCCCCACAGTTATTTCCTGTGACCAATTCATGAGCTGGGACCACGTTCCCCAAGTTATGGGATTCTAAGGTGACAAGGAATTTGTTGGATTGGATCCTACCCAAAGAGACCTCCTTGCACCTGCAGGGGTTGTTTCCCTGATCTCCCCTTTCCTCTGTGTGCCAGGAGGTCCTAGGTTTTCCTCCACCATGAGACATACTGGGAAATGCCACAGTTATAAACCAGTGTCCATCACATTCCCACCAGAAATATTCCCCCAGACCTTCCCTCCTCTCTGTCCCTTCACCACCTCATCTGCTGCCATTAAGGGCTCTCCTCTGCCCTCATAAGTAATAAAAATATTCATTATATGATCTCATCTGAGGGGTTTTTCCCTTCCTTTAGTGGCAATGCTCAGGGAATGAGGCAGGTTTGACATTTGCTCCCAGTCTCTTCTCAGTGCTCCCACCCCCTGAAAACCATTGACCCTGAGAAAGAGCTCCTTTAACTGAGAGTCACCAACGAGCCCCTGCCAATGCTTCCCTCCTGATTAGCACTAATGAACCTAATAGCAGGCTTTTATCAGTCTCCCCTCACATTAGATAGTTTATTGATGTACTTTGCTGCCTATTTTCTATAATGAAAACTATGAAATTGCATATCTATCATGTCTGAGCAGTGATGTCACTCCGAGCCAGCTTTAATTGTTGCTTTCTCTCAG
>NW_020897914.1:2980160-3008806 GCF_003984885.1 Neopelma chrysocephalum
CTCTCCAGCCTTTCCTCCCAGCAGAGCTGCTCCAGCCCTCTGACCACCTTGGGGCCTCCTCTGGACTCTCTCCAGCAGCTCCATGTCCTTGCTGTGCTGGGATCCCAGACCTGGATGCAGTAACTCCAATCTAGTGAACATGTTTCCACAGGGAAAAAAAAATCTCAATCATTTAGGTTTCATATAAATCTTCATCCTCCTGTTTATAATAAAATAACTTCCTTTAGTTCCTAATACATCAAAATTAGTTGTTAATAATCCTTATTTATGGGATGAACTCAGAGTACAATATCAGAATAAATGCAATAAAACAACTGGCACATTTCAGGAAATTGGGCAGTTTCACCTAAATATTTTTAATCTTAAGAAAACATTGAAATCTTCCTAAAATTGGAACTTTTCAGAGTTTTTGCTAAAATCAGAACTATTTCTCACTTTTTTTTTCCCCACAAATTAGTAGGTTTTGGTGGGGTTTAAGCAAAGAAAAGGGTGATTTTAGGGGTTAAATGACAGGGGGCTGAGGGGTCACTGTTGGTCACAGCCATGGTCAGCACAAGGGTGGGGGATCCAGGTGATGATTGTCAGGATTCCATCAGCTGCTCCAAAGCCCCCTTGGCTGTTCAGTCCCATTCCTGGCTGGAGGATCACCAGCAATCCATTTGGAAGCTACTCCAGACCCTGGGGACAGGTTTGTCCTGCAGTTTATCCAAAGTTCTCTGGACAAACCAAAGGCAGAGAGGGAACAGGCTGCAGGCAAAGGACAAAGCCTCCATCCCACTTCCTTGGGGGTTTTCCCTGGTTCCTGGGAGGACTCACAGCTCCTGTCCCTTGCTCTCCCCTGGCCTGCACCGGGGGGACACTCGGGACCTCCAGGTCACGCCAGCTGTGCCACATCTGGAGGTGTCGGGGCTGAAACGGAGTAACCCTGACACCTAGTGGCTTCCAGAGCCCCAATCCCGACATCCCGGAGCTCAGCCGGGCAGGGAAAAGCTGAAGGGAGGCACCACGGACTGTCCCCAAAGGCCACTTCCCATGGGTGCAGCCAACAGCCTTTCCAGGGGCAAACCAAGGAACCCAAACCATCAGCACCCCGAGGGATTTTATCAACAATGTCATCCCTAGGAAATTCCTTGGAGCCTGTTGTTTTTCAGGGATGTTGGTAATGGTGTCATCTCTAGGAAATTCTTTGGAGCCTGTTGTTTTCCCCTCAGGCTGCTGGGTTTTGGTGCCCTGGCTCAGACAGTCCCTGTGCCCTGGGAACCCTGCCCAGGGGATGATTTTCCATGGCCTCCTTGGGCAGCCAAAGCCTGGAACCATTGAAGGTTCCCGTGGGCCTGGAAACGCTCCAGGGATGCTCCAAGAGCAGGAGGAGGTGCCAAGCAGGGAGTTTTCGGTGTGATTTCTTCCTATTTTAATGGGGAAGGAGAAAGATGCTCTTGAAAGCTCACCAGAGGGCCCAGCTTCCCACTCCTGCTGCCAAGGTGGCTTTTGGAGGAGGGATTCTCCAAACAGAGACACCCACTGCTGGCTCCCAGAGGGAGTGAGGGAGATTTTGGGAGATGGGGGTGGCCTGGCTGCTCCCTTGCAGGGGATCAGGTGCCTCGGTTCACTCGGTTTTTGGTGTCCCCGTCCCCTGGCTGTGCCACCAGCTGGGTTTCCAACCCTGCTGCCACATCCCCCGCCCCTGCCCGGGTTCCCTGATCCCCCTGCCAGCACATCCACACAGGATAAGCTGGAAACGCTCCCCAAGCTCCCCCAGGCAAGAAAATAACCCCAGAGGTGGAAACCCCCGAGACCCAGAGGCGAAAGGGAGCGGTGTTATCAACACTCCTCCCGGTTGACCGAGGCTGTGCTCTCCGCAAACAGAAATGCAGGTCCCTCCGCGGCCGCTGGGGGAAGGAATTCACACCAAAGCAGCTGGAAAAGCAGGAAAAAGCCGTGAACAGTCATCCCGGGGAGATTCCCGGGGCCGCTGCAGCGCTGGGCAGGGCTGGGGAGCCCAGGGAGGGAACTCACAGCTCTGCCACCGGCTTTGCCTCCTGGCACCGGGTTTCTCAGCAACGGGGGAAAGCCACAACCTCCCATGCCAAGGCCTTTCCAGCTGTCGGTCCTTCGGCACTGCCCACCCGGGAAGTTTGGCACTGCCCGTCCCCCCAGCCGGGCAGGGATGTCCTGGTGCTCCCAGAGCTCCACCTGGGCAGGTGAGGCAGGGCTGGGATGGGGGAGGTGAAACACAACCTTCCAAGGGTGTTATAACTCCCAGGGGAGCCGTCAGTAACCCCTCGAGGACATCCCGGGAATTCCGGATCGCTGCCTCCTTCTCCTGCTGCAGCCAGAGGGAGCCCTGGGATGGACACACGAACTCCCGCCACTGGAACCCCTCCGGCTGCGGCTCCCACGGGCACTGCTGGCACACCCAGACCTCGGGGGTGCAGCAAATCCCACTGGCACAGACCCCCAGGGCAGCATTTCCATGGCACTGGCTGCTCCTGCTGGCCGGGAATGGCCACAGAACGGGAAATCCTGGTGCTTTACCACCGGGAAATCCTGGGTATCCCGGGGAATGCAGGGTGGTGCTTTACCACCGGGAAATCCTGGGTATCGCAGGGAATGCAGGGTGGTGCTTTACCACCGGGAAATCCTGGGTATCCCAGGGAATGCAGGGTGGTGCTTTACCACCGGGAAATCCTGGGTATCCCAGGGAATGCAGGGTGCTGTTTTACCATCAGGAAACCCTGGGTATCCCAGGGAATGCAGGGTGCTGTTTTACCATCAGGAAACCCTGGGTATCCCAGGGAATGCAGGAATAATTTGCCTGTTTTCATGTAATCAATCACAGGACGGTTTGGGTTGGAAGGGAACTTGAAGACCATCCAGTTGCAGTCCCTTCCCAGGAGCAGGGACAGGGACACTCCCACCAGAGCAGGCTGCTCCAAGCCCCATCAATTTTGAGACCATGAGGATTAAGAGGATTCCCTGTGAGCGCTGCTGAGGGCTGGGAAGGCTCTGCCCCATCCCTGCTGTCCTCTCCAAGGTCCCCCAGAGTGTCCCACAGCCCACACATTCCCTCTCCCCCTGCCCCCTCCTCTCCTCTGCAGATCCACCCTGATTTCCCTTCCCCTCCCTCCCCACCGTGTTTACAGTCACAGCATTTCTCACTCCTCAGGAAAGTCACTCCCAGGGTGAAATTTGAGTTTGTAAATTATTAAAATGTTATCAAGAGCGTGCAGACTTGCCCTGGTTGGTTTTTTTTTTCCCTGTTGGTGAATAAGCTGATGTATAATTCAATTTTCCCCCCACAGTTTCTTCAGTAATACTTAAAAATTACACACACACACACACACACATGGAGGCAGATCCAAACCTTATTTCCATGTGTTTAGAAGTCTCTTTGGGCCAGAGGCTTTATCTCCCTCTCTGAGCTGAGAAAAGTTTGGGTGTTGTCATTATATGAATAATATATAATAAGAATAAATTCAGAATTCCTCGTTTCTGAGCGTTTCTTCATAATAAATTATTTTAAATGCCTTTTCTGAGAGAGAGGGAGCAGATGAGAGCACATATATGGCACACAATTATTGCTCTTTGATATTACACAGAGCAAGAACCAGTCAGTTTGCTGACAGTATTTCCTTAAAGAAAACCACAATCCTGCTTATAATTTGGATAGTTTTTAATTCTTTGGGCTGAAACTTCCTTGGCTGGGTTCCTAACAGGGTTCAGCTTTCCTTGCAGAGTGAAGTAAGCAAACTCTCGTTTTTCTCTCTCACATTTAAATAGTTTTATGACCTTGAAGAGCTTCTGTGCTCCCAGGCAGAGCAGCTGAGGGCAGTGGTGGCCTCCTGGAGCTACATCCAAATTAGTCCAAGCCAACAGCTCCTGGAAAAGACAGTTTACACCATCCCTGTAGCTTTTGGTTGGTGACTGGAAGCTGAAACCTCAGAATGTGGGCTCTGACCAAAGGGAAAAATGCAACGAAGGAATGGGAAGGAGGGAGAGAGAGTGGAGGGGTGATGGTTTAGCAGTGGGACAGGGCTGGAAAAGAGGGGGAGGAGCAGATGGAACAAGGCTCAAAGCCCCGTCCAACCTGGCCTTGGACACTTCCAGGGATCCAGGGGCAGCCACAGCTTCTCTGGGCAACCTGTGCCAGGGCCTCAGCACCCTCACGGGGAAGAGTTTCCTCCCAATGTTTAATCTAAACCTGCTCTCCTTCAGCTTAAGGCCATTCCCTGTGTCCTGTGTCTCCATCCCTTGCCCCCAGTCCCTCTCCAGCTCTCCTGGAGCCCCTTTAGGCCCTGGAAGGGGCTCTCAGGTCTCCCTGGATCCTTCTCTCCTCCAGGTGAACCCCCCCAGCTCTCCCAGCCTGGCTCCAGAGCAGAGGGGCTCCAGCCCTTGGGGTATTTCTGTGGCCTCCTCTGGACTTGCTCCAGCAGCTCCATGTCCTGATGTTGGGGACCCAGAGCTGGACACAGCTCTGCAGGGGGGTCACCCCAGAGCAGAGCAGAGGGACAGAACCCCCTCCCTCGACCTGCTGCTCCCACTGTTACACTGATGCATAAAATACATCACAGATCACATGAAATGAGCTGTTATCCAGGCTCTTTCTGTGGGATGCAAGAGAAGCTCTCCCAAGGGGAATCACCCAGGCCATTCCAGGGTCTCCATGCAGTGATTCCCATCCCCAAAGCCCTTTTGGTTCATCATGCTAAAGCAGGTCCTGTCAGGGAGCTCGTGCTGGGAGATGAGTGATGTGGGTTAGTGATCTCTGCTCTGATCTTGTGTTCCCCAGGAAGCTGCTCTAATCCACTCACTGCAGCTCCACAAGCTCTCAGCAGGTCATCCAGCTGAGAAAGGGGATTTTCTCCTCGTGGCAGAGGTTTTCCTGTGCTCCAGGACCTGGATCTGCACATCTCCCAGACGGGCCACTGAGTGTTTTGGTGGCACTTGTTCACAGAGCTGACACATCCCAGTCCCAGGGCCAGAACAGCTCCTGGAGGGAAGCAGGAGCATTAACAGGAGCTCTTCCCATTACACATCTGGCAAGTCTGGCACTTTGGGAACATCAACAAGATGCTGATGTGAGAACACTCCCCAGGAGCACATTTCAGAGTGAAATGTGGCTCATTGAAGCACAGAAACACAGAATGTGCTGAGCTGGAGAGACCCACCAGGACCATCCAGCCCAACCCTCAGCCCTGCACAGGAACATCCTCAGAGTCACCCCCTGTGCCCCAGAGGATCATCCAAACCCTCCTGGAGCTCTGGCAGCCTTGGGGCTGTGCCCACTGCCCTGGGGAGCCTGGGCAGTGCCCAACCAGCCTCTGGGGGAAGAACCTTTGCCTGAGATCCAACCTGACCCTGCCCTGACACAGCTCCAGCCATTCCCTGGCTGCTGTCCCTGGTCCCCCCAGAGCAGAGCTCAGTCCCTGCCCCTCCTCTGCCCCTGCCCAGGCATTGGAACTGCAGGGAGGTCTCCCCTCAGTCTCCTCTGCTCCAGCTGAACACACCAAGTGCCCTCAGTGTCCTCCCACGGCTCCAAATCAAGGCCCTTCCCCATCCTCGCTGCCTCCTTTGGACACTCTCTAATATCTTAATATCTTTCTTGTATTGTGTCCCCCCAAACTGCCCCAATGTTGAGGTGAGGCCTCCCCAGGGCAGAGCAGAGCAGGACAATCCCCTCCCTGATGCCCCAGGACAGGGATGTCCCTCCTGGCTGCCAGGGCACTGCTGACTCAGGGACAACTGGCACCACCAGGACCCCCGGGGCCCTTTCTCAGCTCTGCTTTCCAGCCTCTCATTCCCAGTCCATCCATCCAGGGTTGCCCCATCCCAGGGCAGAATTCGGCACTTGCCTTGTTGATCTCCATGGGGTTGGTGATTCCCAGCCCTCAGACCTGTCCAGGTCTCTCTGCAGCCCCTCCCTGCCTTCCAGGGGCTCAGCAGCTCCTCCCAGTTTTGTGTCATCTCCAAACTTGCTCCGAGTCCCTTCCAGTCCTGCATCCCAGTCATTTAGGAGGATGTGGGATCGTGTGTTTGGGTCAGGAGGCTCAAGGGTTGCCAGGAAGCTCCTCAGCAAATGTGGGCTGTCCCTCCACACGTGGCAGAGGCAGGAAAACAGCTGGGAGAGGAAAGGATGTAAATCATGGATGTCTAAACCAGGTGAAGGAAGGTGCAGGCAGGTTTTTGAGCCCAGAGCACCGAAGGACAGCTGGGGAGGCCCAGCTCTGAGGTCACCCCAACATCGCTGTCCTGGGGGCAAACACTGCCAGCCAAAATCCCACCCCGCTCCAGGAGAGAATTCCTAATGAAAATCAGCGAGGAGAGGAGGGTTTTGACTCTCTCCACCAGCAGCAATGGACACCACACTAAAGACAGGAGTGAAGGATTAGCTCTCTCTCTCTAATGGAATCCAATCCATCCAGGGGTTTCTCATCTTGCTGAAATAACAAATCGCCTTTTTAAAGCATCTCCCAGCCTGGTTCTGCCTCTCTCATTAATGAATCTTCCCATAGATGAGGGGAACTGTAAATACAGATCTCCAGCAGGCTGGGACTTGAAATCCATGCTCCTAAAAGGGCATCTTTTTGACCCAAAGAGGTTCCTCCCCCTCATAACTGATTGTTCTTCTCCCAGGTGGACTTGCAAGAAGGAGGAGACAAATAACATTGATCATACAAAGGTTTGGGTTGGAAAGGACTTTAAAAATCCTCGAGTTCCAACCCTTGCATTGCTGCAGGTCATTAATTACCTTTCCACTTATGGAAGACAAACCTGGATGCAGGCTCTGTCTGAGCATTTAATTACAAGCAGAAATCACTTTTCTCTGCTGGACATAAAAATATCAAAGTGCACTGGATACCCCTTTCATGCAAAGAAAGTAAATATTTTACAACCACATCAAATTTTTGTGGGGTTTTTAAATTATTTTTCTTTTTTTCCCCCACTCTCTGGCTGCCTTTCTATTCCTTAGGTTTTTTTGGGAGGGAGAACAGAAATAATTGACCAGAACAAGCCAGTGCAGAGAAGCATCATGGACTCTGAAGTTGTTTAGCCTGGAGAGGAGAATCAGAAGTGATTTGATTGTGAGGGATATGGTGAGGAGTAATAGGAATATACAGTCATTTCCTATAAGCAATGGGGCTGCTCAGCTGGAGCGTGGTTAGAGCACAGCAAAGACAATATTTTTAACTCAGAGCCCGGTGCTGACATGGCAAATGAAGAAGAAACCTGACTAAACTCCAGCCAAGGTCTGCTGGTGCCCTCTCAGCCTCTGGGATTGAGTGATTTCTACTCGAGGTGCAAAGCTGTTGTGCAGAAGCCTGTCCTTCTATTTGCTCTGTGGCAAAAAGTGCTGATTTATTGCTGTGGACTTGCCTGTGAGTCGCTGTTTACCGTGGGATCTGCTTCCCAGAGAAGTGGATAAATTGGATAAATGGGAGTCGCTCTTTCCGTGCAGCAAACCTTGTCAGCAAACATGCATTATTGCTGTGATTAGTCTGAGGAATCAGATGCATTTTTCATGCTTTTCTAGTTGCACACTTCCTCTAATTCACTCCTAAAAGCCCATCTGTTTAAATGAGCTTGTGATGCCCATTAATGGATGGTTCCCACTCCTGGGCTGCCATGGGAATGCTGTGCCAGGAGCAGCTGGACTGGGGGAACCCAGGGGCTGCCCTGGGAAAGCAGGACAGAGCCTGACTGCAGCTGAAAAAAGAAACTAAAAAAAAAACTAAAAGAAGAAACTGAAGCAGTTTCTTGACTAAATTGGTACTTGGCTGGGGCTTGACCCCAAAATCTGGCACCAAATCACTGCCTGGCCACTTCTTGTCCTCCCCTGCCGCGCTGTGTTCCCACAGGACAGGATATTCCAGCTTTCCTGCCGAGAACCAAGTGCAACAGCCTGTGGATTTTAGGGCAGCCTCGATGGGATCTGAGTCCCCCAACCCTCTGCAATGAGGGGGCAGCTGCCAGCCAAGGAAACCCCTTTGAGTCCCCACGTCTGAGTACGGCCCCAAACCCCAAGGCAGCCGCAAAGAGGGTTTGGGGGCGGCAGCCCCAGAAATGAAGGTCTGGGGGTATCACAGCGACCCGGCAGGGACCTGTGGGGTCCCAGGGGCATGAGCTGCCTCCTGCCCACCCATCAGGGGCACAGCAGCACTGAGGGCAGCCCTGCGGGTGGATGGATGGGTTTCCAAACTGCTGCTGCCGGAGCCCCTTCCCAGCTCCAGCCCGTGTCCCAGCCTGATGGAGGCTCTTCTAGGATGCGTGTTCCTTAATTGCCAGAGCATCTGCCTCGCCCCGGGAGCGGCAGGACTGTCATTTATTTCCCAGGCTCTCGGGTGGAAGGTTTGGCTGCAGACGGAGGAGCCGCCGCGGCCGCTCCGAGGCAGCTCCGACCCCCCCATCGCCCCCAGGGCAGCCTGCGGAGCCCAGGAAAAGGTCAACGCCGTGTTTATTGGAGCCTTGGCGGGGACCTTTAGAGTTATTTGCCACGAAGGGCTCGTGGGGAGGTGGTTACCGTGTGCTGGAATGCGCCCCGCCGGCAGCACAAGGATTGGGAAGCTGGTCCCTGCTTGCCAAAGGGGCAAAAATTGATCTAATGCGACTGCAAACCTTCCTTTCTCCACCCCAGTGCAGGGCAGCAAATACCACAGGGACCAAATCCATGTCCCTGCCCCCGATGCCGTGACAAGGAGCACAGTTTGTCCAAGGAAAAGAACAATTTGGGAGACCCAGCCCCGAAATCCAAACTCGCCTTTGAATCCCAGCCCGTGCCGCGTGTGCCTCGTTTGTTAAAAGCCTGGTTTATTTGCCCACTTGAGCTCATCAGTGTAAATATTTGTCCTCCCTCGTCACACTCGTTAAATCCTTTGGATCGGAGCTGGGAGGGAGGGAGAGGGTTTGTTGGGGGTGGGTGGAGGGGGTTTCCCTGCCCGGGAGGAGCCGGCCCAGCCCTCCGTTCACCGCGTGTTTGCTGAGCTGCTCAGCACGTTTTCAGCCCCGAGAGCCTCACTTAGGGACCTGTATCCTTGTTTGTTTGATTGATTTTGTGCTGAGAAACCCACATTTCCTCATCCCGAGGTGGGTGCGACCTGGGAGCAGCACGGGCTGGGCAGGGGTGTGAGCTCCCGGGATTTCCAGCCAAACTGCACTTCACAGGAGGCTCGGGAGCCTCTGGAAGGCTCTGCAGAGGGAAACGGCATCAAAACCCAGGATTAATGGAACAGGAAGGGTTCCAGGCCAGCTTGGACAGGGCTTGGAGCAACCTGGGCTCCAAGGTGTCCCTGCCCACGGCAGGGGAGGTGGAATGAGATGAGCTTTAAGGTCCCTTCCACCCCAAACCATTCAGTGACTCTAAGAACTTAAATCCAGGAGAAGGATAAAGCATTTTCACATCTGCTGGCTGAGGGGAGTGAATGAATAATGACTATGGCTTAAGGACACCTCCCACTAGACCAGGCTGCTCCATCCTTGGACACTTGCTTTGCTCTGAACTCTTTCTGCTCTTCCTCCACTTTCACATCCCTGTTTCCCCACCAAGGAACACCAAGATCACTCCTGGGGTGGGCAGGAGCAAGTGCAACATCACATCCCCCTTCTCCAAAGCCTGAGGAAGGCTCAGTGTCAGCAGGATCAAGTGAAGGGACTGTTGCTGAGCCCCCCATGAAGAGGAGGAGGACCTGTGTTCCTGGTGCAGCCTGGCCCTGCTGGGACATCCAGAGATGCCACCTCTGCCCAGACACCTCCTGGCCCCAGCAGGGGGTTCCTTCTTAACACCCAAATATCTCCAGAGCTGATTTTCTCTCCTGGGCCACCAACACACTCCAATGACTACAAGCTTCACAAAAGGGCCCTTTCTCCACCCAGATCTTCTAAAGAACCTGCCACACTTCAAAAGGGGAGAAAGTCCATTTTCCCCAGTAAAGTTCTGAGGGAATACAGGATGTAAGGCACCCTCTGACACCTCTGAGCTGCTCTTGGGATGCTGAGTCCAGACCAGGTGAGGAAGGCAAGATGGTGGAGCTCCCCAGAAGACATTAACTCTTCTTTAATTCTGAAATCTAGCTGAAAAAAAAGAAAGGATATTTTTTCCCTTCTGCAAGCATGGATTCCTTCCTCTGATGTGAGGTTTTGCTGAGAACAATTTGTGATGTGAGAAGTTCTCCCCAGAAGGCCCTTTGAGGCCGAGGAGCTGCTGCTTCAGAGACAGCAGAGACCTGCCAACCCTCCTCCCCTTGCTTTATCCCTCTTTTCCAAAGGTCTGAGGAACCTCTGCTGCCCTTTCTGCAGTGCTGTGTCACCTGCCATCAGTGCAGACTCTGCTGGGGAGGTTTTGCAGTTGGTCACTGTTCAGGGGTGATTATTTCTCACCATGGACATGTCTCTGTCCTCAGCTCCTGCTTGCAGAGGTGCTTCCCTTCCAGAGAGGGGGTTCTGGAGACACCCTCACATTAGAGAAAGGGTTTTTCCCCTGAGCTGAAATCATTCTCAGAGCCCTCTGCTCCCTTCCCAGCATCCCACTGCCCACAAATTCCAGCACTGCCCCTTTCTGCAGGTACATTTTTATTGCAGCTCTCCCCAGTTAGCAGCTCAGGGTGGTTAATGAGCCCTGTCCCTCAAATCCAGCTCCTTCATTTCCAGCCCTTGCAGGACCTTTTTTCCCCTCTCCTTCCCTTTTGTGTATCTACAAGGTCCTGTTTGCCCTCAAGGCAGAAGGAAACACTTTTAGGAGTGCAGACATCCAGTAAAAGTAATTTTGCATTGATTGCCAGGGGAGGGAAGGCAGAGCATCTTCCTGGCCACCAGCTGTGGCCCTTTGGCTGCTTTGCTGGCCCATTCCCCTCCCAGCTGGTGGCCAGTTGTGCACAGATGTCACCTGAAACTTTTGTTCTTACTGGAACTGATCCTGGAATTAAAAAAAAAAAACCAAAACACCTTTCTCTTGTTAGACTTGTGGCCAAAACATCTCTGCAGAGGCACTTCAGAAACAGCATCTTCCATGAAAGGCTGAGCTCAGCCTGGTATAAACCCCTCCATTCCCAATCCAAAGAGCCCAGGGAAGGTATTTCCAGAGGCGTGGCATGGCCAGTGCCACGAGGATGAGATTAACCCTCCCTTTGGGGGGCATTTGCTTGGTTGTCCCCCACATCCTGAGGTTTAAGGTTTGTTCCCGACTCCAGCCAGGTTTTGCTGCTGGCTCAGGCCAGCTCTGAAGGGGAAGGGTAAACTTGGGGGCTCCCAAACTGTGTGCAGCAGGGAGGGCCCTGCTGTGCCCCAGGAGGATGAGCTGAGTCTCCAAACCCCCTCTGTGGCCCAGCTGACACACCCAGGGGGCTGCAGCCCTTGCTCAGGCTGGGAATTAGGGACAGCTCTGCAGGGGAACCTCCCTGTCCCAGTCCTGCTCTCCTGTGCCCTGGGGACAGGCAGGAATGGGAGAAGGAACCAGCAGAGAGGCCCCAGAGGTGCCAGCTGAGTTTCCAAGGCCAATCCCTAGAGTTTGGGTTCAGCCCTGACCTCCTGGAGCCCATCAGTGCTGCAGATCCTGCTCCTGCTGGAGCTGGATGTGGGAGCCTGGAGCAGGAATGACCCTCCTCCACTGCAGGGCTGCTCACCTTGCTCTGACAAGTCACTGCCTGGACTTCTCTGCTATTTTTTGGGGGCTTTCCATCACTTTTCCCAGGTTCCACTCCCTTGGGTTTGCTCTGCAGAGTCCCCACAGACTGGCACACCCATCCTGCTCCATGCCATGCCTTACCTTGGCCTTGCCCACCCGTCCTGCTCCATGCCATGCCTTACCTCGGCCTTTCCCACGTGCCTTGGGGGATAATCTTTCAGTGACCCATCCAAAAAAAGCCTGGTTGTTATGCAGGAGCACCAGAAGTGCTTCTAGAATTAGCAGCTACTCCAGGTTGCCCTGTTCATTTTGAAATGTGCCACTTCAGAGCCCTTCAAGGGCTTGATTTGGGAAGTAAATGGGATTCAGAGCAGGTGAAATGTTAAGTAATTACAAATTATTGGAACACTTCATGTTATGAAAGCCCTTCAAATAATTTTAAATTGCTTTGTACTAATTGTGATCAGTGCTCCATTCATTTCCCAAACCCTCTTCAAACCACAAGCCGTGGGATATTTTGGGAGCTGGAACCCAGAGCTTGGCTTGTTGAAAAAAAAAAAAAAGAAAATCCACACCAAATTTCTTTTTGGAATGATACACTCCTGAAAAAAGATCTGAAAAATGCTCTTACCAGTTGCATTTCCCAGGTTCTTCCATATTGCCTGGAGCAGCATTCCAAAAACAGCATTTCATGCTGGATTTAGGAAGAAATTCTTCCCTGGGAGGGTGGGGAGGGACTGGAAGAACGGAATTCCCAGAGAAGCTGTGGCTGTCCCTGGATCCCTGGAAGTGTCCAAGGCCGGGTTGGACAGGGCTTGGAGCAACCTGGGCTAGTGGAAGGTGTCCCTGCCTGTGGCAGGGGGTGGCACTGGATGGTTTTTTAAGGTCTTTTCCTACTCAAACCATTCCGAGATTCAGGGATTCTATCCACCTAAAAAACAAACAGAGCTTTTCTGTAGTGTTTTGCTGTGTTTTGAGAACGGCAAGAGATGAAAAGCCTGGAAAATCCCAGTGCTTCTGGCTCCTCATCCTGCCTCTCCCATCCCAGCTTCTTCCTGACCATCTTTTCAATTCCCAGCTCTCCAGGTCTGACTGTCCACCCTTATCCACCTTATTCTTATCCTTATCCAGCCCCACGGTGTCACTGGGATATTGTTCTTCTCCAGAAGGCTTTAGAGTAACAAGTTCTTATTTTCCTGTTTAACAGCCAAGGTAACAGAGGCATTTTCCCCCTTTTCCATGTGCTTTACCCCCTTTTCCTTGTGTTTTTTTGTGACACAGCATCAAAGGTGTTACTCATGTCCTGGCCTTTGCTTGAGTGAGAAAGCATCTTCCCATGTCCACAGGAAACATTCCTGGGAATCACAGACTTCTGGGTCTCCCCACCTCCCTGCACCTGGAGAAACCTCCTCTCCCTCCTGCTGCTGCTCCTCCTGGTGCTTGTGCAGCTCATTATGCTCTCCTTTCCCCGGGAAGACGCTGAGGGTTTGTGGAGTCGAGGGTTTGAAGCACCAGACAAAGTCAAGAACTCCTCAGGGTCTCCCTGGGGGGCCTCAGCTCCAGGCCCTGAGCTCCTGGGTCTGTCTGTGCCCTCCCTGGGGCTGGAGGGGACCCCAACCCCTCTGCTCCTCTTTGGAGGGAGCTCTGGGGGGGCTGCAAGAGGTTCATCTTGCTGAGACCATAAATGTGGGGACCTCACTTTTAAAAAAAAGCATGAGCCGGGTGATTGTCCCATGATCTGTACCCAGAACAATCCTTACAGTGATCCCAGACCCTCAGCCAGCAGACATGTGAAAATGCTTTATCCTTGTCCTGAATTTAAGTTCTTAGAGTCTCTGAATGGTTTGGGGTGGAAGGGACCTTAAAGCTCATCCCATCCCACCCCCTGCCATAGGCAGGGACACCTCCCACCAGCCCAGGTTGCTCCAAGCCCCGTCCAGCCTGGCCTTGGACAAGTTGCAGAGGGGTGACTGCACTTAGAACATCTCGTCACCTCCAACCACCCCCTCCCCAGGTCCCAGAACACCCTTCCCTGCTGGGAGTCCAGGGGAGGAGACCTCATGGTTATTATCACCTCAATTCTGGGATTATCACCTCAATTCTGGGATTATCACCCCAGTTCTGGGATCATCACCTCAATTCTGGGATTATCACCTCAATTCTGGGATTATCACCCCAGTTCTGGGATTCTGGGAAATGCCTCCCTTAGAAATGCAGCTGCAGGGGGATTCTGGCACAGCCACACCCAAATCCTGCCACCCTTGCCCTTCCTGGCAGCAGTGGGGGATGTTTGTCCCCTCCTCTCCTCAGTCAGACATTCCCAGAGTCTTGCAAGGGCTTTGTCTCCAAGCACCATCTGCACCCCCAAGTGGGGGTTGAATAATCCCCAGTTTAGCAAAGCTTATGGAAGAGCTTGCCAACCTTGCTGCCTTAAGAAACCAGGCTGCAAAACATGGAGGAAAACCAGCTTAAAATATAAAAAAAAGCCTAATTTACTAATTACAACAGCAATAAAACTCAGTCATTAAAAAAGCAGTTAAAGCTGCAAACCAACAACTGCTTCCACAGTTCTCCCCAACAGCCTTTACAAGGCCCAAGTTCTCCAAAGCCATGAAAATGAATAGCTCAGGATATCATAAATTTTATGCTGCTCCCAGAGCAAACCTGCACACAGTATTCCAGAAAATGCATATTTCATCCCCCTCAGCAGCTCCCATGCAGACTCCAGGCATTCTTTGCAGGGTAATTTTATAATGTGCACACAACTCAAAGCCTCTTTGTAAAAGAAACATAAAAATGATGCATGTGCATATTAAAGACTCGTATTTATCAGTCTCAAATGTAAGTTCACGTACGTGCTTAATGTTCCCATAAATCAGCAGCTCTCCCTGTTAAACCATATATGAGAGTGTGTTATGGAGAAAAGCTATTTATGAACAGTGGAGCCAGTAATCCAAGAGCTGTTTGAGAAAATGTTTGTGAAGAAAAGATTTCCTATCCGAAGGAATTACTCAAAGGATACATCAGGAAGGGAAAATAAAAATAAAACCCCGTCAATTAAAAAGAGGTGAGGACTTGTGGCTCGAGGAGTGGCAGGAGGGGGAAGTGTTTATTTGGGGTTTAATTAAAGCAGTGCCCTTAGACAGTCACAGGCCTCAGGTGGGTGTTTGGGTCTTTGAGGACCCTCTGTAAAGTCTGGACTAAAGACAACAAACTCTGTCCCAAGGGGGAAGGGAATGAGAGGAGCTTTAAGGTCCCTTTCAACCCAAACTATATTATATAGTGATTATATGAAAAGTAGTTTTGATGATGTTCTAACAGAATCACAGAATGGGTTGGGTTGGAAGGCACCTTAAAGATCATCCTGTTCCTTTCCCTGTTTGCACAGAGTTTGTTGTCTTTAGTCCAGACTTTATGGAGGATCCATGGGCAGGGACACCTCCCACTGTTCCAGGTTGCTCCAAGCCCCTCCAATCTGGCCTTGGACACATCCAGGGATCCAGGGGCAGCCACAGCTTCTCTGGGCAACCTGTGCCAGGGCCTTTTGCTCGTGTCAAAAATTGGTGTTTCTTACGTAAAATAAACCCCCCAAAATAAACCACGTGAAAATACAGGACCTGGTGCTTCTTCCTGGGGCAAATTGTGGCTTCCATTTCCATGTGGGCCACTCATTAAGGACTGGACTCGATGACCCTTGGGGGTCCCTTCCCACTCAGAATCCTCTGAGGAAGAGGAGAAAGATGCAGAAGCACTTCGACCTTGGGCCACCCTGTGCCACCAAGAACCCACCTCCTGCTCCTCTCCCGGGCCAGAAGGTCTCCAGCTGTGGTGAGAAGAGGAGCCACATCTCCCTTCATCCCTATCCCAGCTCCAGGCACAGGCCAGGGTGATTTTGGGGCTCTCAGGGAAGAGCAGCCCCCACGATCTCCACCTCAGCCTCTTGCTGATGTTCTGTGCCTGCGTGGCCCCCACATGTGGCCCCAGCTCATTAATATTAAAATTGGTTCATACACAGTTCACCCACAATTCAGGCTCCAATAAGCTTCCTACTGCTCCTTCCCAGCCCCTGCCACACTCTGAATTCCTGCCTGGCTCGAATCTGTTCCCCTGCTCCCTCCCAGCCCTGCCATTCCACAGAGAGATAAGATCCAGGTCTGCTGTACTCTGCTGATCCTCTGTCAGAAATGCACCTTGTCAGGCCAGCATTTGATATTCCTTTGCCATTTCTATAGGGGAGGGGGGGCAAAAGCCCTTTAATAAAATAAAAATATATTAAAGAAAAAAATCACATTTCCCCCCTTTTGTTCGGTAATGACACAAATAGTGAAATGTTCAGATTCCATCAGGGGATGGAAAAGCCCCACGGAGAAAAGGCACTGACAAAAGCTTCATTTGGAGGTAGAATTGCTGGAGCTCGGGGCACTGCACACTCCTGCTGATGGGGGGCTTTTTTTCCTGCTTGCCTTTCATCCCCGTGCATCCCTCGGAATGTTAACACATTTTACAATGGGATGTTTAAAAGGACTGCAGAGAAATGGGGTTTTATCCTCTCTAATGTCTCCCAGAAATCTCCAAAGCAATTTACAACTGTGAATAATATCCGAGGAGTTTGGTGGGAGCAGGATGCTGACTCCAGCCTGCAGCTCACAGCCTGCTAGAAAATCACTTTTAATCAGGATGCTTTGGGTAAAACAGGTCTGTGTACGTGTTTTATTTTCCCTAAAGCTGCCTGATATTTTTTACACCTGCCTCAGTAACTGCTGGAGAAAGAGGGAAGGGGAAGGCTGAAGGAATTATGTCCTTAGCAGGACGATGTTGGAGGCAGGATGAAGAGGTGCCAGGTCAGACACTGGGGATGAGGACGCTCCATGAACAGGTTTTGGCACCTGCAGTGCCCTCAAAGCCAGAAATGGGATGTCTGGAAGGGCTGTGGGACTCCTCATTGGAGTCAGGAGATAACCAGCACCCAGTTAAAAAGTGGGAGAGTCATGAAATCATGGAATCATAGAAGGGTTTGGGTTGGAAGAGACCTAAAACATTTAGTTCCACCCCCCTGCTGTGGGCAGGGACACCTTCCACTGGACCAGGCTGCTCAGAGCCCCATTCCCAGAATCCCAGAATCCCAGGATATGCTGAGCTGGAAGGGACCCACCAGGACCATCCAGTCCAACCCTCAGCCCTGCACAAGAACATCCCCCAGAGTCCCACCCTGTGCCCCAGAGGATCATCCAAACCCTCCTGGAGCTCTGGCAGCCTTGGGGCTGTGCCCACTGCCCTGGGGAGCCTGGGCAGTGCCCAACCAGCCTCATTCCACCTGACCTGGAACGTTCCCAGGAATGGATCATCCACCACCTCTCTGGGCAACCCGTGCAGGGTTTGAAACAGCCCCTGTAGGAAATGGTCTCCCTGGCCATGGGGTCATCAGGGCACAGCTGAGGGGGAGCACTGCCGGGTTTGCTGGTGTGGGGGTGAGTGTTGGAAGGGGCTCCTCACCCCACAGCTCCAGGGCCAGCCCTTGGCACTGAATCCCCACCTTCAACCCCTCTCCTGCCTTTCCAGATCAGGGGACATTGCAAACAAACAGCTGGGTGTGCAGCAGGGAAATCTGAAATCTGGGATAACACTGTGAGAGCTGGAGAACAACACTGAGTGTGCAGGGGGAGGGTGAGGAAAGGCACCGTGTACAACCCCAACACTGTGTACAACCCCAATACCACCATGTAAACCCCAACACCCCTCTGTACAACCCCAACACCACCTTGTACAATCCCAATGCCACTGTGTACAACTCAACACTGTGTACAACCCCAACACCACTGTGTACAACCCCAACACCACCATATACAACCCCAACACTGTGTACCACCCCAACACCACTGTGTACAACCCCAACACCACTGTGGTTCCACCTCCCTGGCACTTCTTGTCCTGCAAAATCATTGTGTGGGGCCCTTTTTCCATTTGCATCTGGCCACAAGAAAGCTGCTGGATTTTACTTCCAAATCTCCATCTTCTCCAAGAGTTTTCCTGTGTCATGGATGGCCAGGGGAGCATCGGGCACAGGAGGGTCCTGCTATGGAGGCACAGCAGCCTCCTTGGTCTCCTTCCAAGGCCACTGTGCAGGTTTGGGCTGCAAGGAATTTTGGTCCTGGCTTGTCAGGAGACTTCCTGCTCCTCCTGCCTGCATGGAGCAGGATCACCCTGAGGATGAGGACACGTAGGACTGAAACAGAGGAACTGCACCAGGATGTCCTGAATGGAGTCTGGACTGGCAGGGAGCTCCTTGAGGAGACCACCACCACTGTCCCAACCCAGGGGCACCTCTGGCAGCCCAAGCTCAGCTGCTCTTGGAAGGATGAAGTCCACTACCACCCCCTGGGGCCAAGGAGGGACCACAAGGGATATGGTAGGGGAGCAACAGCCTCCACTGGGATTTGCTCCAGCAGCTTTACATGCACAAACCCTCCTGAGCCTGGTCACCTCATTCCAGCCCAGGCTCTGGCTCTATTTAGTCTTTAGGAGACCAAGAGGCCATTTGACCATCCAGCCTGCAGAGAAGAACACCCCAGGCTCTCCCAGCATATCCACCTGCAGGGTCTCACTGCACCTGAGATATTGCAGTGCTGGCAGCTCTGGCTTAAAAGCAGCTTCTTTTTCTTCTGTGTCTCGAGCTGGAGATTTAAACCTTCTCAACGCTGCTCAACTTTTTCATGTATATCAATGGATTTGTTCACAAACAAAGCAGGGATCGATCGGTGCAATAATAAAGTATTGATCAGGTGCCGGTAACCAATGAACCTGCAAAGCAATGAGGAACACAGATCACACTCCTGGAGCACTCCCAGTTACTGCTCACTCAGTGCCACGCTCCTGGAGGGGCAGGTGGGCAGGGAGGAGCATTCCACAGCTCCACGTCTTTGCAAGGCACTGCAGCAGCCGCTGCTCCGTGGGCTGGTTCCTCTGGGCACCAAACCCCCCTCAGATGGGCTCTGCATCCCTGCCATCCCCTCCCAGCCTTTCCCAACCTGCAATGTTCCAAGCTGGAAAATTCCAACTTTCTGGCTGGAATGTCTCTCTGAAACGTTGACAGGGAGAAATACTCTGTTGCAGCTGCCTGTGCAGTGGGTATTTCCCTTCCCTTCCCTTCCCTTCCCTTCCCTTCCCTTCCCTTCCCATTTCCCTTCCCCTCCCAGGAATCCCTCAGCTGACACGTTTGAGGGCTCTGTGTGTGGTTTCCCAGCAGGATCACCTGCAGCTTTGCCATCCTAGGCTGAAACCTGGGCTTTTGCTGTCAGGTTCCCTGCTCCAAACAGGAAGTTTGTGTCAGGGTTCCCAAGGGAAGAGAGACATCGAGTTTGGCACTGCTTTGGTTCCAGTAACACTGCCGTGGGCAGGGACACCTTCCACTGGAGCAGGTTGCTCAGAGCCCATCCCTGGAATGTTCCAGGAATGGATCATCCCCCAGCAGCACAGGCTGTACCTGCAGTAACAGGCACAAGGACAACAGTGTGAGAGCTGCACATGGACAGGGTGAAGATGGAATGGGAAGGTTTCTCACCACGAGGCTTCTAAGCCCTTCAGGAGAGTAAAACTCCCTTCCAGTGTGGGCACAGTGCAGCAGGATCCTGCCTGGAGCCCACCACGATCCAGCTGTGCTCCAGAGGGACCATATTCCCTGTGACCCCTGCCCTGGCCCAGCCCAGAGCTGCCAGCCAGCTCAGTCAGGCCCAGCTCAGCTCACAGCCCATCCCTAAAGCACCTGGAACTGCACAGATCCCACCCCTAAAGCACCTGGAACTGCACAGATCCCACCCCCGCGGGCTCAGTGCTGCAGATTTTATACCCTGAGATCTCTGCAAGGGTGCAGGAGTGCTGGGGGGGCACTTCTGCCCATGTTCCATCACCCACCTCTGCTGGGTCTCTGCAGAACCAGGGCCCTGTTTCCCTCTGCCCTCTTTTTCCTCTCTATACAAGTCAGGAGCAATTTTGTTTCCATCCCTCAGAGAAGAAAGCAGCCCCCCCTCCGCCCCTCCTGGCCCAGAGAGGGCTGTGATATCAAATTGTTCTTTTTAGAAGAGCATTTGCTATTTGCAAAGGTTTAAGGGAGCAGGAGGGAGCTCATTCAGTTATTCACGGGGACGTGGAGCTGTTAGACACGGATCTTAATGGATAGTATTGATTGAAAGAAACAAAGCAGCAGTTTTCTTTCTCTCTATCAAGGGATTTCTGGGCTGAGATGAGAAGAGTTTGCTGCCTCGCTCTCCTAACAACAAAATACCACATTACAAGGTCCCCAGTAGTCTCCCAGGTGAGAGAAAGAAATGTGCAAGGTGTTAATGGGATAACAAATTAACAGGGAATAGGATTAGCAGGGGCACAGGCTGGTGCTGGGGCTGCCCAGCTCTCTGGGGTCGAGGTTTAATCCATTCTTGGCACATCATCCTCGCTGACAGATGAACACAATGGGAACCCACCTGACTCCTGGTGCCACTGGGATCCCCAATGGCAGCTGGGACACAGAGTGGCCAAAACACAATTTTAGGGGAAATCAGCGCCTGCAGGACTTGGAAGCCAGTGTAATTCTGTCCTGGAGCATCTGAGAACTGTGCTGGAGCAGCCAGCCTGGAAACAGTTTCAGGATCATTACCTGGCTCTCTGCTGTCCCATGCAATTTTCCCATCCATCTGCCAGTCATTTTGGAAGGTCGAGAGCAAGGACAGGCGAGTTTGGGGACCTGAGGCTCTGCTTCACCTCACCCTGCTTTGCTGTCACCCACAGAGGGATGGCCCTGGCCACCAAGGCTTCCTGGCCATCCCCACCTGGACGATTGCCTGGATCAGCCATCCCAGAGGTGACACTTGAACCCAAAACCATTTCAGTGCCAAGAGACCTTCAGTCCCAGTTCCAGCTTCAGGAGCTTGGACTGGGCAAGAGGCTGATTGTTCCAACAGAGCAACCCCTGCCCTTTCTCACTGGGAACCTCTGAAAATTCTCCTGCCCCTCATAAAATACTGATCTTGGGCCTTTTAGATGAGAGAGAGAGACCCTCTGTCCCACTGCCCATGAGAGCTTCAGTCCCTGCTGGCGTGAAGGCAAAACCAAAAGGGCTGTCACATCTGCTCTGCTTTAGACAGGATGTGCCACAGGGTGAGACCTTCCCCTGCCTTTGAAGATGATGCTGATTTTGGATGGGTTTTGGAGGGATAAATGCCCCCCTCCCCCCAGCCCCTTGGCAGTGGTGCTGCTGGGTCAGGAGCTCTGCATCCCTTCATCCAGCACTCCTTGACAACGTCTCTCCTTGACGTTGATGTGTCACTTATCTCGGGGTTTTTACCTTTTTAAGGGCCCCCTGTCTTTCCTAGATCATGTTAACAAGACAGCTGAGGAGAGTGGTGGCCCTGGGGGTCTTCATTAGTTCTTCCCAGATTTATGTTCCCTGCCAGTTGAATGCAGTGCTTTGGGCCTGGCAGCACAATGGTGGGGTCACTGTGGCTTTCCAGAGGTCAAGGCCTTGATCCTTTTATTTATTGCTAAATAGGAGGGAGCTCCAAAGCTGTTCAGTGGTTGCTGTTGGGGTCAGGAAGGAAATGCTGACCTGGGGAGGGATGTTTGCACAGCCACATTCAGGAGCTGCACAGTGCTCCAGGGGTAAGGAGCTGTGGAATGGAGCTGCAAAGGGTTTACAAAACCAGCATTTGGTCCTTCAGGACAACGTGTAGAAGGTGGAGACCAAATGCTCCCATTGCTGAAGGGGGTAAGATCAGTGTGGATCCCAGGAGAGGAGCCCCATTTCCATGTAGCCCTTAGAAAATGAGATCCTGAAAAACTTTTACCACCACCCTGCTTTGGGGGTGAACAAGGGGGGGTAAAATCCACTCCCTATGGGTTGTATTCAGTCTTCCAAGAGGAGAGCTGAGCTGGAGACCTGAGTGTGGTCTCCCCACCATCTGACCCACTCCTGATCTTGGTTTCCCACCCCCTGACTGACACCTGCAAGCCCTGAGCTCCAGAAGAGGCTGCAACCCTGATTTGGTTTCTCTTCCCACTGCTTTGTTTCCCAGAACAGGCAGTTCCACACTGCTCATCTCATCCCCATCCCCACACTTGGTGCATCCCATCCCATCCCATCCCATCCCCTCCCCTGGCTCAGCTGACCCCACGTCCTTGGGGCACCTCCAGCACCACCCTGTTTTTCCCAGCTGCTTTTCCTGCTGCTGCCAAATGATCTGCTCCTGGTTAGCAATGGAAATGCTACCACCTTCAGGATCCCTCCATCCCTTTCCTCTCCCTCCAGGAGACCTCAAGCACACTCAGAACCAGCTCTACTGATGAACCCAAAGGGTGATGAGCAGGTGACCAGAAAAAGCCACCCCCACATCAAACACTCAGCTGGGAACAATAATCATTCCAATGGATCCACCTGGATTTACAGCCCCTAATTTGGAGCAGCTGGGGCCAGGCTTGAGCAAGACTTCTATAAAAAGAGACTCTGCCCACCAGCCCCTGCTCTCTTACAGCTCTAACCCAACATTTGGTGAGTGAGAGATGACCTAAGGGAATTCCTGGGTAGCAGGAAAACGAGGCGGAAAAGAAACTATTTCATTGTGTAGGCTACCATTGGTAAAGAAGTGATTGCACTGGTGCTGAAAAAAAGGTAAGGAATCTGGAAAATAGCAATAATAATGTATGAATTCCAGCACTCACAATGGCTAATGATGGAGGGAAGGGTTACAGTGGGTTGCTGCTGCCCACGTTTCTCTGGAACAGCATCCTTTGGCAAATCCAATACTTCAAAGTGCCCCTGAAGATTTATTAAAACTGACAAAACTGTTCTGGGTTTGAGGAATAATGAGCTCCTCCAAGCTTTTTTTTGAAGAACTGAAGAAAATCCCGAGTCCTATTCTTGGCTGAATCTGTTGCAGTACAAGTGAATTTAGCACCAGCTGTTTTCCTGGGGGGTGTCTTCAGAATCAGGGAATCCTTGAGACTGGAAAAGACTTCTGAGATCATGGAGTCCAACCTTGTTTCCCTGATCTTCCCTACTTTACTTTGGGTTAAAGCATCCCTGGTAAACAGGAGTGGCCCAAGTGGGGTGTGTTTAGCTCAGCCCAGGCAGAACAACCTGCCCTGAGTGGTGAATTCAGAGAGATTTAATGAGCCCTCCATAGCTTCCCACTGGAGGAAGGAGCTGGAGTGACCAGGTGTGATGCATTGGGAGAAGCAGCAGCCCAAGGCACTCCCTTGGCCCTCTCCAGTGCCTTGTTTAATATTAATGGCAGCATTTTCTGCTGAGGGAAGGGAGCTCCATGCCAGGGAGATTTGAATCAAGGTGTTAATACCGAAGGCAAACACCTTCCCTGCTGCTTCACCGGGTTTAAAAAGGTGATCAAGACTTATTAGGATTAAGGGCTCATTTCAGCTGAATTGATCAGATGGCATTTAGGTGTAATTGAACTAAAAATACAGGGAAGGGATAAGCAGATTTAATTTCTATATAAAGTTGTCTCCTCCCCTCCCTCTCTCTCAATGTTGCTTCCCCTGAGCAACATCGCCTGGCTTTGGTGCTTTGGGGGAAGGTTCTTTGGGCTGGACCTGCAGTGAAGATCAAGCCAGCCATGCCTTGGTTCTCATCGGAGCTGTTTAACCGTGTTCTCTTCCCAGGGCTGATTTCCCTTCCACCCTCACCCTCGTCTCACAGCTGCAATCCCAGATTTCTTGGAGTACGGACTGAAATGTGTCCAGGCAGGGACAAGCTGGAGCTGGAGGATGAGGCGAGGGCTGCTCTCCGGCGGACCAACATTGCCATCTCCCGGTGCAGCTCCATCCCTGCACAGTCTGCAGGGACGGTCCCACTCTCCAGGCACGCTGCAGGAAATCCAGGTAAGCCAGACAACTTCACCAACCCTCTCCCAGCCTTGGAGCTGCGGGGGTTTTCCCAGGATCGGCCTCGGGACAGGGGTTCTGGAGCCCCACCCCGCCGATCCCGCTGCTCCAGCCCCGGCTCCTCCACTTTGGAGTCGTGTTAATTCTCATTTTCTCGAGCTTCACTAATAATTTCCCATGTGGCACCATATCAAATGCTTTATTGAACTCCAGATAGATTAGATCTACCAAATTTCCCTTGTCTGGAAAACCAATTATCTTATCAAAGGAAGATGTCAGCACAGTCTGGCACAAACTGCCTTTGGTAAACCCGTGTTGCACTTTATCTCATTTTTCTCGGTGCCTTTAATTAATGTTTCCTTCAGAATTTGTCCTGCAATCTCGTGTCTGACTAAAAAGGGGTTAAAACATCCAGAGCTGGCTCACTCATGTTTTTCATTTTCCTTATCTTCCCTCAGTTTCCCTCTGATCCAGTAGCTCGGAGGGGCTCAAGCCCATCTGACCCACAAAACTCATCAGAAGTCTCTGCCCTCCCCTCTGCAAACCACGTGGTGCTTCTCCCTGGATGGGATGGAGATCCCCCAGTCCCTCAAGGTTCCTCCAGGGTTTTCACTGCCTTCATTCCCCACCTCTTCTCCCAGGTTCCTCTCTGCCTTCCCTGCCCAACCCACCTTTATCATCAAATGCTAATTATCTGTTATATTTGGAGGAAATGCTGGGAAGGAAATTCCTGGAAAACCAGGGAATAGCCTGGTCCTGCTTTTGCTGGCTGGCAGTGCCCCTTTCTACCTAAATGTACATATTTCTCTAACTTTCCAAGGGGCTCTAGACTTCCCTCACTGTGAAGATGAACCTTTCTGCCACCCTGGCATTTTTGTCCCTCCCTGTGCTCTCTAATCTGGAGGTCACGGAATCCCAGGATGGGTTGGGTTGGAAGGGATATTTAAAGCCCATCCAGTGCCACCCCCTGCCATGGGCAGGGACACCTTCCACAAGCCCAACCTGGCCTTGGACACTTCTAGGGATCCAGGGGCAGCCACAGCTTCTCTGGGAATTCTGTTCCAGTCCCTCACCACCCTCACAGGGAAGAATTTCTTCCTTCTCTCCAGTCTGAATGTGCCCTCTGTCAGTTTGAAGCAATTCCCCCTTGTCTTCTTGCAACAGGACCTATTAAAAACTCTGTCCTCATCTTTTTTATAAATCTCCTTTAATATCTGGAGCCAGAGTGTTGCTCATGGGAAGGTCTTTTCCCATCTCTGATGTCCTGGACACACAGGGCAGAGTTAATGAGGGCAAGTTCTCCATTAATTGAAGCCTCCAAAATGCAATTGTCATTTTTCTCAGCATGATGTGACTGGAATGAAGGTGACAGGGAAGTTGTTCCTCCCCTCTATTGTGACAGACCAAGGCTCTGCAACTTGCACAACCATTCCAGGGGGAAATCCTGGATTCGGGAGAGGGGTGTGCTGAGATTGTTCCAGCAGAACCCCTTGCCATCCCACCAGGGCCAGAAGTGTAAGTTTTGCCCATTTGGGGATGATCCTGTGCAGGGCCAGGAGTTGGACTCCAGGATCCTTGTTGGACCCTTCCAACTCAACATTTGTGATTTGTAGTTAAAGTCCCCTCCAGCCCTCAAGGGGTCCTTGCCCTCATAGCCTGGGGAGCTGAAGATGCTCCCAGTGATCCTCTTTGCCACTGAGCATTCCTTAAAAAAAAAAAAAAATCCTGGAGAACGCCGCCTTCCCAGCAGTCTGCTAGTTCTGTTTTGGCAGATGCTCAGCCAAATGTTGTGTTTTGGCATGGTGGGATCCCATCTTTTTGGATTCCATCCCGTTGGACTGGTGTCAAAACGTGCTGACAGCCAGGCTGGGCCTCTTGGAGAAATCTTGGGTTCTGCTTTCCTGCATCATGACACCAGGGCAGCTCTTGGATCGGTGGGAAGGGGGGTCAGGAGGGAGCCTGGAGAAGGCAGGGAGGGGACAGTGGGGAAGGAGGGTGAAGAGGGACTCTAGTTCTGCCCTGAAGCCCTCTGGGATGGCAGGGGAGACCAGGCTGTGCTCCCAGGAAGCTCTGCAGCCCCTTCTGCCTGGATCCCACTTCCCAGGCTGCCAGGGAGCTGGAGGGAAGCCATCCCTCCCAGCCCACCTGCTCCAGCCCAGAGCTCTCCAGATTTAGCTTGCGAGTGCATCGTTTATGGCCGGTTGGTTCCTCTGCTGGCTCTTTGTAAAGCCTGGGTTTAGTTCAGTTGGTTCAGTGCTCCTGACAAGGCTGTGGGTTTGATGCCAGCTTAAGAGTTGGACTCGATCCTTGTGGGTCCCTTCCAGCTGGGAATACTCTGTGCAAGAGGGAGGAAGGAAGGAGCAGCAGGGAAGGTGCCCGGGGTAGGGAAAGCCCCACCCCCAAAGTACACGAGCCAGGGAGGCCCAGAGGGGCACGGGGACAAAGGGGTGGTGGCAAAAGGCTTGGAGCAAACAGCCTTTTCCTCCTCCATCCCAGTCTGCAGCAGTCATTCTTCTGGGATTTATTTCTCTTCCTCAGGACGTGGGCTAAAGCGAGCAGGGAATGTGTGTCTCCAAGAAAACAAGGCAAACCTCACCATTCTCAAACCACATGCCCCAAACTCAATTTGCCTGAAAGAAAGAACCCTGGTAGTGTTATACACAACCTCATAATGACTTTATTTGTTATGATTGTTGCTGTTGTTCTGGTTAATACCTTTCTCACTTTAAAAAAAACAACAAAAAAAACACAGCCCTGTGGCAGCCACTACAGAAATATCATTTGCTTGTGTTTTTCTTGAGGTGGTTCCTGTGCTGGAGGCAGCAAGTGCTTACAATCACTCAGTACATAATAGAGATATTCATTCCAATAATAATAATAATAACAACAACATTTATTATTTTTGAAACATGAGCCTGATGAATTCATGAATATAGAAAGCTCTTGTTGCTGCCTGTCCACCAAATGGTAATAAAATCAAGCCTGAGTTCCTGATAGACTTTTTTATTTCTGGAGATTTCTAATGCACTTATTCCAGAGGTGCATCCATCACTGCTCAGCTCCCAGCTCCTGGTCCCACGGTGTGTTTGGAGCACAGGGATCAATGTGAGACAGGTTAACCTGTGCTAACGGTGCTTCATAAAATCCCAGGATAGTTTGGGTTGGAAGGGAACTTAAACATCTATTTCCCACCCCCTGCCATGGGCAGTGACACCTTCCACTAGCCCAGGTTGCTCCAAGCCCCATCCACTTGGACACTTCCAGGGCTGGGGCAGCCACAGCCTTGCTGGGAATTCCACTCCAGTCCCTCACCAGCCTCACAGGGAACAATTTCTTCCTCATCTTTAGTGTTTACAATTATTTACAAGTGTTTGCTGTGTTTAAAAAAAGCCTTTGCTTAGAGGCAAAGCAGCCCCAGGTCTGGAGTTTTCCCACTCTCCAGTGTTTCTCTCTTTTAGGGGCTCTGGGGAGTCCAGCAAGGCTGAGGTGGCAGCAGTGGGTGGGTTTGCTCTGGACCATCCTGCACCTTGCTGATGGTGGGATCTTTGCCTTGCATGGGCTGACACAACTTGAATTTGGCAGCTGAAATACAACCTGCAGGGTGGAAACTGGTCAGGGAAACAGAGCTGTTCCTAATGGCAAGAGGAAAGAAGGTGGCTCTGCCAAATGAGGCTCCTGAGGTCTAATGGTGTTTGCTCTCTGGTTTAGCAGCACAAAAAGCCTTGGTGCTGTGGAGGCAGATTAAAAACACCCCCAGCTAACCCATTTCCCTCTGCTCTGTAGCTGGGAGAGAGAACTGGAAGGGTAAAAGCGACAAAATTTGTGTGCTAAGGTCACAACAGTTTAACTGGAAAGTCGAAAGTGTGCGTGCACAGGCAAACAAAATGAAGGAATCCATTGCTCACTTCCTGGGATTGTTTCGGTCTCGGCCTTCCTGGAGACGAGCTTGTAACCAGGAAGGAACCAGGGAAGTGACCAAGGAAGTGTTCCACGCTGTTCCTGTACGTAACCTGAGGTATAAATAAAGCCAACCGGAGAGACCTCTCTCTCTCTGCTCCGGGCGAGGTCTGGGGACGGTGGGTCCCTGTGTCGGCCTTGCTGGTGTGAGCTGAGGCAGCGCCTGCCGTGTGCCCCACGTGAGGGGACAGCGCTGGGCCGGGCCCTGCTGCCCTGCTTCTCTCAAGGGAAGGGGTGAGATTTTGCCAGTTCTTTGTTTTGTCGGTTACCGGGTTTTTCGATGGTGCACATGTTGATCAATATGGCCGAGGCTGAGCTGTTGTTTCGGGGAGTCCTTGTATCATCATCACTGGTCTGCTCTGGCCCTCGGGAGGTCTGGAGACACACCATCTATAACGCTGCCGATGCCTTTGAGAAAGCACCAGGGTCACCCTGGAGGAGAAAAGACAAGGCAGAAAGAATCGAGCCTTGCAGAATATACCACCTAAGGAGTCTTTCTGCTGTGCCTTTTGCAACCGGCCGTGTCTATCTTGTATTGGGCTTTTTAGCCACCAGCGCTCTTGTAACAAACGTTGGGAGAGCCCTTCCCAAACCTTCGTTAGCGAAGCCCAGCCATGACTGACATGACAATTGTGCATACCTGTTTTGATTTTGTCCATTTTTGTCCTTTTTTGGTCCCTTTTCCCTTTTTCCTTCCCCTCTTTCCCTTTTGGGAGCGATTTGGGGTTCCTGTGTTCATACGTACTTAGCACCTTAATTGTATATATGTGAAATATGTTAAATATATATATTTTATATAGCTTTTGCTATTCTGTTTTTTTTTTTTCTTCTCTCTCTCCCTCCTGGGAGCTTTTCCTCTGCAGTCTGTGGGGTTTGGTGGGAAGCCAGCTACAACCAACTACACTTCCAAGGGGCAGGCAGGTGTTCAGCCATTCCCAGGAAAGCAGGGCTCCATCGTGGGCACAAGTGGCTTGGGAAGGCAAATTCCCTCACTCCAAGCATCCCTCCCTTCCTCCTTCTTTCCCCAGCTGGTCATGCCAAACACAAAATGAACTCTATGCCAGCCTCAAGCAGCACAAAGCTTTATCTTTAGGCACAAAGATCTTGCTTTCCAACTGCCTGTAACTTGGCCCAGCTCAGCTCCTTGTGTTCCTTCCTCTTTTTTTCCCCTGTGCATTCCTGGCCCTGCCTT
>NW_020897914.1:3008816-3009854 GCF_003984885.1 Neopelma chrysocephalum
GGAATGTTGCTGGGAGCACGTTGGATGTGCAGCAGCTGCAGAGGTGGAGGGCTGGGGGAGCTCAGTGTGCTGATGGGACTGGGGGTGGTTTTTGCCTCCCCTGCCCGTGTCACCCGGCCCTTGGGATGCAATGGAGGTGCAGGCACGGGCTCTGCTCCCAGATTCCCAAATTCCTTGGAAAACAGACTCCCCCAGGGGGCAATGCAGAGCAGCAGCAGCACTTTGGCTGCTCCCCGGGTTTAGTTTCAGTGGGAGCGGGTGGGAAGCACTCAGGGGTCCCAGTCCCTGTGACCTGGCAGGACATGGGGCTCCTGGGGGTGTGGGAGCCTCTTGGTGTCCCCTCAAGTGACTTTTGGGGATCCAAACTCCCCAAGTGAGGCCGTGGCTGCAGGGAAAAGTCTCCTCCTAAATCCAGGGCATGGGTCTCAATAGCCCATCAGAGCAATGGGGGGAGCTGAGGCAGCAGGGGCTTGTTTTCATGTTATGGAAGATAAAAGCCGGGCTGGAACTTTTAATAAAATAAATAAAATATAATAAATACTTATATATTATAAGAATATAATATATAAAAATATTTTAATTTTATGTTAAATAATATAAAATAATATATTACAATATCAATTGATTATATAAATAAAATATAATAATAATTTATTATTAAAATTACAGTAAATAAAATATTTTATTAAAATTATAAACAAAATATAATTATATTTTATTATTAAAATTATAATAAACAAAATATAATATATAATGGTTTAATGTATAGTATGTGATATTATTACAATATTATATTATTGTAATTGTAACTATTATATTGTTATGTTATAATTTTATTATTTCATTATCTATATTATCTATTAATTACATAGTATTATGTTATGTACTTTTACGTAATAATATTACATAATAATACATCCTATGTATCATTACATAATTATAATAATATAACTACAGATCATATAAATAATTAATTTTATATATTTGTATAAAATTACATTATAACATAATATATACACTATGTAATACAAATAAAAA
>NW_020897914.1:3009864-3016931 GCF_003984885.1 Neopelma chrysocephalum
CCAGCTCTGGAGCTGGGCACTGTCCCGGATGGATGGATGGATGGATGTGCTGATCCCTGTGGAGCCCCAGCTCTGTCCCTGTGGCTCCTCCCAGCCCTGTGAGCGCTGGCCCCGGGTGTTTGCCCAGGGAGAGGGTTCCTCGTGCCGGGCGTGCCGGGACACGTGGGCTCCTCACCTACGTCACTGCCCCGGGGATTTTCATGGAACCAGAGCCTTCCTGGCAGTTTGGCCTGGGTTGTTATCTGCTGATTAAGCCCTGGATATCTCCCCAGCTTCCCGTGGGCAGTGTTTGCTCTGCCTGCTGCAGGACTTTGGCTGCTCTGGGATCCTTTGGCTGCAGGAAATGCGGGCTCGGTGCCCCCGCGCTGGCCCGGGGCGAAGGGAACGCCCTGCAATGCTCACGGCTCACTTTTAGGAGCTGGTTGGCTTTGTGCTGCCCTCACAGGCTGCACAGAGGATGAGCTGAGCACCTTTTGGTGGCTCCTAAGCATTAATGGTGGACAGAGGTGGTTTTCTGAGTGGCAAATGAGCGGGTTTGCCATGTTTGTGAAACGTGGGGCTGCTGGCACTGATGGGCCTTGCCAAAAATCAGGAGGAGAAGGCAAAAAAAAAAAGAGCAGGAGGGGAGCTGCAAGGCACCTGATTGCTGTGGGTGACTGGGAGCCAGGGGTTGCATCCCAGCTGGATGCTCTGGTTACTTCACAGCACTGGTCCAGCGTGGATCGGGGGTACAGGAGGGATGTGCTGGGGAGTTCATGGGATGCTCCAGCTTCACCTCTCCATTACAATTTCTGCTGTCCCAGCACAGGATGCCCACTGGACTTCATTCCCCTTGGACCTCAGGGCCAAGAAAGCTCTGGGGAATCCATCCAATCTGAGGTGGGTCATCTCAATCCTGGGGGGCACCTGATGGTGCTCCCGTTCCCCCCAAGGCATCCCACTGGGGGCAGGCTGTGGGGACAAGCAGAGGCTCTGGTGGGTCACCAAACCTCCCCAGCTGCCTGATGTCTCCCAGGGGGCTGGGCAGGCACCTGAGTTCAGGATGTGTGGTGTTATTTGGGATGTGTTTGCCTAGGAAGCCCTGTTGTTGCCTCTCTTGGAAGTATTCAGAGCATCAATCCCACTCCGGCCAAGTTGTCCTTTACCCCAGAGTTGCCTCCATAAGTGTGGATCTGGATACAGAGAAAAAGCTGAATATCCTGCAAACCACCCCAAAAGGTGCCTTTCCCAGTGCCACCCCTCTCTGGGAGCCTGGAGGGTGGTGGGACTCACCTCTGGCCGCCCAGGGACCTCACTCTGCCCACTCCTGGCAGAGCACGGCCCCGCTCAGCCTTATCTCAGCCCAGCACAAATGCAAACAGCAGAGCTGCTGCAGGGCAAGCCATGAGGCTGCTGAGAGCCCTGGCAGGGCAGGGCACAGTGGAGAGGCAGCTCAGCTCCTCGGGCTCTCCAGTGCCTGGGGACACCTTCCAGCGGGGTCCAGCCTGGGGTCGTGTCCCCCCATCCTGCACACTCAGCCTGTTCTGCAGCCACGAGGTGAGTTGGGCTTTGTCTCCAAACCTGGGGGGTTGTAGGATGGGAAAACAGCAAGAAGCCCCTTAGTTTGCATCAGAAGGGCTGCACTAATTAATGTGCCATGAATACCATCTATTCTTGCACAGGTTTTCCATCTGCAAGCGCTTTCCAAATGTGCCTGGTGCTAAATCCGGGAGGAAGTTGGCTTTGGAGCACAGGCACGTGCACTGACTTGGTTGTAGCTGTGATTTCCTTGAGCAGGTTCTGTAAAGACACAAAACTAAACGGGTGTGGGGTCCAGCAATGCTGTTTGTGTGGCAATCAGGGACTGCCATGGGGTTATTCCCAGAAACAGGGAGTCACCCAGCTGGATGGGTGCAGACCCTCTGGTTCTCAGAGGAAAGCTGCAGCACTGGGAATAGCCAAGAGGATGGAGGGCTCTGTCTTGAATCCCAAGGGATGCCCAGGAGCTGTGGGAATGAGGATACAGTGGCAGTGGAGTTTGCCAGGGGACTCTGAGCCGTGCAATGTTTGCCTGAGGTGCATAAAGTGTCATTTGTAATGCAGGGGACTCGCCTGGGAGAGTCTAAAACTGAAATCAGCTCCGAACTTGAGGGCTGGGCAAACTGGTATTTATAAAACTCTTCCTTTTGGCAAATGAGCACAAGTCTCAACCCTTGTTCAAGCTGATCCCAAGTCCCTGTGGGGCTGGTTGTGCCCCGTGGGCCGTGCTGGGTGGGGGATCCCTTTGGTCACAGCGGGGACTCCAGTGTTGGTGGGGCTGGGATGTGCAGGGGGGCAGGGCTGCCAGCACCCCAGCAGGAGGATTTATTGAAACATCCCCCTGTATTCCCAGCTCCTGTGTGCCAGGGACACCTCGGAGGAGTTATCACACAGCACTGGTGCACACTGTAGTGATCTCCCTTGGAGTCTCATCCTGTACCTGAACGTGGAAATTGCCCCCCCCCCAAAAAAAAAATCTCTTTCCAAGATGGACCATCGAGCCAGCACAGCATCCACCACATGCCAGGAAGCATCCCACTCATCCCACACATTCCACTTATCCCACTCATCTCACTCCTCCCACTCATCCCACTCCTGCCCCTCCTCAGGATGATCTATTTAATGGCCAGGGTTTATTTTGAACACTGGGCTCTGCAGTGCCTTTAATGGAGCAGGGAAGGGAACATTTGATAACAGCAGCCTCCGGGTCAAATGTGCTGAGAATTCAAAACTGGCCACAGAGGGGTTTTGGAAAACCATCCAAGCAAAACCATTTCCCAGAATGAGCCGCTGAAGATTCTCCTCCCAAGGCACAGGGCAGGGATCTGCTGGAGTCCCTCCTTATTCTACCACCACAATTTGCAAATAAAATGCCTCCTGAACTGGTTTAAATTTGAAGGACTGTTGGGAGCGTGGCTTTGCTGGGATGCTCACAAAGACCTGAGCCCTCGGATCTGTCAGCCAGCAAAGAGGGAATATGGATCCAGTAATGGGAATGTCCTGATGGGCCCAGTTCTAGAGCAGAGCTGGGCTTTTCTGCTTTGAGAGAGTGGCATTGAGGTGTGAAAAGGAACAAAAGGAGGGAGCTCCAGTGCCTGGTCTGTGCTGGAGCAGCAGCAGGGATGGTTTACAAGGGCATGGAGTGACAGGACAAGGAATGGCTTTAAACTGAGAGGGGGCAGGGTTAGATGGGATATTAGGAAGAAATTCTTCCCTGTGACAGTGGTGAGGGACTGGAATGGAATTCCCAGAGAAGCTGTGGCTGCCCCACCCCTGGAAGTGTCCAAGGCCAGGTTGGATGGGGCTTGGAGCAACCTGGGCTAGTGAAAGGTGTCCCTGCCCATGGCAGGGGGTGGAATGAGATGAGATTTAAGGTCCCTTCCAACCCAAACCATCCAGGGATTCAGAGCTGGGTTTAGGAAAAAAAAAACCAGAAGCCTGAAAATCTGGCCTGGGTGAGATGTGTCAGGGAGCAGCCAGGGAGCAACTTTTTCTTCCTGTTTTCTTTTCCAATGCCAGGAGTAAGTTGGCACCACCTGTCTGAGGCAGAGGCAGGAGGGGAAGGTGGAGGGAAATTTTGTCTTTTGAGCACTGTGGTTTATTTTGGTCTCCTGCTGCTGGTGCTCCCCAGCCCTGTGGAGCTGGGCTGGGCTGAGCAGGGTGACACAGCTGAGCATCCCCAGGGCTGTGTTATCCGATCCAATCCGAGGGTATTTGCTCTCTATTCCCCATCTTCTGCTCAAATTCCACACATGCAGGGAGGCCCTGGGTGCTGCCTCTCCAGCAGAGTGCTGGGACAATGAGAGGCAGTGGGAATACAACAGGGAAAATTATCATGGAATTATATAGAAAGACCAAATTGTTTGGTTTGGAAGGGACATTAAAGTCCATCCAGTGCCACCCCCTGCCATGGGCAGGGACACCTTCCACCAGCCCAGGTTGCTCCAAGCCCCGTCCAACCTGGCCTTGGACACTTCCAGGGATCCAGGGGCAGCCACAGCTTCTCTGGGAATTCCGTTCCAGTCCCTCCCCACCCTCCCAGGGAACAATTTCTTCCCAATATCCCATCTAACCCTGATCTTTTTTATTACTACTGACAAAAAAGCAGCATTCCCCCCTCTGCAGCCTGCTTTGTCCAGCAGACTGTACCCAGGGCCACACTGGTGCCTGGTGGCTCCAGCTTTGTCACCCACTTCATCCCCGGCATCTTCTCCCACGCCGTGCTGGGAATCTGGGATGTGATGGGAAACTCGATGGAAAACAACCCAATCTGCTGTGCAGCACGGAAAGGAGCAATGAAGGGAACAGGCACAGCTTTAATATTTCATGTGATGAGATCCAGCCCTGAGAAATGGCTCAGGAGCTGCCACAGCTTGGTGCTTGCAGGGGAATTTCCACGGGGATTGTTGTGCTCTGGACTTATCTGTATTCTGGTGGGGGACATGGAAATGCAGCTCATTAATTACCTGAACACACAGAGCTCTGTTTCCTCCCATTCCCTTTAATCAGTCAGGTTTTGGACACTTCAGGGGCCTCCTGGATGCTGGGTTGGCATTCCAGGTGTGTCCCCTCTGTGGGAACCTGGCTGCTGATCCCAGGTGGGATTTCAGGAGGGAATTCCCTGTGTCCCAGCCTGTCCAATGGTGCAGAGCAGATTCCATGCAGGAGCCCCTGGGGCTGTGCAGGCTCCTGGTCTGGTGGCACCAGGAGTGAGGAGCTTGGTGTGGCTGATGTGGGCACGAGATGGGTCTCACCTAAACCTGTCCCTTCTTTGTCCCTTTAGGTGGGTCCCAGAGCTTCCCTGGGACTGAGGTTCAGGTGAAGCAGAGCTGGTTTTCCCCTGTGCATCAGTGTCTGCCTCCAGAAATCCCTTTGCATGCTCCAGACAGTCTGGGTGTCTTCACCAGGGAGCTGGACTTTAAGGGAGCCTGAACGTCAGCACGGGGGCAGGAAAAGGAGCTGGAGATGTAGATTCCTCAGAACTGCCCTCCAGGTAGGTCCTAATTCTTTGCTTGTATGGAACCACCCACCTTCTGTCCTTCCAGCTGCCTCTCCTGGTCCCTCAGCAGACTGATCCCTGCAGGACCCCTCCCATCCTTCAGGGCTTAAGTGGGAGCAGAAGGGCCAGGCTGGGGAAAGGGCTTTGGTGCCTCCATGTTGATGTTTTAGCTTTGGCTGACACCCCCAAACTCTAATCGTGACCTTCTCCCTGCAACTCTCACACCCCCCTGGCCACCTAATTCCACAGATTCCCTGGGTGTCTCCTGCTTCTGGACAAGCAGGTGCTGGGATGATGCTGCAGTGCTTGGAAAAAATTCCCTACACCAACCTGCCTCAGGGATGGGCCTGGGGGTCCTTGCCCTGGCATGAACCTTCTCCCCTTGCTCTCTCTGGGCCCTTCCTCCCTCTCTGCCAACCCAATGAAGATGTAGCCATGCCACGAGGCACAGCTGCCTGTCCCTCCTCCAAGGCCTTTCCTTATTCCCCTTGCCTGGCTGGGAATGAGGAGGTGGGACCCCAAATCTTCAGCCCACAGAGGCAGCACCCTGAGAGAGCTGCTCACCAGGCCTGTCACTGTCCAAAGCCAGGCCCCACCATTTCCCAGTCCTGCTGAGTAATGACTGGCATCTCTTTTTGCTGTTCCTTGTCTCTCCCCAGCATCCATGCCGGAGGCATGTCCCCAGACGCCCAGGGACAGCAAGAATGTTGAGGAAAATCCAGATATGCCTCTGCTTCTGCTTTGTCTCGGGCATCTTGTACGAGATCTCTCTGCTGTCCAGCTGCGTCTTCAACTACCTGCCCATGTCCCAGCACTACCTGACACCTGAGCAGGTGCTGAACCTTGGGAAGAGCATCATTTTCCTGGAGACCACGGAGCGCCTGGAGCCGCCCCCGCTGGTGTCCTGCTCCGTGGAATCTGCTGCCAGGATCTACCAGGACAGGGCCGTCATCCTCTTCATGAAGGGACTCACCAACGAGACGGCCTTGGACCTCAACACCAGCTATGCAGCCTTCTCACTGCTCTCTTCTATGAAGAATGTCTTCATTTTTCCTCTCCAGATGGAAACTGTCTTCCAGGAGACCCCTCTGCTCCAGTGGTACAACCAGGTGAGTGTTGTAACAACAGGAAAAAAAATAGGAAAACAACCATAAACAGGGGTGGGAAAAGGCCTGAAGTTGGGTTAGAAGGAACGAGGAACACAGGACTGGCTGTGTGAAATTAGTGACTTTATTTTTTGGTTGGGAATAGATTCACTTTGGTTGTGTTTTGCCATGTATTCATCAATCTATTTACTGAACACATCACCGGCTGGGTTCAGCTTTCCCCCTTATCCGGAGAATGAGATATTTTTTGGCAGAGGAAACACTGATAAAAATAGATTTCATACATGTTTCGAGAAAACAGAGCTTAATAATCTTCCTCCACAGAAGCTGGTTGAACAAAACGTGCTGCCTGAGCTCTTGCTAATGCTGCCCCACACCGACAGAACCTGCAGCAGACACCATGGGGGAGAGATTGCAGGTTCTATAGCAGCAATGGGCAAAGCCAAAGTGAGATCTCAGGAGCTCCACCCTGGAAAAAGTTCTGGCAAAGTGCTTGAAAGCAGCTTTTCTCAAATTTGTTGGGCAGGGCAGGCATATTTCCTCCAAACTCTTTCTTCTCCCGAGAAAAAATGACTCCAAACACCAACAGTGCCACTGAGGAGCCCGGTTCAAAGAGCTGGGAGTGCTCTGGGAGTGTGTTAAGTGGGTTGTGTCCCCTGGAACAGCAGCAGTGACTCATGACAGAGTTGGTTTAACTCTGTAGGTCCCATCCAACCACCTGGGAAAGGCTCCTGCTTCCCTTTGTGTTAACAGAGCTTTGCTCCTTATCTTATTCCAACAAAATCCAGGGGCTGGAGCAGCAAAGGTGGGCAGGGATGTTTGCAGGGGCGGTTTCACACCCGAGGGAGGGCTGAGATCCCTTCTCTGATCTCCTCAGGGCTGAGATCCCTTCTCTGATCTCCTCAGGGATGAGATCCCTTCTCTGATCTCCTCAGGGATGAGAT
>NW_020897914.1:3016941-3027578 GCF_003984885.1 Neopelma chrysocephalum
CTCTGATCTCCTCAGGGATGAGATCCCTGCTCTGATCTCCTCAGGGATGAGATCCCTTCTCTGATCTCCCCTTCCCAACCCCGCAGGTGGTCCCGGAGCAGGAGAAGAACTGGGTGCACGTCAGCTCTGATGCCAGCAGGCTGGCGCTCATCTGGAAGTACGGAGGCATCTACATGGACACGGACGTGATCTCCATCAGGCCCATCCCCGAGCGCAGCTTCCTGGCAGCGCAGAAGTCGCGATTCTCCAGCAACGGCATCTTCGGCTTCCCCGCCCGCCACCAGTTCCTCTGGGACTGCATGGAGAACTTCGTCCTCAAGTACAACGGCAACATCTGGGGCAACCAGGGCCCCTTCCTGATGACCAGGATGCTCAAGACCCTCTGCAACCTGACGGATTTCGAGGGCACCGAGGACCACAGCTGCCAGAACATCTCCTTCCTCAACCCCCAGCGCTTCTACCCCATCCCGTACCCGGCCTGGAGCAGGTACTACCAGGTGTGGGATGAAAGCCCCAACTTCAACCACTCCTACGCCCTGCACCTGTGGAACTTCATGAACCACAACAGGAAGGCCGTGGTGGCCGGCAGCAACACCCTGGCGGAGCAGCTCTACAAGGCCTATTGCCCCAGCACCTACGAGGACCTGATCCAGAACGCCAAGCACGGGGACCCCACGGGCTCTGAGGAGGATGTGTGACAGGGGCTGGGGAGGAGAGGGGTGATCCTCCTCATGCTGGGGCCAAAACACAGTCACCACTGGTGTCCACACCTGGCTTTGCAGGGGAAAGAAAGAACTTTCCATAGCCACCATCCCCATTCCCTTGGGATGCTGAGGGTGCTGGTGGGTATCCATGGGACATTGCCTCCAGGGACACTAAGGACACCTTTGCCTCAGTTCTGCTTCCTGAGAGAACCTTCCTGAATCAAAGGCCCTTTGAGCCTCCTAGTGAGCTTCTCCAAGGGAGAAGTTCCTGCAGAGATGCGTGGCCTCCTGGGAGGAATTTTATCTCCACGCTGTTGGCAGCTACCACCCCAGAAAAGCTGGAAACACAGCAGGCTTTGGACTGGGCTGAGGCCTCTGAGGCAAATGAGGGTGGGTGACAGAAATTTCTGCTGAAGGGGAGCCCAACCCACCACCTTGTCACTGTGTTGTTCTCACATGAACTTTACCCCCTACGTTTTTGAGAGGGACATTTCTAGTGCAAGTGAAAATAAAAGGGTTGATAAACCACCACTCCTCTGAGCTTGCTTTTCCCTGGAAAGTGAGTCACATTTTCCAAGTGTCTGTGCTCCTGCACTTTTACTTTGGCTTTTGCCACAGAGGGGCTGTGCTGTCCCATCCTCCCGGGTCACTCCTGGCTGTAGAGCCACACATGCCTGGAAAGGAGATGCTGAGGCACCATGGAAGGATGGGGATGGTGCTCCAGGGTTCCCAAATCCCTTTGAAACAAATGGAGTTCAACTGACATGAGGTGGCCACCCACATCCAGCTGTGCAAAAATCCCCACTGAATCCCACCAGGGCACCCAGGGACCTTTCCTGCAGAGCAAAGCATCCCCTCGCAGTTCCTTTCCTTCCCAGGGTGGTGCCAATCCAGCCCATTCCTTAAAAAGAAGCCCAGCTTGCAAATCTCTCCCGAATCTGTCTGAGCAGCTGTTTTTAGCTGGGGAGCAGAAAGGCGGGGGTGGATCAGTCGCCTCATCCAATGTTTGCCATCTGCACAATGTTATCTCCTGTAAACACAGAGCTAATGAGCCTCTGCAGCCAGGAATGCGGGATTGATCGGGATTTGTCGGGAGAAGGGAGCCCTCTGCACACAGGCTGCCTGTGCTGGGCTCGGACACGGGGCTCCAGGCTCCCTCCAGCCCCGTGTTCCCCCAAAACCAGCCCCGTGTTCCCCCAAAACCAGCCCAGCTGCACCAGCAAGGGCAGGGGGGGCCGAGCTGAGAGCTGAGGGTGGGGAAGAGCCTTGATTTGGAGCCGTGTGAGGACACTGAGGGCACTTGGTGTGTTCAGCTGGAGCAGAGGAGACTGAGGGGAGACCTCCCTGCAGTTCCAATGCCTGGGCAGGGGCAGAGGAGGGGCAGGGACTGAGCTCTGCTCTGGGGGGACCAGGGACAGCAGCCAGGGAATGGCTGGAGCTGTGTCAGGGCAGGGTCAGGTTGGATCTCAGGCAAAGGTTCTTCCCCCAGAGGCTGGTTGGGCACTGCCCAGGCTCCCCGGGGCAGTGGGCACAGCCCCAAGGCTGCCAGAGCTCCAGGAGGGTTTGGATGATCCTCTGGGGCACAGGGGGGGACTCTGAGGATGTTCCTGTGCAGGGCTGAGGGTTGGGCTGGATGGTCCTGGTGGGTCCCTCCCAGCTCAGCAGATTTTGTCATTCCATGATTCTGTGGTTGGAGCAACAACATGGCACGGGGGGATATTTTTCCAGTCCCTTTCTGGGGTGAAGCTCTCCTGGCTCAGCCCTGGGGCCACAAGTTTCCTGCTCTGGTTCCATCCCCACTGGTTCAGCTTTGCCCCACACTCCACCCCAGCTGGGTGCTCCTGCCTGTGGCAGCAGGATCCACTTTTCCTCCAGGGCTTTGACTTTCCAGGGCCAAGGGGATGCAGGGGAGGGTCACAGCCCAGAGAGTCCTCCCTGTTTCCCACACAGCTCCAGGCAGCCCCTGGCTGGTCCCTCTCACCTCTCACTCATCTCTCTGCTTCCATCCTCATCCCTCCTCTCCAGTCTATAGCTCAGTCTCTGGAAACAAGTGAGTATTTGCCTCTTGTGCCCCATGACTCGGCTGTCCAGGCTCCCCTGTGTCTGTGAGGGGAGGGACAGGGCTGGGGGACAGGCAGAGACTTCCCTGCTCAGGATGAGCTCAGGGGAGAAGCATTTCCGAGGCTCTGCTGTGGCTCCTCTCCAGGGGAGTCCAAACCCATCCCTGACAGGAGAGGAGAAATCCCAGCAGGGCTGATGGCAGCAAGCACAGCCACCCTCCCTGATGGGGAACAGCACAGGAGGGACATGGAGCTGCTGGAGAGAGTCCAGAGGAGGCACCAAGGGGGTCAGAGGGCTGGAGCAGCTCTGCTGGGAGGAAAGGCTGGTGTAAGGGGGTACTTTTGAATTAGATGATCAATGGAGCATAGAGGGTGATAAAGAAAATCATATTAGGATGTGAAACCATCTAGAGTATGGTACAATGTAACTTCATGGCACAAGCTCATTGTAAGGTCCATTGTGCTTTTTAGCAAGTCAGCCTGATATCCCCTGTTATCAGAGCTGAGTTCTTCCTTGGTTTTGCTACATATTGCAAGACAGATACATCTACCCTTGAAACACAATGGTACAGGTCATACATAGGGGTGAGAAAGATGATGGTGAGAGGAAGATGATGTGGGCAGGGGTCGCTCGCCCCTTGCCCCACAGCAGGGCATGCGCAGGCTGTTGCCATTAGGTAATGAACAGGCGGTGTTTGGCTGCCATTCAGGCATCACCTTATACTGTGTACTGGCCCGACGTAGTGTAATGTGGAACTGATAAAAATGGGGTGTCAGGATTGCTGAGTCGAGCGATGCTCATCCTGCCATGGAGACTGTGTTGCTCC
The DNA here is from genome assembly GCF_003984885.1 of Neopelma chrysocephalum. Classification (NCBI taxonomy): domain Eukaryota; kingdom Metazoa; phylum Chordata; class Aves; order Passeriformes; family Pipridae; genus Neopelma; species Neopelma chrysocephalum. The sequence goes on from NW_020897914.1 coordinate 3,020,533, forward strand.
ACAGGGACGCCCGCCAAGCATGAGTACTGACCAGCTGCTGCAGATCCTGATAGCCCTGGCCTGTCTGTGTGGGTAAGCACAGTTTATTGATAGGAAGCAACTGAGAGAACAAACTTTTTAACCTTTTAATCCTTTTAGTCTCCCTTTAATTCCCCTTTATTATTGAATAAGTTGTTCATAGTATTTTTCCTTTAATTTCCCCTTTTACTAACCAATATCGTGTTATCCATAATTTTGTGCTAAGATTCCTTTTTTTGGTATCCCTTTTTATTAGTTAAGATTACACTGTATTGAATACTGTTCGTAGTATTTGTTTTAAGACCACACGATAAGGTGGTTATTTTGTATCTCTAGTTTTTGGTTGTTTTCACTAAGATTATTGTTATTATTACTATTTTCACTGTAATAAAGATATTTTGTGTGTTTGAATACCTGTGCACTTGTTTTATTCCGGGCATGTATCCTAACGAACTGTTACAGCTGGAGAGTTGGGATTGTTCAGCCTGGAGAGGAGAAGCTTTGGGGTGACCTCATTGTGGCTCCCCAACACAGACAGGTACCAGAAAAGCCCTAAAACAGGTCTCCCTGCTCCCACCCCATGTGAGTCCCAGGAGGAGAAGCTGAGAAAGAGAGGGAGGTGCTGGATGCCTTTGGGAAGGTCTGGAGGAGGTGGGGAAGCAGCCCATGCACAACCTGGGTCTCCTGACCCCTCTGTGCTTCGTGGTAAAGTGCCTCCCAAGGTCTGCCAGCTCCCAGCTGGGCAGGGAACAGAGGGATTGTGGCACCTGGGGCACCCTTTGGCTTTGCAGGGAGTGGAGAAGCTCGTGGGGAGTTCGGGAAGGTGAGAAGGACACAAGTGGTGGGGGAAGTGTGGGAGAGAAGGAAACGAGGAGAAATTTCCCTGCCAAAGGCTGAGGGTTGCAGAGGACAACCCAGAAACTGGGAGCTGGGACAGCAAACACAGCATCTTCCAGCCTGGAAAATAAGATCCCATCCTGATTTCTGAGAGCCAGGAGTACCAGCACTGTGGTGGAACAGGGATTCCCACAAGGCAGAGGGAATGGGGCAGGGACCACCTCCAGCTCCAGGATCTGCTGGGGGTTCCAGCTGACACCTCTGAGAGCCCCTTCTGACAGAATCACAGAATGCCTTGGGCTGGAAAGGAGCTGAAAGGCCACTTGGATCAGCACATCATTGGGGGATTTTGAATTCGTGGTCCCTGCAAACCCTCCCCCTTTAGGAGATGTTAATTCAGGCCAGAAATCCTCCCCTGCAGGGACACACCAGCTCTGTGCCACACCCAGCTCTGGGGCAGGGCTGCATTTACACCTGGATGGGCTGATCCCCCAGCGTGGGCATTCCCAGGGGGGATTCTGCCCCTCTGCCCCTCAGGGGAGACCCCCCTGCAGAGCTGCTCCAGCCCTGGGAACAGCACAGGAGGGACATGGAGCTGCTGGAGAGAGTCCAGAGGAGGCCCCAAGGTGGTCAGAGGGCTGGAGCAGCTCTGCTGGGAGGAAAGGCTGGAGAGCTGGGATTGTTCAGCCTGGAGAGGAGAAGCTTTGGGGTGACCTGATTGTGGCTCCCCAACACAGACAGGAACCAGAAAAGCCCTAAAACAGAGAGGGGCTCTTGGCAAATACCCAAGGGATCCATGGTGACCCCAGCCCTGAGGGCTGTGTGCCCTCTGACACCCTCAGCCAGTGGCTGTGACAGGGGAGGGCTGTTCTCCAAGGGCTGGTGCCAGATCTGTGCCAGCCTCGGATGCCCGAGGGACAGAGCAGTCCAGGTGGGAAAAGCAGCTGTGGATGGATCAGGGTTTGCCTTTGCTCCGGGGCCTCAGCTCCTTTCTGAGCATCTCAGGCTCCTCTGTCCCTGCAGGGACCCAGCAGGTGACCAAAGTGGGGGCTGCTGGAGATCCATGGGGTGGGCACTGGGGCTGGGACCATCCCTGTCCTGGGGATGAGGCTGGAATCTGGCTCGGGGTGTTGTGTGGTGAGGAAGGGAGGGATTCTAGGGGCACAGGGCTGAGGGGCTGAGCTCAGGGATCCCCTCCCTGTGCAGCTCCATGAGCAGCCCAGCTGGGAGAGCTGTCCCAGGGGCTGTGGGGCTGGGCTGGGGTTTGGGGTGAACTGTGGGATCCCTGGGGTGGGGTTTGGGGTGAACTGTGGGATCCCTGGGTGGGGTTTGGGGTGAACTGTGGGATCCCTGGGTGGGGTTTGGGGTGAACTGTGGGATCCCTGGGCTGGGGTTTGGGGTGAACTGTGGGATCCCTGGGCTGGGGTTTGGGGTGAACTGTGGGCAGGAATTAATCCCATTACAGGGGGAAGCTGCTGCTCTGCAGAGGGGGGTGTTCTGCTGAGAGCAACCAGTTCCTTGCTCTGGGACTGGTGGGACCCCCATGTCCAAAACAGGGGAAGGGTCCCAGCAGCCCCTCCCAGTCCTCCCTGCACTGGTCCCAGCACCACCCTGACTCCAGCCGGGGAGGAGCCCCCCGAGGGGGAAGCAGAGGCTGCTGAAGGCTCTGCAGGGACCCCCAAACCTCCTGGAGCAGTTTTGCCCCGTCCTGGAGGACGTGCTGGAGGAACAGCCGGAGAAGAAGGAGGTCGAGAGGGTGAGTGTGTCCTTCAGTGCCAGCCCTGAGCTGCTGCAGGGCCACAGAAACTCTTCTGAAATGATTATTTTTATTTTTATTTTGTGGGGGAGGAGCAACCAAAACACTAAGAAGCAGTAAAAATACACCCACGTGGAGCAACCCCACTCTGAGAGGAAAATGGGATGGCAGAGGCGGAATTACACAGGGATAAACCCCCTGCTCCCACCTCTGAGCCTGGTTATTTGTCTCTCTCCAGCAAATCCTCCTCCCAGGCAGCCTTTCCTGTGCTAAATTACTCTCCCTCGAGGGCAGGAGGGTGTTGGAGGGCACAGCAGCCCCTGTCCCGGGGCTTTCAAGGGGACTTTCACCATCCAAGCCCCTTTTCACGCCGAGCCCATGGAGCGGTGCCTCATTCCAGCATTCCCGAGCCCATGGAGCGGTGCCTAATTCCAGCATTCCCGAGCTCCCGGCGATGCAACACCCCCCCCTAGCACCCGGCAGAGCTGCTGCAGGGGCCGGGCAGGGAGCACGGGGGGGTCCATCCATCCATCCCAGAGCAAAGCAGAGGTCCCGGTCTGGGTCCCAAAGCACGAAGGAAAAGCGGTGACTCCGTGATTTTTTACATTGTTTCCTGGAGATGCTTTTAAGGAGCATTCCTGGGGTTTTTTCCATGTAGGCTGGAGCACTGGCACACCCCCTCCTGCCCTGGCACATCCTTGGGGAACCCTGAGGGGGTGTGGAAGGCAGCAGAGGTGCCCAAAGCTGGACCCACAGACACAGACCCCCCCGACCCTTTACTTCCCATATTTTACATCTCTCCAAGCCCAGGACATTCATGGTCCCAAAACCTCCCAAGAGAAAATGCTGCCCGGACCCTGGAGCCTAAAAAATACCCCCAAACTGCTGAGATTTGTCTTCAGTCATTTCCCAAAGCAAATGGGGGCTCTTTGCCCGGGACCTGTGCTGGGAACAGGGTGGGTGTCAGGGCTGAGGGGAAGTTTGGGGTTTGGGCAGGGCTTGGAGCTCGAGGGATGCTCCTGAGATTGGGGTGATGCTGCTGAGGGGTTGTCTCCTGTCCTCTGGGAGGGCAAGGTCAGGCTCCTTGGCCACCCTCTGCTCCAGGCTGTGCAGGGAATCCCCACTGGGACCTGCAGGAGACTCCAGGCTCTGGTCAGGCTCAGGGACAGGAGGCTGAGGAATTCCCTGCTCCCTCCTCCTCAGGGATGAGCTGGTCCCCGTGCTGGGGGCAGTCAGGCCATACAACAGGCCCAGCAGAGCTTTGCCTCGACAGCTCTCCCTCATCCCAGGTGAGGTGACCTCCTGTCCCCTCACCCCCTGACCGTGGGCACCTCTGGCCACCCCCCGATGGCCACGGGATGCTGTGCCCTGCCCCCGTGGGCAATGCCCCAGAAATGCCCCCAAAACACCCCAGAAAAGGGTATTTGTGGTGAGGCAGGTCCCTGCAGTTGCTCTCTGCATATTGACCCCATGGGGGTTGACCTGCCAATGTCAGGAAAACCCCCAGCTGACCCCAAAAAACCCCAGCAGGGTGAAACACAGCTTTGGCAGTGCTTGCAGGTCCCTTTTCCCCCCATTTTTCACACGACCCCACGTGGGGTGGGCTTGGGTCCCCCAAGGGCTGCCAGGAGTGGGTGGTGATTCTCCTTGTGCTCCATGTTCCCTTCCAGCCCAAAGCCCCCCAGGTCTGTTGGTGGGTCCCAGCCCGTGGTGGTACCAGTTTGCAGCAGAGCCTGGAGCCCTGGTGACCCCCAACCCACCCCCTGGAGCACAGTCCCCTCCACCCACAGCCCCCTGAGCACTCCCTGGGGCACCCTCTGACCTCCAGAGCCAGAATTCCCAGCAGGGACTTATCCCCTGGTGCAGGTGAGTCCCACCAGCCCCTTTTGGGGTGCCCAGGACCCTCAGCCACGACCTGGCCCCGAGTATTCCGAGTGCTGCTCCAACAGCAGCACCTTTGGGAGCTGCCACGGGGTGGGTGCTGTGACCCCCCAGCAGGGTTTGTTTCCCCTGGAACTCCCTTCCCACATGGAATGACTCCCTTCCCACATGGGATGGCTCCCACAGCTCAGCAGGGTCAGACCTGAGGGGCTGTGCCCACCTCGTGGTGCCAGAGACAAACAGGGGGCATCTCCCAGCAGGGTTTGGCTCCTCGTGCCCCTCCCAGAACCTCTGCCGGGGGCTGAGGGACTTCCCAGGGGGGGTTGGAGCAAAGGGATGAAATGAAAGCTTGGAGGAAGTGTCAGAGATTGGAGAAAAGCAGCTCTGGGGGGGTGGGAGGAGGTGGCAGAGGGAGAGGAGCTCGTGGGCAGGGGAGGGAGAGGAGCCAGTTGTTTGCTCCAGGGGCAAGAGGAAGGCAGAGGAAGGTTTGGAGCTCAAGCAGAGCAAGGCCAGACACCGGCAAAGGAGGAGGGGGAGTCACTGGAGACTCCAGCAGCTGCTGGATGTGAGGGAGCTGCCTGTGTCCATGGGGAATGGGGGGTTCCTCCAAGCCTGGAGCATCCCAGGGCTGCCCTGGAGCTGCTGCAGGAGTGGGCAGGGGGGCACCAGAGTGCCCAGCCCTTCTCTCTGTGCCCCAGCCCCTCTCTCTGTGCCCCAGCTCAGAGGGGATGCTGAGGGAAGCCCACCCTGTGCCCCCCAGGCCCAGCCCCCAGGAGGAGCCCATGCTCTCCACAGCCATTCCAGGAATTCCATGGATTCTGGGGCACATCTGGAGTCACTGGAGGAAACAGCTGGTTGAGGTACCACCTGTTCTTGTAGAGTGGGTCAGTGAGGTGGTGGGCACGGCCCTGGGGATGCCTTAAAATCTATAAATGTCTTAGTTTAACAAACTTACAATTTAGAAATTAGGAAACTTCAGGTGGAAATGTGGAAAAGGCAAAGAACAGCTTTGACTGTATAGATTTTAGTAGAGCACTTTTAGTCCATCCCCTTTGGACAAGGTTTCTGAAAGTGCTGGTGAACGTTTCTTGTCAAGAATTCCAAGGGACAAAGATTGTAGCAGGTAAAGAACATTTCATCCCTAGAAAATACAGAATAATACTCAGAATGTAAAAAACCACTCAGAGTAAAGACATAACAGGCATATTGCTGGATAGAACCAAGTCAAAACCTCTGAGTAGTTCCACTCACAAGTTCAGCTCCTTGAAGCTGTTCCAAGGAGGGCAGGGAAGATGATGAAGAGGAGGATGGGGATGAAGGGGGGGTGGTTTTGGGACCACTGACCCAAACTGGGGAGGTGAGGGTGGGGTTGGGGGGTGGGTGTAACCGGTGAGCAAATGTCCAGGTGTTGTAATTAGATGTAACTATAAAAATTGTGCAGGCCTGTGTACACCTCTGTGCATTGAAGGCCCCTCAGTTAAAGAGCTGTTTTCTGCCTTTCTGTGCCCAAAACTGGCTGGTTTTAGGCAACACAGGTGAGCACCAGCAGTGTCCCTGTGTCACCCCCCTCCTGGGGCTGGGCTGGGCCAAGTCCTTCCTTGCTGTGCCCACTTTATCCATGGGCACCCTGAGTGCCCAACCCTGCCAGGGGACCTGCCCAGGGCACAGCAAACCCCCCTGAGCAGGGGGAACCAAAGGAGACCCCAGGTGGGTGTCCTGCCCCCCCTGTGCCTCCCCCCTGCCCTGGGACTGCCACTGAACCTGCTTTTCCCTGTGCAGGGACAACCACATCCGTGGTGGGAAAACACCTGGATCAGGGGCACAGGGACCACTCAGGGGGTGAAACTCTCCCCAGCTGTGAGCTTGGCATCGCCCAGAGCACCCAGCCCACCAGGGAGCTCTGGGGATCCTGTGCCAAAGGGCCACGGGGAGGGGTTTTGACATAATTTCCATTAAAATAATAAAAAACCCAGTCGTGCAGGGCCTTCTGCTCAGCTCCTGCCCGTCAGCAGGGGCACAGTTTGGGCACAGGGAGTTCCAACCTGCAGCCCTTGGCCCCTCATCCAGCTGCCCTTTCCCTGAAGTTTGGCCATTCACCCTCTTTTTTGGGGAAAAAAAAATCAGTATTTGTGCCATTGGGAATAAAACAGTGAGTCTGTTCACTAGAGAATTGACTGGAGAAAAGGTCTCTGGAACAAATCTAGAGATAATTGGAGTGATGCAATGACAAAATGATTGAATTACTAAAGCAGGACTCAAACATAACCTCAATTTATGGGGAGAGCTGATGTAATTAAAGTGGTGGCAGTGTCAGAATCAAAGTGCTTTTTTTTTTAATTTTTTTTTACAGGAAAAAGAAATTAACAAAGATTTCACCCAAGGAAGGTCCAGCACAAATACTGAGAAGTTTTTTTTCCTTTTTTTTTTAATTCCTTTTGTGGTGGTTCAAACCTTTTTTTCCCTTATTTTTTCCTCATTTCCCTGTTATTATTTTATACCTTATTTCCTTATTTTATACCTTATTTCCTTATTATTATTTTATACCTTATTTCCT
>NW_020897914.1:3027588-3033813 GCF_003984885.1 Neopelma chrysocephalum
TTATTTTATACCTTATTTCCTTATTATTATTTTATACCTTATTTCCTTATTATTATTTTATACCTTATTTTCTTATTATTATGTTATTCCTTATGTCCTTATTTTCAATGAAAAGGAAATTCCAGGCCTTCACTTGGCGAAGTGAAAATAAAAGTGAAGCAGGAGGATTTGGGCAGAGCTTGGAAATAGAGAAAGGGTCTCGTGTGAGGTGCCCTGGAGATCTCCTCCCTGGAGGACCCGGCTGGGAGCCCGAGGATGCTCCGGAAATCCGGGGAGGGGACCCACGGAGGGGACAGGGAGGTGACAATGCTCTGCCAGCAGCCACTGGATGGTGCCACAAGCCCAGGAACGGGCAGCAGCTGCTCCACAGGATCCCAGAATATCTGAGCCGGGAGGACCCACCAGGACCATCCAGCCCAACCCTCAGCCCTGCACAGGAACATCCCCAGAGTCCCCCCCTGTGCCCCAGAGGATCATCCAAACCCTCCTGGAGCTCTGGCAGCTCTCCTTCTCCTGGTGTCTCTCTTTGCCTTTGCTCTGGAAGGGGATGGAAAAAGTCTCATTTTGTGCTGCTGGAGGAGCCTGATGTGAATGCACTGAATGAGCCCCAGCTCCCGTCTCCTTCCTCCTTTCCTGCTTGAACTGGGGGAAATTCCAACCCAGAGATGACTTTTTGCAGTGTGAATGTGACCACACCACCCTGACCTGGCTGATCAGTGAAAATCAAGTTCATTTTCCCAATTCTCTCTCTATTTCCTACATTTCTAGCAGTGCATTTATGAGCTTGTTCCCTTTAAATTAGGACATTTTGGACAATGTAACAGGAAAACTGGCACTTCTCCATTTCCCCCCTTCTCTTTTCCAACCCACTCCTGGATCAGACTTCTACCCATCTCTATTTCTAACATTTCCAGGTGGGTTTGAATATTAGGAAGCAGGATTAACTTAATTTCCCTGAAGAAGGAAAATGCCCTCCACAGAACTGTCCACAAAGATGCTGAAAACGCCTTTTCACCTGTAAAAAGTTCCAGGTGCAGGGAGCAAAAAGCATTTGCTGTTGGGTGAGGGGTGACAGGAAACCCAGGCTGGGTGTTGGTGCTGCCACCATCCAAAAGTAGCAGGAAAATAAACTTCCCAAAAGAAATCTGGCAGGAAAAGGGCAGAAAGCAGGAGCTGTTTTGCCTGGACGACGTGGCAAAGTCAGTGCCAAGGCAGGTGCCCTGCCCAGGGCACATTCACCTGCCAGCAAGTGCAAGAATCATGTTTAGGTTGGTTTTCCCAGCAGCTTTCATGCCCGAGGTGCTTCAGAGCTTCTCGCTCTCCACACCAAGCCCAGAATGTCCTGGAAAAGTGGGGAAAAACTTGCCCTGGGTCTGGGTGTGGAAGGGATGGAGTTCCAGGCTGGGGTAGGAGACACAGGGCAGGCACAGGGGATGTTTAACACCCAGAGGCTTTTCCTCCAAGTCATAAAATGCCAGGACAGGTTGGGTTGGGAGGGACCTTAAATCTCCTCCTGTTCCAACCCCCTTCCACTCTCCCAGGCTGCTCCAAACCCCTCCAGCCTGGCCTCAAACAACCCCTGAAGTGTTTGAACTGCTGGATGCTGCAGCCCCCCCGTCCTGGGGTGCTTTGGAGGAGCAGGGCCTGTCCCATATCCATGTTTTCCCCCTTTTCCCTGTCCAGCAGCCCAGTCCTCTACCCTGTACCCTGCCCGGTGTCCCCCCCAGGTGTGGAACTCACTCCAGCCCTTCCAGCCCCAACCTTCTCTCCTTAAATTCCCCCAGGTTTTCATTTCCTGCTCGTGTTTTAGCTTGTCCTCAGCTCAGCACAGCACAGAGGCTGTTCCAGGGTCTCCACCAACTCTGACACCTCATTTCTCCTGCCAGAAGTGACTCCTTTGGCTTTATCCTCCCTGGAGTCTCTGGGAATAGTAAAACAAGTCCAGAACCAGCAAGCTGAAGAAGTAGCCAATTTAATGAAGGAGAAATCACCCAGATCAGTGATTTTTGGGGGAGGGGAAGGGAACCTTTGCACTGCCATGACAAATTGAAGGGTTGGTTTTCCTGTCCCAGCTGATTCCTGAAGAACCAGCTTCCAGGTGCTGTGACAGAGCCAAACATTTGGGACATCCCTGGAGCATGACCCTCTTCCCATGGGACAAAACAGCACAGCTACATTAAAATCACTGCTGAGGCCCTTGTTGAGAGTTTAATGCCACTGGAGTCTCGAGCTCTTCAAAAATCATATCTTTTGGATTTTGTTTTTCTCAATGACTTTTTCTTCCTGGGGCTCCAGTTCCTGGCAATACTTTTATAAATTGTGAATGTAGTAAATATTCAACCCACAGCACTAACAAGCTCTGAATGCAGCACAACTCTCCCAAATAATACCAAGCTGGGAAAAAAAAAAAAGGGAAAAGAAAAACCCTATCAAATGTATTCAGCTGGAATATCTCACCCAGAGAGCTATTCTCCCAGAATATTTGGGGCAAGCACAGTGTCATAAATCTTAGTGCTATTAATCCATGGACTCATCCATCTCTGTTCAGCTCCATAAAAGCAATAACCTTGTCACTGTAGGAAGGAAGATTGGGCTTTTAATTGCATATAGATTTCAGGAGAGTTCTTATCTCTTAGTCCAATTTGTAGCTTCAGATACGTGTCTTTGCTTCCCTTGCTCCAAATCCATGCAAATCTGCTCTCACACCTTTAGAAATGGTGCAGGAGCTCAGCAAGAACCCACAGAGAGCTGTGCTGGCAGAAAATGCAGCCAGGCTTTGCAGCCTGGGCTTTGGTGGACAAGCCTGTGTTTAATCAGCTCCTCTAAGATGTGTTTGTCAGAGGGTGATCAAATTTATGGAGACAAAACCACATCAATCACTGAGCAGGATTGCCCTGACTTGGCTCTACAGGTGCTACCAACACCATCCTTTGCCCTGAAGTTTGTTCTCAGCAAAGGTAAAATACCAGGTGGGAGGGGGTTGTGTTCCCTCCCTCCCCAGGGACAGCAGCAGGAGGCAACGCTGGGTTTGCTCACAGGGCAGGGGATCTGCAGCCTCTGGCTTCTGCTTCGGTTCTTCAGCCAGAAGAACTGTGTCCAGTTCTGGGCCCCTCAGCTCAGGAAGGACAGGAGCAGGTCCAGAGGAGAGCAACGAGGCTGGGGAAGGGTCTGGAGCACAAGTGCTGTGAGGAGAGGCTGAGGGAGCTGGGGGGGCTCAGCCTGGAGAAGAGGAGGCTCAGGGGAGACCTCCTCACTCTCTGCAACTCCCTGACAGGAGGGGGGAGCCAGGGGGGGGTTGGTCTCTTTTCCCAGGCAACTCTCAGCAAGACAAGAGGGCTCGGGGTCTTCAGCTGTGCCAGGGGAGGTTTAGGTTGGAGATTAGAAAGAATTTCTTTCCAGGGAGGGTGATCAGCCATTGGAATGGGCTGCCCAGGGAAGTGGTGGATTCTCCATCCCTGGAGGTTTTTAAGAAGAGACTGGATGTGGCATCAGTGCCATGGGCTGGGAACCACGGCGGGGTTGGATCAAGGGTTGGACTTGATGATCTCAGAGGTCCCTTCCAACCCAGCTGATTCTGTGATTCTGTGATTCCATAATTCCAAGGCACAGAGCTCCTGGGTGCTGTCCCAGCAGCCAAACCAGCGAGCCCAGTTCAGCCCAGTTCAGCCCAGTTCAGCTGGGCTGCTCCTCCCAGCCTGCAGCCACCAGGATCCTCCCCAGAGCTGCTCCTTCCAGCAGCTCCTGCTCCTCTGGGCATGGATTGCAGAGCCCAATTCCCACCTTTTGGGGTGGCAGGTCCCCCTGCAGTGCCCAGTGTGGGGGGCAGATGTGGTGTTTGGGGTGAGGGGCAGCCCATGGGCCGAGTGTCCCCATCCCTTTGCACCACAGGCTGGGGACTTGGCACAGGGGGGTTTGTCCTTTGCGTGTGGACACTGGGACAAAACAGCCCTGGGACATGAGGAGGTGCCACCAAGGCATTGGGGCATCCTGGGGGTGTTTCTGGATCTCCCTTTGTTCTCCAAGACCAAGAAATAATTTGGGTATTCTCATTTTTTTTTCAGCCTGCAGAGGAAAGCCTGGAAATGGGAACTTTGTCCTCAGTAAAGACCCAGAGATTTCCCCTTGGGCTATTTAGGTCCATGTCCCAAGACAGGGAATGACATAATCATTGAATGCTTTGGGTTGGAAGGGACCTTAAAGCCCATCCAGTGCCACCCCTGCCATGGGCAGGGACACCTTCCACCAGCCCAGGTTGCTCCAAGCCCCGTCCAACCTGGCCTTGGACACTTCCAGGGATCCAGGGGCAGCCACAGCTTCTCTGGGCAACCTGTGCCAGGGCCTCCCCACCCTCCCAGGGAAGAATCTCTTCCCAACATCCCATCTCTCCCTGCCCTCTGGCAGTGGGAAGCCATTCCCCTTGTCCTGTCACTCCAGGTCCTTGTCAATAGTCTCTCTCCATCTTCCTTGTAGTTCCTTCAGCCACTGCAAGGCCACAATCAGGTCACCCCAAAGCTTCTCCTCTGCAGGCTGAACAATCCCAGCTCTCCAGCCTTTCCTCCCAGCAGAGCTGCTCCAGCCCTCTGACCACCTTGGGGCCTCCTCTGGACTCTCTCCAACAAGTCACAGCCCAAGCCCCAAGTTCTCCCTGGGCAGGAGGAGCAGCTCCAGGGCTGGGGGTGCAGGTTCTCCAGAGCAGGATCCTCACGGGGGCCACAGGAGATGAGGCCCTTTCCAGCCACAGCCATGGGAGCAGTGTCACAGCAGGAGTGGTCACACCATGGACACAGGAGCAGTGTCACAGCAGGATGGTCACACCACAGACGGGCTCAGCGAGAAACAATTCTCCCCTTTGGAATGGGATTTTTTTTTTCCAGTGACATTCCTTGCATTGAAATATTCCATCCTGCGAGTTTTGGGCCAAGGGAAATGAAAAGTGATGGTGGAAGATTAGAAACCTTCCAAGAGCAGGAATTGCTGGATCCAGGTCTGCCTCAGCTCTTGCCCACACTCTTGTCATCTACACACGACCAAGTGTAGCCCAGGGAGAACCAGCTCAGGGAGTTTGTTGGAGAATTTTTGCTGCATAAAAATAAAATGTAACTCTCTGAGCTGCTTCCTTGGGATGCTTTTAGTTCTAACACAGCCCTAAACCTGCATTTCAATTTTTCCTGGGGGTTTTCCCACCGTTTCCATCCCCCTGTGTACCTTCAGCTCACCACCACTTGTGTGGTTCCTATCTAAATTAAACATTCCCGTGCTTTTCAGCCCCTTTCCAGTGGAGCTGAGAACATACCAGCAATTTTTTTCCCCTCCTAAGAACAATGAAGTATTTAGAAGTGTTTAATCTCTGCCTTGAAACTGAGCTCTGCTCCTCAGAGAGCTCCCAGCGAGGAGCTCTGCCTTCATCACCTCACTGACTTGGGATCCCCTGATGCTTCTCCACCTGATTTTCTGGGATTTTGTCTCAGCATGTGACTAACAGGAAAAAAATCACACCCTAATCTTTTATTTTTATCCTCAATTCCCCATATTTGTCCATCCTCCTCCCAGGAACCCGCAGGACCCAAGGCTGAGGGGAGTTTAGCTGAGCAGGAAGGTTGGAGATGTTGGTCATGACAAGGAGAGAACAAATGGAAACAGCTGGAAACAGTCATTTTGGTCTTTAAGATTTTTCTTTTTTAATATTCATGTAAAAAAACCACAACAACCAACACAACAAACAAGCCAAAAAATAAATCCAGCATGCAAAAAAAAAAAAAAGGCAGAAAATCTAGGTTTATACTGAGAGTGGAGATAAAACCATGGAAAAGAGTGTCAAGGTTTTTAAGATAGAACAGGATTTACCTCTGCAAAACTGAATTGTTCTCCTTTGAAAACAGATCCTTCAAACAAGTCCATCAGCAGTAGGAAAGGGAGGGTGAGCCCTGACATCCAGCAGGGATTTATCCCAGGTGGCAGGAGGGGCCAATGTCCAGCCTGAGAGGGACCAAGAGCTCTTCATCCAAGAGTTGGATGGAAGCTCTTCCCACCTCTCTCCAACCAGGAGCTCCCAGGTGTTCCCTCCTCCTCCTGCTCACCTTCCCCAGGGGCAGCACCTTCCCCCCTCCTGGACCTTGCTGGGATTTGCCTCCGTGGGATGGGAGCTGTGGGGAGCTGGGGGTTGTGGGCAGGGGATGGTCATGGAGCAGGGATGGACATGGACATGGAGCAGGGATGGACATGGAC